>NC_136502.1:38469733-38767233 GCF_053919585.1 Euprymna scolopes | reverse complement strand
AAAAATCGATGTGATCGGTTTTTGGCCAGACATTTGGCGATTAAGGGGTCAAAGCTCAACGATTTAACCTTTGAGAACTCTACCAAACTCCTCCGACAATTTTGGGCATACGCACTTGAAATTTTAGATATAGGGTCCTTGAACATGGATCTAACTTAATAACTTAATTTGAGCCCAAAACAATAAATTTTAAGGGGTCGTAATAGGGGTCAAAGTTTTAAAAAAATGACCTCTGCGGTCTCTTCCAAATTTTTCAGACAATTTCTAGTCTAAATATTTGAAATTTTACATAAAGGGTATTCAGAGATAGGGCAAGCTTTTTCATCAGTTTGGGTCGAAAAGTTTCAGTTACCAATATATAAATGTATGTATGTATGTCTGTTTGCATGTCTGCCTTAAACTTTCAATAGAGGCGACGGATTTTACCAAGATCAGTATCGTTTTAAAGTTCGATCTTTCATATGACAAATATCGAAAAAATTGGCTAAAAACATTAATAGCTTCCCCTTCAACTAGGCACTTTTCTACAGAGGGGGTTGGATCACTTTTTTCGCCGATATTTTTTGAAGTTATCCTCTCCTTTAGATTGTCTAGCCTTAATTTTAAAAAATGTCGCTTCCGGTTTTGGCGGTGGTCGTAACAGCATAAACGTTAGGTTTTACCCCGTTCTATTCCTCCTTTGCGGTACGGGTTCGAGCCTGCCTTCCTACTACCAATTTTTATTTTTTTTTGCTCAACATACACATCCAAACACCCGAGCAACGCCGGGCTGAAATGCTAGTATATATATATATTTTATATATGTGTGTGCGTTTGTTTGTATTTGTGCCGTATATAATCTATATATTAATACTATAGCGTGTGTTATTTTCTGTCATTTAATTGTTATGTGCTTCCATTTCTTCATAAGTTTTGGTTTCGGTTTCAATTAAGCTGAAGAAACTCAAGATATATATATATATATATGTCATAAGTTTTTATTTCAGTTTCGATTCAAGCTAATGCACCCAAGTTATATGGATGTTTTTTTTTTCTATTTTTGAAATCGCAACTTTATAATATATAAAAATCGATAGAACATTAACTCTACAATAATATCAGAGCGTCTCCATTTACACTGAACACCTACAGAATGCCAACGTCAATATATTACATATGAATGAGTCCCCTGTGGAATTTCCACAGGTCCTGCTTTTTTATACTAATATATTATTTTGATCATTCAAGCATAATTTCTTCCGCTCTTTATTTATTTCTTTCACTTCTACCTCATCCTTTGATATCTTTAATAAACTTATTATTACATACAACTATAAACACTTATCTACAAGCAGATAATTCATTGCCACCCAATTTGATAAACTTTCATTAACTTACATTATGGCGGTTACCACAGATTTTAACGACGTTTGAAAAAGGGTCACCATTTCGGTCGGTTCCCCTTTTGGGGCACCTCCGAAATTAGAGAACAAGAGTGCTGAAAAAGAACGGTTTTGGAAAAGAAAACATCGGTTATAATTAAGTGCGGCGAGACTTTAGGATTGATGATGTTTTATAAAGGTTTCCAAGATTAAGGGGTATAAAGAGGATGGTACATTTCTTTGATAAGTCTTTACCCAGGGAAACTGGTCAGTCGCATGTTGACGCTTCTATCATTCCCGCATGTCTGAGGGAGATTTCTTCTTTGTATCTCCCTCCAAGACAGTCCTCTATTCCGATTGGCTGAAACCTCTGGTGACGTTGAGAGAAGAAAGGAAGGGAAAAGTAGAAGAGTAGGGAGAAAGAGAGAAATAAGGGAAGTATACCGTAGCAGCATCATAGTAGTAGTTCACTACACGAGTCCCCCTCCAAATAAGAGTTAAGTACCCTCCACAGAATTATTAAATATGTGTATTGCCTTAATTTGTTTACAAATAAAAGTACCCATTTTTCTTTTTCCATGTTACTTCCCTACAAGATCTAGACTTATATGTGTCAGCACTTTTATCTTCAACTTTGTCGGTATCATCTGTCTTAATAAGTTTATCATTAGTAGTACCGTCATTTGTCTGTGCCTTCTCAGTCGGTTTAATTTTATTAGTACTAGTTGGTTCTATGTACGGCTTTAATCTATCTATTGATACATGTGCATGAGTACCGTTGTTCATATCGATCTGATAATGCTTATCTGATCGAGTCAAAACTTTATAAGGACCCGAGTACTGTGCTTCTAATGGTTTCCTAACTCGATCAACTCCAAGCCATACTTGTTCACAGGAAGATAAACCTTTTGGTATAAATGTTTTGGGATTGTCATGGATATATCCTTTTCCCTTGTTGAGTACATCAATTTGGGACATCCATTCACACAAATTACATATGTACTGGTTATTAAGTGGAGTTTCTTTTACTCTCTGCTTGTGTATCAACTGCTAATGAATCAATATCGGAGCTCTAGTAATAGATGTAAAAGGGGAAAAGCCGGATTCATTAGGGGTGCTACGTATACCCAGCAGAATCACCGGTATCGCTTTCATCCATGATTCTTTTCGAGCCATTATTGCCACTTTAAGGGTACGGTGTGCTTTTTCGATCATCCCGTTACTTTGAGGGTGATAAGAAGTTGTCCTCAATCGGTAAAAACCTACTACCTTGGCTAATTCCTGAAACAAGTCGCTCTCAAACTGACTACCTCTGTCAGTTACAACATGCAGTGGGACTCCAAATTGAGCTATCCATGCATCGATAAACGCTTCTGCTACCGACTGTTCAGTTATCTCAGTCATATGCTGTACTTCAAGCCAACGAGTTGCACGATCGATGCAAGTAAGCAAATATTTGTAAAGGCTCAGGTAAGGGTTGGACTCATTGCACGTTAAGGGCAGGGGTCCAACGATATCGATATGTACCGTTTGGAAACGTGCAGATGGTAACTCAAATTCTTGGACTGCAGACTTTGTGTGTCTGTGAATTTTTGATTGTTGACACACTACACATTCTGCACAGAATTGTTTAATCGTTTTATCTAAACCAGGCCAAAAGTATCTGGACTTAACCAGTTTTATAGATGCTTCCGTACCAAGATGCACCAAGCTATGTAAACTGTTGAAAATAGCTTGATGATGCTCTTTTGGGATTTAGTTGAAGTATCGCCTAGGACTGAGCTGACTTCGCTTGACACACAGTATTCTTTCAAATTAGTGTATGACTTTATTTCGTCATCACCTTTTTGTGCCTGGGCTATTTCAGCCAAGTCGCATGCATCTATCTGCACATCTGGTGTCTGACTATAAAAGGCTCCGCATAATGGCTTATGATCAGTGAATAATGTTACGTGACGACTTTCTATGAGGGGGGCGGAAATGTATCACTGAAAAATAAGCTGCTGTCAAACATGGAATACTTGGCTTGGGTTTGAGAAAATTTCTTGGAAAAGAAACCTATAGATACTGGTTTCTTATCTATCAACTGGTGTAATGCAGCATCAGCGGCGTATTGACTAGCATCTGTAACTAAGTGGTATTCTGTAGCTGAAGACTGTGGATGAGCCAACGTCGTAATTTCCGATAATTTGCTTATTGTTTTGAAGGCGTTAGTTTCTTCCTCATTAAGCTCGGTCTTTGCTTCAGGATCCAACCTCATCCGCTCGGATAGAGGTAAAATTATGGATGCATAATTAGGGACTAATTTGCGATAAAAACCTGTCATCCCCAGAAATCTACGTAAGCTTTTTGAGTCCTTAGGTATCGGAAAAATTTCAAACTCTTTGATTTTCTTTAAAGTAGGCAACAAGCCTTCTTTGCTTACGTGAAACCCTAAAAAATCTAACTCTGGTACTCTGAATACACACTTATCTAAGGAAATCTTTAAATTGTTATCACTAAGGATTCTAAATACTCTATCTAAATCTTCCTTGTGCTGTTGCTTACTTTCGCTAAAAACTAGTATGTCGTCTAAATATATAAATATGCAATTTAATTTTAAGAATATTTTATCCATAAAACGCTGAATTCTTTAAACCAAATGGCATGTAATTAAACTCAAACAAACCAAAAGGTGTCACTACTGCTGTCTTAGGCACATCTTCAGGGTGTACTTTAATCTGATGATATTTAAATCTATTTTGGAAAAATATTGTTTATTAGCTAACTGTGTGCAGAAGGAATTTATATTTGGTACCGGGTAGCGGTCTGTTTTGGTAATGCTATTTAACACACGGAAATTACCGCACGCTCGATATGACCCATCCGGCTTCTTCACCAAGTGCAAAGGGGTTGCCCATTCGCTACTGGAAGGCTGGATAACTCTGGTATTTAGTAACTTTTTAAATTCTGCCTGTGCTGCGTCTAACTTAGGACCGGAAAGTTGTCTTTCTTTAGCAAAGACTGGTACGTGGCTGCCTGTATCAATCCTGTGATACACTCCACCATAGTCTTTGTTTGTGTCGCTATATGGTGAAAGCAAATTATTATATTTACCTATTACTTCGGTAACATAATCTGCTAGGTCTATTTTGTTAATCACTACAGCGTCAGTTCCCGTTACTGCATTGACTGTAATTTCACGCTCCGTTATCACGGATGGATCTATTTTTACAATCCACTATAATGTTAAATTTGTTTAAGAAGTCAAATCCCAGCAAAGGGTTAGTGACGTCTGCGATCACGAAACTCCATTGAAAAGATCTTCTCAAACGGGGTATCTTAACTTCGAGGTTTGTCTGACCATAGCATTTATGCTTTCACCGTAAGCGGTAGAGATATGAACAGGAGTTGGCTCCAAAGTAATTCCATTTACTACGGAATGTGGTAAAATGGAAACACTGGCTCCTGTATCTATGATAAAATTGACTTTAGATGCTCCTATTTTAGCAGAAACTTCTAATAACGGCGGCACTATTGGACCAAACGTAGTCCGCCTTTCTAGTTTTCCGAATTACTAGGGGCGGGAGAGGAAGGGCGCGAGTTAGGCAGAGTCTGTAAGTTACTCTTTTTCTTTGGCCACTTACACCATGCCTTACATGTACGAACCTCCTCCACGAAATATATATGGGCTCTACATATCTTCGGCTGCTGTTTCCTTCTATATGGACATAGGCCGGCTGGAATGGTTTCACTAGACTGTCTGGTAGTAATATGGTCGTTTTTCCGAGCTCGACTCTCAACCGCCTGAAATACTGACGTATTTTCTATTAACGGCATCAAGTTGTCGGATAGTCGACCCAACTCCGTTAATATTTGTTACCACGTCAGGCGGCAATGCGTTGATAACCGTATAGAACTTAGTATCATCGCTCGTAATGTGTCTGAGATGGAATTGAGCTTCTATTATCGAAAACTATCTCTCGACACTCGTCTCCATAAATTGTGGGGATTTTACGCTAACCTGTTGTGCGTCCATTATTATTATTATTACTAATTATTATTATTACTATTATTACTACTATTAATTATTATTATTATTATTATTATTATTATTATTATTATTATTATTATTATTATTATTAGTTACTATTATTATTATTATTTATTTGTAGCTGCGACTAAAGGAAATGGCTGGGGTGTGATAAGCAAGAAGAGAGAAAAGCGAGTACTCAGAGGTTAATTTCAGCAGGTGCTTGGAGAAATAGCGTCAATTATTATTTTTTCTTATATATATATGTGTGTGTGTGAATATATAGTCAATGTTCTTAAAGAAAAAAACTGAGTTCGTCGATGCACACACGTGTTCCAAAATTGGCTTCACACTCGTGCGTCTGGATGGTTCCTTCTTTTGTGTGCGGGTGTGTGACCGCACGTGTTCCAAAATTGACTTCACACGCGTGCGTCTGGAAGGTTCCTTTTTCTTTGTGTGGGTGTGTGCGTGTGTTTCAGAATGAAATTTGGGATTCTGTATTGATTCTTAAAGTCACTTTTTTTGTTGTTACAGAATAGTTTTTAGACCAGATTTTATTTTAGTCATTTATCTGGTGAGAGAAAAAGTTTTTTTTTTACTGATTATTTTTCTTGTTTATTTTTGCCTTATTTAGCGTAAACCGTTTCACAAGAATAGCAAAAATATATATATTATCGGCATTTTTTGGAAAGCCGATTTATATATACTTTTTTGTAAGGTTTTACTGTAGTTTTAGAAAGGTTTTCCTTTTTCTTTTACTCTGTCACGTTCTCATCGTTTTCGTTTTTTTTTCTTTGAGGATTGCGTGTATATACGCACGTCGGGCGTTCACCAAATTATGGCGGTTGCCATAGATTTTAATGACGTTTGAAAAAGGGTCACTATTTCGGTCGGTCCCCTTTTTGGGGCACCTCCGTAATTAGAGAGAGAACAAGAGTGCTGAAAAAGAACGGCGGTGGAAAAGAAAATATCGGTTATAATTAAGTGCGACGAGACTTTAGGATTGATGATGTTTTATAAAGGTTTCCAAGATATAGGGGTACAAAGAGGATGGTACATTTTTTTTATAAAACTCTTTACCCAGGGAAACTGGTCAGTTGTGTGTTGACGCTTCTATCGTTCCCGCATGTCTGAGGGAGATTTCTTCTTTGACAGTCCTCTATTCCGATTGGCTGAAACCTCTGGTGAAGTTGAGAGAAGAAAGGAAAGAAAAAGTAGAAAAGTAGGGAAAAAGAGAGAAATAAGGGAAGTATACCGTAGCAGCATCATAGTAGTAGTTCACTACAACATACGTTACATACGCGTACGATTTACACTCGTCTACTTGCCCGTTTCATTTCTACACACTTCCATGTTTTTTGCCTAATGTAAAAAAAACAAAAACAGTATTATCCATTTTTTTATTTTTTCGAATTTTTGTTTGAAGTTATATAGAATTATTTACCAATTCTAATCCGAAACAACCACACTTTTTGGTGTTACTGCTAACCTTTGTCGGTGCAGATGACTGCCACAGGACAGAGTATACAGTAGACCGCAGTGTTTTACATCAGAAATTCCTTTTCCTAGATGCATGTCTTAACGAAGACTGGGGCGCATCTTTCCCAGTGAATTAAAGCGCCTCCAGATACCAACATATAACGCCTAGTCTTCCCAAATGGTCACACATCTGGTACTGCCCAGGCTCAACGTTGCTTAACTTAATATATATATCCAGCGGCACTGATGAGTTGTGATACAACGAAACAGGACTGTATGTCGATGACTACAAATATTTTTAGCCCACCTCTTTGGATAGAGCACTATCGTAAGTAATTTCACCCGCTACTTAATTGGTTGAAAAATGCGACGCTCACTCTTTGTTTATAAATAAAGTGGTTAGAGCACTGTACAAGTGGTGGACGGATGTTTGTTTAAATAGACATTTGGCGAGATTATTTACGGGCGCCGCTCCCGTGGGTCGATCGGTAGAACTGCTGACTGTCAACGCGATGGTTCTAGGGTCAATCCTCGGCTTGGTAGAGGTGTTAGTCTAGCGGCACTGATAAGTTGTGATACAACGAAACAGGACTGTATGTCGATGACTACAAATATATAAATCAGGTTAACAAGGAGGGTTTTTGCGGTTTTTAATTTTTAAATTCAGATGAATATATCTTGGCTCAAACAAAAATTTATTGACCGAAATAAGCACCATCAGAATCAACACACTTTTGCCAATGTAAAACAAGTGTATTTATGCCAGTAACGTAAAAATCTTGCGTTCTGGTAGCGATGAAGTCGATGAAATCGTTTTTAATATAGTTTAGGTTTTAAAACATTTTTCACGAAGAAAGTTGTCGAGATGCTTGAAAAACTGGTAGTCAGTAGGTAAAAGGTCAGTTTAGCAACATGCAGTCGTGCATTGTCGTGAAGGAGAATCGGCCATTTTCAGTTGACTAATGCTGGGTGTTGTTGTCGAAGTTTCTGATGCATTTCATGCATTTGTCTCTATATAAATAAAATGAACTCATTTTTCCCCGTCTGATTTTGACATTAATAGGATTAAAAATCAAGATATTTCATGCAAATATAATATGCACAAACGGAAGAACAATATCTGAGGTGTGTTATAGGCTTATTATTTCTCAAATTCCTCGATAATCTTAGATTTCTATATTTTTTCTGCTGAGAAGTCACGGCCAAAATCGGTTAAGATCAATGGAAGTGGTAAAATATTTTCTCTCTAATAAATTCCTCCTCCCCCTGCCACCACTTAACACCGTTTGGGGATCGTTCACAAGGAACAGTTGAGAAGAGAACACCGGTTTGGCTTCGTAGTTCTTTCATGTGAAGTTATTTAAAATCACTAAACTAAGCTGCAGTGCTCTGTGGCGTAGTGGTTAGCGTGCTGGACAATTCACATTATATTTTCACGTTCGCGCCGACCTACCGTAGTCGTTTTTTTTTTTTTTTTTTTTTTTTTTCCTAAACAACTGGAATGGACTTTTCTTGGTGGCCGAACTGTTAACGTTGCAGATGTTTTTTTTTGTTTTTTTTTTCACACTTTATTTTCCTACTTTTACTCATGACTCCGGGTTTGATCCTTCCTACTTACCTACCATAGCATTTTTTAAAACTCCCCCCCCCGTCCCGGAAACAAACACTCGGGCAACGCCGGGTACCCCCGCTAGTTGATAATAATTCTCCGCCGTAATGGTTTCGCCTTCACTGAAAAAAAAACTGTAATAGATGAGACTGGTCGCCGACCACCAGACACTCAGCATGACCTTCTTTTAGGGCAACTCTTCGGAAGTGTCGTGAAGGTTTGTCGGCGTCTAATCACTGAGCTGAGCTTCGCCAGTTCTTGTAAAGAACCAACTTTTCACCACAAGTTACAACCCGGCAAAGAAATAGTTCGTTCTTGTTGCGTAAAATTAAAGATGACACTTCATAACAGGATTTCTTCTGAGTGTTGTTCAATTTTTGAGGCAACCATTTATCAATTTTTTTGTCTTTTCAATCTCTCATGTAGTTGGAAATCGTCGTATACGTTACGTCTAATTCAGAAGCAAGTTCTCGAACAGTTGTGGAAGGATTGCCGTCGACTAAGGTTCTTAATTGATCGTTGTCAACATCCGATGGCCGACTACTACGCTCATTACCGTCAAGAGTCTCGTCGCTGCCACGAAACCACTGTGCTATGCGTTCAGTAGTGGTTTCTGGACCAAACGCTTCGTCGATATCGGGCGCTGTTTTAGCCACTTTTCGGCCTTACTTGAATTGAAATAAGAAAATTGTGCGAATTTGTTTTTTTCTCCATCTTATGTATTGCGTTCTGAAAAGAAGACGTAGTTATTTTAAAACGACTGTAATTTATACGATTAGATAGATCGGGAGGACGCTTTTTAAATGATATATAAAGTAAAGGTATTAGAACGAAGAACTTTCTTGTCACCCCCCCCATATATATATATATATATATATATATATATATATATATATATATATATATCCCGATTTAGTTCAAATAACCAATGCAGTATTCGATCATAGGTTCTACAGAAGTTAATATAAAGTATTTTATTAAAAAAACTTAAAGTGTCTGTTGGGCTTACCTGGGTTTCATCGATCTGGTCATGACGATTTTCGGGTAATAGCTGGATCATAGAAACAGATCAACCGTTCCGAAAGTTAAGATGAGGAAAACCAAGCTCTAAACACAAATCAATGGAATCCAGGTACACCCCAAAGACACTGTAATGTATAGTTTATAAATAAAAATACTCTGTAATATTAGTGATGGGACGATTCCCAAATTTTTCTCGATTCCGATACAAGTACCGATTCCGATTTTTTAAAAATTTCTTAACATTTGAATAAAGATTCGATTCTTTTAAAAATGTTCTAATCATTGTCTCTACTCCGTGTAATGTCTCTATATATTTTGCAAAACATAAAACTACACCTGGTAGAGGGGAGAAAGCGTATATTACAAGAGTAGACCTTTCTAAATATTCTTCTCTAATTCTTTTCTTGTAATTTATCGAAAAGTGTGAAACAAGATTCGTTATTTCTTTTAAAACAAATGTCATTTACATTTGCTTGTCGTTAATACCGTTCGAAATTTTCATAAACAATTAAAAGGAATCGACGATTGGTTTGCAAAATGATAATAATAATAATAATAATAATAATAATAATAAAACAGTTTCGGAACAAAATAGTTAACAAAGCCCGTCCCATGTCAAGAATGCGTATCTGCATAATAATGTTAATATTTAGAAAACCATTCTTAACATTGTGACGGTCTCTGTTAACTTTTCTCTATCTTTAATCTATGAAGAAATATTGATTTGTTCTCACAATTATACAAATTTGGTTGGTTATTAAGTTGATTTGCGTTAACGTAAATAATAATAATAATAATAATAATAATGAATAATAATAATAATAATAATAAAAATAATAATATATAGTCATCCACATGCAGTACTCTTTCGCTGTATCACAGCTCATTAGTGCGGCTAGACAGGCAATTACCTCAAACCAGGATCGAAACCCGACAGCCCAAACGACAGGCTTCTCACCATTACGATATACGGTTGCTGCTCTGAGGGTAGTGAATTAACGATGTTTTTGGCACACATTGTTATTGTTGAAAATTGTAAGACAAAAATTGCTTTTCTTTTGAAACAAATTTTGCATTTGCTTGTCGTTAATGCGATTTGAAATTTTCATAAACGATTAAAAAGAATCGACGATTGGTTTGCAAAATAATAAAAAAAAATAAGTTTCGGAACAGAATAGTTAACAAAACCCGTCCCATGTCAAGAATTAGTTTCTACATAATAATGTTACTATTTAGAAAACCATTCTTAACATTGTGACGGTCTCTTTGCTATCTTTCCTCTAGGAAGAAATGTTGATCTTTTTTCCGCAATTATAAAAATTTAGTGGGCTTCATTGATTTGCGTTAATGTAAAGAAAAATAAATTAATGATAATAATAGTAAAAATAGTTGATTCTTTTTAATCGTTTGTGAAAATTTCAAATTACATTAACGACAACCAAATGCAAATGAGATTTGTTTTAAACGCAAAGCAAATCTTGTTTCACATTTTTCAATCAATTAAAAGTAATAATAATAATAATAATAATAATAATAATAGATTACCACCTTTAGCTAAACCACTCCCTCAAAATGTCATTCTGCTTTTATGAGATGATTATGTGGTTGAAAGAAAAAATATTTTAGAATTTCAAGTAGGAAAGTCGTTTCGCACATAAATTTAACGTAAAATGATTATCATTTCAGGCCCATTCTAATTTTTTATCTTGTCTAATCGCTTAAAAAATCGAAACAAAATAACATTTCCGCTCGATGGATGACATTTATTTGATGCGTTTGTTCAATTTTCGATTTTGAGCGGTTTCAAAGCGTCCTTATGAAGAGCTTATGAACAGCATTAAATTTTGAAAATTATAATGATTTTAAACACCCGTCACAATGCAGATTTTTTTTAACTATAAATATATCCACTTATTTTATTTTTTTAATTTTTAATCCATTCGACAAGAGAATGCACACCATTTTTTTTTTTTTACGTGGCA
Organism: Euprymna scolopes; assembly: GCF_053919585.1. Taxonomy (NCBI): domain Eukaryota; kingdom Metazoa; phylum Mollusca; class Cephalopoda; order Sepiida; family Sepiolidae; genus Euprymna; species Euprymna scolopes. The sequence goes on along the minus strand of NC_136502.1, from coordinate 38,755,767 downwards.
GATTGTTATATCGCTGTAGTTATGTTTGTTTTAAGATTAAGGATTCTTGTTTCCGATTCACTGTCGTGTGCTCCGGTAGGCACGAATTTGAATAATTAATACAGTATTTATCTATATAGTATATAGGCGGGGCCTCTATTCCAACCATCATCAATGAACAGGAGATAATCTCGTCAGCATCTGATAGTCGAACTCTTTACCTAAAACTTAACAGCAAATTCTACCATTTGCGACCAGGGCCACCTACCCCTTGTGACCAGGGCCACCTACCCCTTGTGACCAGGGCCACCTACCCCTTGTGACCAGGGCCACCTACCCCTTGTGACCAGGGCCACCTACCCCTTGTGACCAGGGCCACCTATCCCTTGTATTTCTTCCAGTGACTGAAAACACGCTATGCGGCATACACATATCTGTGCGCAATCTTGCCAAGTTTATCAAAAAATTTTATTCCAATGGAACAACTGGCCCGAATGGCATTCCAATCATAGTGTTCAAAAAGCTTCAACCGGAACTAACTCCTATACTTAAAAAAGCCATTTAAACGTTGCCTTAAGGAGAAATTCTTTCTAACACACAACACTTCATCAGTTTGCCACGTATTTAGAAATTCCAGAGATTGGTCATCTGCTTCTTAGTACAGACCAATAAGTCTCCTGTGCATCATGAGTAAGTTGCTGGAATTTATAATAAATAGAAAACTATCCTACTCAATGACATGCTATATGATTTCCGTTCTGCTTGATCTACAGCTGATGTTTTAACAGTAATATTACATACGCTTAGTTAATCTCTTGACAGGGGTTTCGTTTCTAGAGCAATAACTCTTGACATATCAAAGGCTTTTGATAGGGTATGGCATAAAGGTTTACTTCACAAGATTGCCAGCGACAGAATAGCTGAAAACGTCCTCTAAATTATTAGACCCTTTCTCTCTGATAGGCCTATAAGAGTAGTCGTCGATAGGCAGAAATCAGAAACTCATAGTATTAATGCAGGCGTCCCTCAGGGTCCATCCTGGGCCCAACTCTCTTCCTGATCTTCATCGGTGATCTCCCAAATCACATTATTGGTTCATTCGTAGACATTTATATTAACGACACCACGATCTATGGCAGCAATTTAAAGGCCAGCAATGACCAAGATCTTTCTGGTTCTCTCTCTTCTGATCTCAAGCACGTGGTGCAATAGAGAAAAAGGTGGCTGGCTAATTTTAATACATCTAAAACCAAGCCTCTCTCTTTTCATCATAATCGTTCTGACCCTCATCTGACACCAATTGACATGAATGACTCTCGTATTGAGGAAACACCATGTCTTGACAAGCTTCTGGGACTGACCTCTACGTCTGATCTGGAATGAAATACATACATCAAATCTGTTGCCAAGATCGTTGGAAAAAATGATAGGATCATTCTACTGCTCAAGTAAATATCTCACTGCCGATACAATCCTCTATCTGTATAAGAGCCAAGTACGTCCTACAATGGAGTACTGTTGCCACATCTGGCAGGAGTTGCTTGGTGCGCCCTATCCTGCTCGATAGAATTCAAAACCGGCTTCGCAACCTAGTCGGTAATAAATATTTTCTGCAGACTCTTTCCCACAGAAGAGACATCACGCGACTGTCTCTGCTCTATCGTTATTTTCATGGCAAGTGCTCGTCTGAGCTCCAATTTATAGTCCCCCCTTGCCAAACTTTCACAAAAACACTCGACTTACTACAACCACTACCAATAGTTCCCCCATTCTCTATCTGTGCGTAAACGCAGATTCCATGAACAAAGCTTCTTTCATAAAATTACATACCTCTGCAACACAGATCCATTGGCCTGCTTTCCTGCCGACTACAATATGGTAGCTTTCAAGTTTAATGTAAACAAATTCTTGTTGAACTGCCCCTTTTAATAATCAAAGTGTACCAAACCTACACCATTAATGATTACTACACTGCCACATTACATTCATTAATCCTTGTCCCCGAATGCCCTTCAAGCCTTTATAAGTGGTGATTCCCTTGTAAAGAAAATAGTATAGTATTTACCCTGTTTGCTTAAATACATGGAAGTTGTAAAATTATAATAACATGAATTTTCCTTTTTATTTTGTTTTGTTTTAGCTGGGGATGGGGTATCCTAGCGGATGCCAGACATCCCCCCCGCTATCTCATACATTCAAACCAAGAGATCTTTTTAAGATTCTGACCGTCCATTTAATTGTAATTGTGTGTATCTCTCTTTCACTTGGTTCACTGAGTATATTTGCCAGGTAGTTTTTTGAAATTCTTTTTCATGGGCCCGATTGTTCCTATAATTACTGGAATAATGAAGATCTTCCTAAGATTCCAGTTTCTTTTCATGTCGTGCACAAGGCCTTGGTACTTTTGTTATCTCATCCCTATCAACTGGTCCTGAATATGACCTTAAACTATATTCGATGGTGAGGCCCCAGCTTGCGGGCTTTGGGGAGTGTGGAGCCACCCTTTAATTGCCATTGCTCTCAGGTCCATCCTGACCCGGCGTGGCAGTACCTGTTAGGGACCCAACTATGGGTTAAATAGAAACCGACTTGGAAAAAAGACAAATGTATTCTATTAAAAAAACTTCTTTTCTTCAAAATCACTGGATTCGAAATTAAATGACCTGAAAAAGGTTGATGTGCCGTAAAACAGAAACAACCAACCAACCCTATCAACTATGTTTGATCCAATATCATTGGGGGACACTAACTTCTACTGAGGTTGTTTCTTTTCTCCTTGTTCCATATAATGATGTAAGGTTTAATAGCCCCGTTTTCTTTGTACGTAGCTGTAAGGATTACAGTCATAATGCATAGTTTATGACTTACTAGACTACCCGTGACCCGTTGGGTCAGCATGTTATATTAGCTATGGATTAATGTATGAGCGTGACACCTGTGACATAAAGAAAATAGTTTTTTTTTTGTGACATAACAAAAACATTTCTATGAAAGTATATTGAAATGAAAAAAGATTATAGATAGATTTCTATGCTTCAATTGTTTTCCCAGGACTTGCTGCTACATTCGATATTCAACTTTTTACTGGTAGTTCAGTGGAGATTTTTGCACGCTTCACTGTGTCGCATTGCATTGTAGTCCCAGCAGAACCCTACAGTTGGATGTCAGGTGGCTCGGACTTTTTACTTTTCTTTGCACTTGTAGCTATTGCTGAGACCACTCATCGCTTTAATAGCATGTACATGTATGTGTGTGTAATTTCAGAAATAAGAAGAACATGAAAATGAAAACAAATGAGTATTAGCATTTCGTTTGAATCAAGTTTCGTCTGTTCATAAATTTTGTAGCCGAAGAAACGAACTATATAAAACTAGGCGGACTGGAAAAGAATGAACAATATCAGAACAAAGTTGGTTGCCAATTGTCTCCTCGGATTATTCACATTGGATAAAATACAGTATGTAAAACAGTGACGAAAGCAGCAAGATGGGGAGCAAGGTAATTACGAGCCTTCCTTACTCTCAATCTCACTCGATGCTGGAGACTTCGTCACATAATATTTTGAAGTGAAAAAAAGAAGAAAAAAAGGATATTGATTAAAAAAAAAAAGACGGAGTCAAACATGCAGAGGGGAAAAGTGAACCTTATTAAAATAAATGAAGATAAGAGAACCAAAATCGCCCACACAAAAAAAGGCGCGTTGTTGCTATTTAATTGCTTCCCCACGAGAGCAAGATGTGACACACGGTCGTTTTTAATGTAGGGGAAAGCTAGCTCACCTAAAACAGGGCACTCTAGGAGTAGGCAAAAATAAAAAAAATGCCTTAGTATAGAACGGGTTCCCCTACATTAACTAAGGACAAATTAATTTAAGTGTAGCATCAGAACAGATACTACACTTGGATCTTGAAAAAGACGTTTTTCTCTTCTTACAGTTGCTGTAAAATATTTATAATATGAACTGTCGCCTCTATCCTTTTTCATGAATAAAATAGTAGATTTGTGTGTGTGTAAATATTTAACGGATAAACTCGTAAACTACTGATCACATAATACTGAAATTAACAGGAAATAGTAATAATTCCCCAGGGATGGTTTATAGCTAATAAAATCTTTGTTTGGATGGATGAATAACGCGTACAGACATATATCGGCAAACTGTTCATTTCAACTTGCCGGCATATTTTTACTTCTTTCTGCGCATGCTCAAATTCAATTAATTTCTTCAAGTCGTTTAAGATTAAATCCTTTTTTTTTTATCTATCTTTCGATAGTTACATCGGAAAGAGACGCGGCTGGAGCGCTAAATGTTTTGGTTTCGATTCTAACTAATGGTAGCCAAATAATGGTTTTTAGTTTTTAAATCAGTACTATATATTAGGTACAGTATAATATTCAAAAGAGGATTGGCTCTGTAATATCAAATGCTCCCTGCAATCACTCTCACAGAAGAGACGTTGCGAGCCTGTCTCTGCTTTATCGGTATTTTCATGGCAAGTGCTCGCCTGAGCTCCAATCTATGATTCCCCCTACGCCAAACTTTCACAAGAAAGACTATCAATAATTTCCCCCATTCTTTATCTGTGCTTAAACCTAAACGTAGATTCCATTAATAAAGCTTCTTTCTTAGAACTGCACATATGTGGAATTGTCTTCTGTTTCCCTGCTTTCCAGCTGACTACAATATGGCCGTCTTCAAGTCCAATGTAAACAAGTTCTTGATGAGCCGTTCTTCTTGAGTAATCCAATCTACCAAATTTCCACTTCTAACGATTACTATGATATTGCCCCATTGACTATTGTACACTCTTTAACCCTTATCCTCGAGTCGCCTATGGGCCTTGATAAGTGGTGATTCCTATGTAAAAAACAAACAAACAAACAAAAAAATTGCCTACATTAAAATACATTTAAGCGTATTTTACGGCCCGGCAAGATCAGGTGCCTCCCCCGGTCTTTCATAAATAACTGTCCTCTGTTTTATTTTTTCGTTACTTTGATAAAGTTATTTTAAGCAAAAGAATAAAATATTAGTTGATGATGTCTTTGATAAGGTTTTGTTTTCTGCATAAAAAAAGGTAGAAGTAATTAAATAAAAACTATAGATTATATTTCGCCTCGTTTATCAAAATAAACACAAAACAAAGTAACAAAAACCACATTTTGAGCACTTTTCTACAGGAGGTGGTGTTTATAGAGAAACTTAGATGTGATAGGCATGGTAGCGCTTAGAAAGTGACAGAAAAAGAGTTATGTGAATGTAAGGAGAGCGTGGTAGGAGGAAAGGTAGGAGTGTGGGGTTGAGGCATAAAGGCATTGTTTAAACTTGTACAATGGGGTAAGGAGTGGATGGTTACTTTTAATGCATCTAAAAGCAAGCTTCTCTCTTTACATCATCAACATTCTGATCCACATCTGGCATCAATTAAAATTAATGGCTCTCGTCTTCAGGAGGCCTCAAGTTTTGACAAGCTTCTTGGCTTGACCAGTATTCCTGATCTTAAATGGAACACGTACATCAAATCTGTTGCCAAGGCCGCTGGAAAAATGGTGGGATCTTTCTATCGATCCGGTAGATATCTCACTGCTGATGCTATTCTCTATCTATATAAGAGCCAGGTACGTCCAAGGATGGAATACTGTTGCCACATCTGGGCAGGAGCTGCTAGAAAGGACTTGGCCTGCCTTGATAGAGTTCAAAATAGACTTCGTAGCCTCGTAGGAGATGTCCTTTTCTCCACCTTGCAACCGAAGAGATGTTGCGAGTTTGTCTCTGATGTATCGTTATTTTCATGGAAAGTGTTCGACTGAGCTTCAATCTATGGTCCCCCCTCGCCAAACTTTCACGAGAAACACTCGTCTAGCTGTAAACACTATCAATAATTTCCCCCACTCTTTATCTGTGCCTAAACCTAAACGTAGATTCCATGAACAAAGCTTCTTTCTTAGAACTGCACGCCTGTGGAATTGTCTTCCGTTTTCCTGCTTTTTGGCTGACTACAATATGGTTGTCTTCAAGTCTAACGTAAATAAGTTCTTGATGAGCCGTTCCATATAAGTTATCAAATTTACCAAATTTTCATTACTAACGATTACTATATTGTCCAATTTCTACTGTACACTCTTTAACCCGTATCCTTGAGTGGCCTCTTGGCCTTGATAATGAGGTGATGCCTATGTAAAAAAAAACCCAAAAAAACAAAAAAAAAAACTTTCGTTCATGGACACAACTGTCTCTCTCCTATCACCATCTCTTCACACCCGATTTATTTTCTTCCGACTCTCGGACAATGACCTTCTTTACATTCCCCCATAAAATATCTCAGCTGAATAAGTTTTTTTTATAGAAAGAGAAGTGGGAGACGGAACGTTCGAGTAGCGAGTGACGGTGTTGGCAACTCGGTCGGCTCTCTTTCAGTCGTTCTCCTTTTTGCCCTAGTTTGGCATCGCTTTATATTGACGATTTCTCCATCAGGAATTTCGTTTGATATTTCCAACCGAGACCAAAACATTCAGAATGTTGATTTCAATATCTCGGCCAGTATTAAGAATGTTGAGTGACAATGTCTGCACATTCTTTCCGCAGTTTGACTCTCGCTTGAAATGCCCCTTTGTTTTAGAATTTTCCCGAATCTACTGCGTGTGTGCACAACCATCGATAATTCTGGTGTTGCCTAGTTCAATATGTAACACTACTTTGTGTGTGTGTGTGTGTGAAAGAGATTTCATTCACTATGGATTCCTAAACGGTTTGGTCGATATTTTAAAATTTTATACAGATTTACTTTATTACGTCTTATACAGCCTAACATCACAAATACATTTGAAAAGTTTTATTATTGTACGAATAAAAAGGCCCAGTACATAAAATAACAGTACGCTCTTTGATATGACAGGGGCGAGTTCGAAATGAATGTTTCTGTTTGGAGCACAATTAAACTTGACTTTTGCATTTTAAACATTAATTTAAGACATTACCACCGTATTAATAGAAAGACCCGGCATATAAAACCAATAGTAGGTTTTCTGATATTACACGGGCACGTTCGAAATGTTTCTGTTTATAGCACAATTGAACCATGATACTGGATATTTGCATTTTAAACTTTAATTCAAGCCATTATATAAAAATAATTTTATAAAAATCAACAGTAGATTCTCTACAGTGCAATGTAAACTACAATGTATTGTGGAATAATAACTGAAAAAATACCCGGTAGGTTTATCGATTTTATGACAATAAAATATGGGCGCGTGAAACATTCGTTGATCCGTATTCATTTCTGGACAATGTTGGGTCTCCCTGTAAGTTAATAATAAAAAAACAAATAATCTAAAAACCTATTCCACTTTCACGTCGGCCTTATTTTTCTTTTAATATGCCTTTATTCGATATACATTTCAGCATTGGGGTCGTCTTTTATCAGTTAACTATCTTTGTTAGTGGCCTGGCAAGGCCACAGGGAAGACAACCGAAGCAGCAAAACTGAAGCTGGCCTGCATGACGAAATATATACAAATGTAGGCAAATTTTGGCATATTTTATAGGTTTTAAAACATAGGTTCTTTTTTTTCTTTTACCAATTGTCATAAAATTTTAACTTTAAAATAGTATTATAATCTCCAGACAGTCTATCTCTCCATATATATTATACACAATGCTTCAAGCAAACTACATCAACGTTCAAAACTATATAATACAGAATTACCAGATTTTAGTGAAGCTCAAACATTTTCTTACGTAATATTGCATTTACAGATTGCCTTATAAATCGTAGCCAGGCGTATATGGAGACGAGATTCTTGTTGATATAATTTGAATGCGAGACAAGTAAAATCTTATGTGGTCGGCGAGACTGACAAAGAAAATGGAATCCTGTTTAAAGAAAGGATTGCGGATCTTAGTGTCTCAATATTTTGAAGAAAATTACCAGAATAAAGAGTAAGGAAGGCATGAAAGCGAGTGTAATAGTTCTTGTTCGCGAGAAAGGTAAACGGAAATGGAGGCGTAATGAAGAAGATAGGGCGAGGATTAATGGTCTGTTTGAATTATGAAAAGCTCACTCACATGTCTTCCTAAGTAACTTAATTCACGGCCATTTAAATGTTAATGGTTGCTGGCCAAGGGGAAGAACTCTAGCTTGAAAAGCCAAAGTTGACTTTGTTGATTGAGCTGTAGTCTCGTGATCAGCAGTAATTAACACTAATGATTGTGTAAGCATAAAACACTAGTGTGTATAGGTATAAAAAAAAGATTTATTAAACAAATACTAGTTATTAGCCACTTCAAGTAAAATTAAAGTTGAGAATTGTGAATAAAGCTGCAAATTAGTTGCGTGCATCATTCACAAACTTCCTGTTTGTTAGAATACTCTCATCGCTGTCTGAATAATGACAAGCTCACTTAATTCACTTCATTTAAATGTTGATTCTTGGTGGTCAAGTGAAAGAACGTTAGCATGCAAAACCAAGGTTGACTTTGTTCGAGTCACGTGACTAGCAGTAATTATAATTTCATGCACTGATGATTGCGTAAACATAAAAAAATATTGTTAAATATATATATATATTCCCTAAATATTAGTAATTATTTTGCATACTTACGGACACTAATGTTTCATGCTTACGCCATCATCAGTGTACTAAGTAATATTTATAGCTGGTTGGGAAATACGAACCCAGTCACAAAGTTACTCTTGACTTGGTAGGCTAGTATTCTACCTCAAAGCCATCGGCAATTAATACAAATATTGTGGGAAATTAAGTACTTATAAATGCCAAGTCAGCGGATATATACAGTAAACAGTCACAGAATATTCAACGACAAGAAGTCGAGATATATATGAAATGGCTTGGTACGATTGCAAAATTTCACAGGGAGAATAAAAACATTAATCTTATAAAATATTACAAGGTCGCCCGGCGTTTCCCAGCCGCGACGGTTGACAACAGGGCTAACTAATCACTCGGAGGGCGTGTTGAGAGTTTAACAAAAATTAGACGACCCATGGCCCGTTTGGTAAACGTTGTTATATTGCTTATCAAGAGTCTAAACACGCTACTGAAATGGTTTTTCATAAAACAATTCTTCGCTTTATAATACAAATATATATTTGCTTCTGCAATTGAAATCTGCAAAGTCTGATAAAACTATCGGATTGTTAATTCGATTCCGGTAGTAGAAACATATGTAACTAAGCAGATTAAAAACGGTAATAAGAACATATCTTGCCATACAGTAGTATTGTGCACTTTTCAGTTTTTTTACCATTTACTCGTTAAATATATATATATATATATATATATATATATATATATATATATATATATATATATAGTGGAGATGGTAATTAATAAAAACTGAAGAAAGTGCTCAATACTGTTGTAGAGTAAATATGCGTTTTATTTTTTATTACCGTATCTTTCTGTTAAGTTACATTATTGTTTCGGCTACTCGGCCGTTTTTTTGGCCGTCTGTAGCGTCCTCAGACTTTTAAAGAAATGTTCGCTATTTTGGGATGAAAGAGTGAAAGAGTGAATGAGGTCTCTTTCATCCCCAAAATAGCGAACATTTCTGTAAAAGTCTGAGGACGCTACAGACGGCAAAAAAAACCCAGCCGAGTAGCCGAAACAATAATGTAACTTAACAAAAAGATACGGTAATAAAAAATAAAACGTATATATATATATATATATATATATATATATATACACTATATATAATACCACTAGGTGTGTGTGTGTGTGTGTGCGAGTTCCTTCATCATACGTTCCGAAACGACTGAGCCTATCTTTTGCAAATTTTACGCAAAGCTAATTTATATGTCTGGCAGTGTTCTTAGATATGTCTTGTACAGAAATTCATCTGATAAGTATCGGAAATTAAAAAAGAAATACGATCGTAAAAGTAGCTTTTCTCTCTTATAGATAAAGAATACTTTACGTTACACTGGCCAAAGGAGATTATCAAATCTTAGCAAATAATTTTAAAAAAAATCTGAGATATAGCTTAGCGGTAGAGCATTCAACTATAGATCGAATGATTCCCATTTCAAGCCCGGGTGTACATCATTTTATTTTAATTTTTCTTATAAGTTCAATTTATGATAAAAGAGATACCATTTAAAATCGCCACAAATATTTTCTTCGTGTGCATATTTTAAAAATAAACATTAATCAGAAGTGACTTTTCCAGGGCATTCATCGTCAAGCCCAAATACCAGCTGACGTGATATTGTAAACAAACACAGACGGGATTTGATGAACGACATTATCATATTTTGTAATTTAAAAAAATTTGTTTCGCGAATTAGTCCACCGAGCAAATTATTCCTCGTAATATATAATAATCAACAGAGGATTGATTCTATCATAATTTATACGCAATCTGAATAAATTAAAATATCATGTTTAAGTGTATCATACGACACCGGGCAACGCCGAGCGTCCAGCTAGTAAATATATTCTCTGCTATTATATAAAAAGAAATTTGTTTGTGGGAGTTCGTTCCCTATGGACTCGAAAACGGCTGGGCCGATGTTAAAATAACTACATGAAGGTACTTGATGTATTGTAGAGTATTCTTACGTAGGTTTTATATCGAAATGCGTCTGATAAATATCGAATAACGATAATCGAAGAAATCTAATTAAAGAAGGAAAAATCCAATTTTGACCAAAGTTAACACTTTTATACAACCTAATATCACAATGCATTTTAGAAGTTCTGTCACCACACAAACAGAAAGGTACAGCCTATAAAATCAACTGGAGATTCTTTTATAAAACAGGGGAGCATTCGAAATGAATATTTATTTTTAGAGAACAATTGGACCATGATACTTGACTTTGGTAGTGCAGAAGATTAGCACACCCGGGATATTGCCGAATTATCTGAGCCAGAAGATATTATCGTGTAGCTTGAATTAGATTTGTGGTAAAGAGAAAAAATGCAATTCAAGGACGTATATTGCGAAATGACGTTTTAGGAATTTAACTTGACTGAATTGTATAAACAATAACCTTAAGGAATTTTAGATAAATAAAAACATATTTTAATAGAAAATAATGTAGTTGACATAAACAAGTTAGGTTTTCAAAGCTAGATATAAAAACAATTATGCCAGAGAAAACGTGACTGATGAGTCACCCTTTAGATCTTTGTGTAGTCGAATGACTTAAGCACAAAGGATTAGTTTGATTATGTACACGCAAGTTAAAAGTTAGGAGGCTTGAACGGACGAATTGGAACGATTAGACGGGGCAGGAAAGTTCTCAGCTGGTTCAGCTATGGAAGCATTCAGCTGGAAAGGCAGTAATATGTAACCTCTGAAAAAAAAACCCGAATAGCATGCAACCTCATAACAAAAAAGGCGCAACAGGAATAAATGTAAATGTGGGAAAATAGTGTCGTTGTCTGAGTTGTCGGGGTAAAAAATTACTTAGATTTTTCAGAAGCTCGTCTGTAACAATACAGCGATGATTCCGACCAAAAAGTTATGACCTTCCTTTGTAGGAGCAAACAGACAATGGTACTATTTATCCCGTTTATTGTTTAAGGTATCTATATTTGTTTATTATACTTGTTAAAAATGTACACACACACACACACACACAACGAACATTATACAGACAACTATATAACATGTACACCGTTTGGTCCCCTCATCTATAAATACCTGCTTTATATACACTCTGTGTCATACAGAACCCCCATTGTACAACAGTACGCTTAACATTAATTCAAGTGATTATGTAAAAATGATTTCATAAAATGAACAGTAGGTCTTTTAATAAGACAAGGATGGGTTCAAAATGAATGCTTTTGCTTGGAGCACAATTGAATACTGATACTTGACTTTTTTAATTAAAATTTTTTTTGATGAACGCCATTATTAACACATGACTTTACAAAATCAACAGTGGATTCTCTACCGTACAATGTAGACTACAATGTATTGTGGATGAGGTTTTTCGTAAAGGCACGAGAAACTTCCTCCCAGCAAACTGCGGGTTGGGGTTATATCTAGAGAGCACGCAATCAATCGATTTGATAAAAAATGGGTAACTTCATCGATTTCGATGACAAAATAACTTCATCGATTTCGATGCCAAAATAATGGGAAGGACGAACATTAGTTGATCCTTATTCAATCCCAGACGACTTTGGGCCTTCCTGCTAATATATATATATATATATATATATATATATATATATATATATATATATATATAATGTGTGTGTGTGTGTGTGAAAGTGTCTGTCTGTGTGTATCTGCGTGTCTGTCTGTGTACATTTCCCTACGCAATAACTCTGTCAATTTTCAGTCTACAGACTCGAAATTTGATATACAGGGTACTGAGATTTGGGACAATCTTTGTAATCTGTTTTCAGCCAGAAATTTGTCTGTTAAGGGGTCAAAGTTCAACGATTTGACCTTTGAGAACTCTACCAAACTCCGCTGCCAATTTTTGGGTATAAACATTTGAAATTTTAGATATAGGTTCCTTGGATATGGATCTAACTTAATAACTTGATTTGATCCCAAAACAACAAATGTTAAGAGGTCATAATAAAGGTAAAAGTTTAAAAAAAATTGACCTCTGCAGTCTCTACCAAAATACTCAGACAATTTCTGGTGTAAACATTTGAAATTTTACATAAAGGGTATTCAGAGATAGGGCAAGCTTTTTAATCGGTTTGGGTCGAAAATTTGAGCTACCAATATATAAATGTATGTATGTTTGCATGTCTGCCTAAAACTTTCGACAGAGACGACGGACTTTCACAAGATCAGTATCGTTTTGAAGCTCGACCCTTCAGACGACAAATACCGAAATGTTGACTAAAAACATTAATTTCTTCACCCTGAACTGGGCACTTTTCAACAGAGAGGGGTCGCTTTTTTCGCTGATATTTTCAAAAGTCTTTTCGATTTCCTAGCCTTAATTTAAACCTACGTCACTTCCGGTTTGCCGATGGTCGTAACAGCAAAGAGGTCACGTTTTTTCACGTTCTTTTCGTCCTTCGCGGTACGAGTTTGAGCCTGCCTTCATACTATTTTTTTTTTGCTCAACACACACCTCCAAACACCCGGGCAACGCCGGGCTGAAATGCTAGTATATATATATATATATATATATAATATATATACACGTATGAAGTTTACATGAAATTTTATGTATCTATTTTTAGTACGAGAATTATGTGTAGCTTAATTGCTATATATATATATATATATAGTATCCTGGCAAGGTCACAGGAGAAGCAACTGAAGCTGCCTACCAGATTTTGAAATATTAAAAAAAAATACCTTGAGATTTGGCGAATATTTGTGAAGTAGATTTTTGAACCCTTAAAAATCTCGAACAAAAGTTTTAGTTCGTTGATTTTACATTAAATACTAATCCCTATTACCTTTACGTTTTCATCGAGCGGATACCATAATACTTAGTTTGCTGCACTTTATCATTACAAAAGGTCATACAAATTTTCAACCAGCTCCGCCCAATAGTTTCCGAGAAACTTCTGAATTTTCACGAATCATTTCTATCGTTCTTTGCTCCCATCTCATGCACAAAATTAAACTAAATATAGTTCACATTACCCATCTTTACACACAGCAGCGGTTTCAAAGTTGATAATAGATTAATCTATTTACTGGGGACTATTATCCTCATCTTTTTTTTTTTTAGTTGTTTTTTGACGACGTTTTGCCCAACTATTTCTCTGGCCTTCGTCAAGTGATAACTGCGACAGGATAGGAACTCCGAATCTCCTAACTGCATCCTCAGCAATTACTGCCTTCCATAGTTGTCGTCTCACCACGTTTTTTGTCGAAGTAAGCCTCTGGCCGACTTTGGGTAGGATTGAAACCGCTATCTTCAGACAATTCTCACCCGGAAAGGACGATCAAGGTTGGACTTTTTGGTCTTATAAATCCACGTTTATTTATTATCTGATCTTTCATGGTCGGGTCCGTACCGAATGGCATATATATTATTTAATTGTAATTAAAAAAAGGTGGTGAGACAACAACTATGGAAGGCAATAATTGCAGTGAATGCAGTTATGAGATTCGGAGTTCATATCCCGTCGCGGTTACCACCTGACGAAGGCCAGAGGAATAGTTGACCGAAACGTCGTGAAACAACAGCAAAAAAAAAAAAAAGGATAATAGTCCGCAGTAAATAAATTAATAAATAATACTCATCTCAATAATGAATTCCAATTAAATAATATATATTGATAATAATAGCTTAAATATTTTAAGAATGAATGGTCTACATAAAACTACACAAATATATACATATTATTTTTATAGCAAGTGCCCGTCTTAGCTTCAGTCTATGGTTCTCTCTTGCCAAACTTTCATAAAAACACTCGTCTAGTTACAACCACTGTCAACGATTTCCCCCGCTCTCTATCAATGCTTAAATCTAAATGCATATTCCATGAACAAAGCTTCTTTCCTAAAACTGCCCGCCCGCAGAATCTGTTCCGCTGGTCTGCTTTCCAGCTAATTAAGATTAATCTTATCTTCGAGCGGTCATCTGGCCTTGATAAGTGGTGACTCCCTTGCCCCCCCCCCAAAAAAAAAACAAACGTACGTAACTTTATATAAATCGGGATAAACATATCTGATATTTGGTGAAGTCGCAATTTCGATGAAATTTAACTTTTAAAGTTTAGCTAATGTTTAATTTGTTTTTCGCGGACGGTGTATAATAGTCTAAGACGAATTTAAATATGTTTAAACATTTCGATATGTGGTTTCTGCTCTCGAATTTGCACCGATCGCATGGACCGCGATGGGCGAAATAGTACTGTAGTGAACTACTTCCTTCTTACTGCAGAAAGATGTGCCACAAGGTTGGAAGGTAGGGGTAGTCAAGCCAGCGCCCCTAAAAACAAAGACCGCACTGGCCTTGCAAAAACTGCCTAGACACCTCCGTCGGCATTCTCCGATCGGTTCGCCTGGGGCAGTAAGTAATGAACTTACTCCTGAAAGCCGAGAGGTAAGGCCTCGGAACGTGCTTTTTTATTATTTTTTTTATAAAGCCTAACTCAATCCTCAAACCAAAGAATATTTCAGCATATTTTTGGCCTCGTTAAAATATATAAGAAAAAAAAAAGCCTTGTAGGAAAACAAACGTTGATTAACTCAGCTTTAGTATACTAATAGATGCGTGTAAAAATTAAATCTGTAAATATTTCAAACTAGCGGGGGTACCTGGCGTTGCCCGAGTGTTTGTTTGCGGGACGGGGGGGAGTTTTAAAAAATGTTATGGTAGGTAAGTAGGAAGGATCACACCCGGAGTCATGAGTAAAAGTAGGAAAATAAAGTGTGAAAAAACAAAAAACAAAAAACATCTGCAACGTTAACAGTTCGGCCACCAAGAAAAGTCCATTCCAGTTGTTTAGGGGGGGGGGGGGGAAACGACTACGGAGGTCGGCGCGAACGTGAAAATATAATGTGAATTGTCCAGCACGCTAACCACTACGCCACAGAGCACTGCAGCTTAGTTTAGTGATTTTAAATAACTTCACATGAAAGAACTACGAAGCCAAACCGGTGTTCTCTTCTCAACTGTTCCTTGTGAACGATCCCCAAACGGTGTTAAGTGGTGGCAGGGGGAGGAGGAATTTATTAGAGAGAAAATATTTTACCACTTCCATTGATCTTAACCGATTTTGGCCGTGACTTCTCAACAGAAAAAGTATAGAAATCTAAGATTATTGAGGAATTTGAGAAATAATAAGCCTATAACACACCTCAGATATTGTTCTGCCGTTTGTGCATATTATATTTGCATGAAATATCTTGATTTTTAATCCTATTAAGGTCAAAATCCGACGAGAAAAAATGAGTTCATTTTATTTATATTTCAAATGATAAATCGTTTCCATATAAGACGTGATATTAATATCTCGTTTTTATTGCTCGGAAAAACTTCATAAGTGAGTTATTTCAAAGCATTTACAAAGTTGATATCTTAAACACCGTAATACTTGAAGGAGGGGGCGATACGAAACGAAATGTTAAAAAAGAAAGCAGATAAAACGTTGCATGAAGAATGTTTTTGCTGTTTTTTGTGGTTTTTTTTTTTTTTAGTTTTACCGTGCGTCAAAACATTGTTGGGTGATTTTAAGCCGAACACATATTTTGTATAAGATTGTAGATTAATTAGTACAAGCGTAATAATATATAGATGTGATCTGCATCCACCATACACTGACTGGCAATATTCCATGTTCATAAGAGAATTCCGTATAATAACGGTTAGTGCGATTTGGAATATTCCATCATTATTTTACAGTATGTTTATGAATACGATGATAACGGTCGAAGCGACAAGCGTAATAATATATAGATAAGACATAAGCACGTTGACGCACCTGTTCTCCGTAGATCACTGAAGTTAAGCAATATTGAGCCTCGCCAGTACCAGATGGGTAACCGTTTGGGAATACCAGGCGTTATATGCCAGAGGAGGTCAACACTTCCCGCAGCTCCTGCATGCCACATGGCCTCCATCTATTTTGACCCTGTCCTGCCGCTAGATCAGGCTGCTCTGCGCAGACCAGCTTCGCTTTAAACACACTCCCAGCACGAATCATTCATCATCCCTAGGATGATCATATGGTCTTCGTCGTTCAGATGTAAGAACCGATAGTTTAAAGTGTGCATTAAAAAACAAAACGAAAACAAAATGTCTTTAAACGATAGTTTCTATTCGAGTAAACGTTTCGAACCTGTTCTCAGCCAATCAAATAAACAAACAGATGAAACTTCTTGTTCCGAACATATCGACAAAAGCTTTTTTCTTTTTTAAAGAATTGTTAGATGAAAACGATTATTCCGAAGAATATAACAACAAAGTAAATGTTTGCATGAACTTTTTAATTTAAAACTAATATTCTTATTTTATCAATTCAAAAAAATTAAAATCGACCCAAACAAGGCGTGAAGCCATTTAATATAAGAAGCTAACAAGAAAGATGCTTATTGCGAAGAAAGTAGATGCCTATTGGCCTTAATCCTAAAAAGATCAAAGTTATCGGTAGAAGGAAAACAGACACGCTGGAAGAGAGTTTGTTTGTTTGCATTAAACCCACAGACACACCAGTAACAGGGTAGGAGTGGACCTGGGAGTAGTAGTAATTAAAGAGAGGCTTCACACTCATTCATAGCTGCCAAATTGAAGTCTCACTGGATAGTTACCCAAGAAGGAATAAGTATAACTATATTACACCAATTTCCTAGATTCGCAGGTGAAAATAAACTTCAATTCAAATACAGAATTGGATTTTATCTATCTAGTATGTTATCTTCGACAGTCGGGCGATTCTATATTTTAAAAAAAGGAATGACAGGTGAATTGTGTGTGCGTGTGTGTGTGTGTATATATATATATATATATATATATATATATATATATATATATATATATATATATATACTTATGAAGGTGGAGAATTGCATGTTTTGGTTTCGATTCTTACTGATGTCACCCAAGTCCTATGCATATATTAGTGTTGGGACGATTAGTCGGAATCGGGGGTATCGGAATCGGAAAAATTGGTGCCCATTTTCCGATGCCAAAACGATTCTTTCGTCTTTTTTTTATTTGATTTTTCTTAAAGTAAAATCTTCCATTGCTGGTAACAATGACAAAATAATAAAAAAATATGTATTGATTTTAAAATACTAGTAAAACAAAAATCAATGGATCATATTCCACAAGTGTATTTTGATATTAAGGAAAATATCTGCATGTGTTTTTCACGAAATCGAGGAAAATAACAATCTTTAAGTTAAATAATTAGATTTATAAAGAATCGGAATCGGGAATTTAGTACGGAATCGGTATTTGTATCGGAATCGGGAAAATATTGGTATCGTTCCATCACTAATATATACACACACATAGGTTTGATCTCACTACTATATATTAGGTTTAATATAATAATCGATAGAGAATTTTCTCTTTAATAATAAATACGTAATCTGCACGAATTAAAGTATCATATTTAAGCGTATTTTACAACCAGGAAATGCCGTACAGCCTACTAGTATCTCTCACATGTGTGTGTGTGTGTGCGTGTTAATACCGCGTTATTTCAGTAAATCCTAACACTTATGGATATATGAATCTCTTTATACGAATTTATGCGTTCGTCTATGATTAAGCATGTATAATATCCTATACGTAAAAATCCCGAATAAGAGAACAGCGCCCGCAAAACATCTGAACATAATTGCTCGCATCCCGTGCTCTCCTCATTCTGCCGACTCTCCTACTGCGCGCTCCTTATTCTCCTATTGCCGGCCCAGCTTTCCTTTTTAGTTTCAGCGTCGCACGTCAGCAGTCAACTTGACAACATTTTTACACATGCACACCGACCCGTCTCTCTAATGATCTACCCCCTCTCTCTTTAGTTCTGTCTTGCTTACGTACACCCTCTTACAGAACTCTTCTTTATCATTTCCTTTTTCGATTGCATAGTCTGTTTTATTGTTGAAAACCTTCCTCAATTAAAACCTTTACGTATGGTGCTTATTATGTGTATATATGTGCGTGTGTGTATGCATGTATGTATGTGTATATATATATACACACACGCATATGTATATATGTCTATGTATACATATATATTTGTACTTATGTGTAAACATATATATATCCATAAAATATTTATGTATACATATGTATATATGTGTATACATATATACTCGTGTACGCACACATATATTTATATACATGTGTATATGTATACACATTAGTGCACAAACACACACATATAATATTACATTTATATACATGTCTGTGTGTGTGTGTGTGTGTGTGTGTATATATATATATATAGTATGTTCGTCTGCCGGAACGACTAGTACCGTCCGATCATCCTTAAGGAATACTGGATGACACGTGCTCAACTGTGAAGCAAAGGTTGCGCAGTCATCGCTACACTTTTCTTGAATCGGCATTGCTTGATTCCAATAACAAGCAGAAGTCCAACATGGCTGTAAACAATACCAAGATAAGTGAAGAACACATACAGCACCTGGTATTTTCAAATGTTCATTTATTTTAGTATTAACGAGACTCAACAATGTTTAACTTCGATGATCTAACGAGAATCGCTGTGTCAATGTGATTATAACGTTTTTATATAAAAAAATATTATTTATACTAAAATATTCAGATTTTCGTAAAAGTTTCATATTTAATTTTCATCAAAACTCTATTTTTTGCTAAAAGATGAAGGACCGTTTGAAATATTAAAATTAACAATTATAACGCACATAACCTACACCCTCTTATGTTTTTCTATAATTTTTGTCTAATGTTACGATTTTTAGCCGATAAAACACACACACACACACACACACACACACACATATATATATATATATATATATATATATATATATATATATAAAATCCACGCTGGGACGTAGAAATCTCTAGGTTGGTATCTGGGGACGCGTTTAATCCATTGGGACATGCACACTCGGTCTTCCTTAAAACGTGCATCTAGTAGAAGGAAAACTCTACTGTCCGTTTTGTCTTGTGGCAGCCATTGCCCCGACTGAAGTAAGCAGTTGTACTAAAAAGTAGATTTTTCTACACAAAGCCTTCACTACTATAAGCAAATAATCTGTGTGGATTTCTGAACAACTTAGTTGCTGTCGCGAACCTCGTACGTCGAAATCGAATAGATATATATATATGATACCAAAATTATTTTCATGCTTCACGGTTCACACCGATCCTGCCCGATTAACCACACTGTAGAGTTGTGATACACCAAAACAGTGAATTATGATACTTGTACTCAATTGTTTGTGGGTTGAGCAGGTGAAAGCGATATTGAAAGCGACCATTAGTTCTAATGCCACAATCTAGCTACAAAACAAAACAAAAACAAGCAAACAAGAAAAAAAAAAAAAAAAAAAAAAGGAAGCACTCTTCGTTGGTAATAGGTTTTAAGCTTATAGCTTTTGTTGATTATCTAACAGTTAGAAACACCGACTTGAAAAATTAATCGAGTATCAATACCGGCTTGAAGTGCTTGCCTGTCTAATTCAAGAACGATGATAGAACGAAACAATCTTCCTGTGGAGGATATATATATAATATATATATATATATATATATATATATATATATATATATATATATATATATATATATATATATATATATATATATATATATATATATAGCACAATCACGTTGACACACCGGTTCTCGCCAGATCACTGAAGTTTAGCTACGTTAAGCCTGACCATTTCTAGATGGGTGACATGTGGGAAAGCTAGACGCTGTATGTATCGCGCCGAGTCGTAGAAATTTCTAGGTTGCTATCTTGGAGGCGCACTAATTCACTGGGAGAGATGCACCTCCA
The DNA here is from genome assembly GCF_053919585.1 of Euprymna scolopes. Taxonomy (NCBI): domain Eukaryota; kingdom Metazoa; phylum Mollusca; class Cephalopoda; order Sepiida; family Sepiolidae; genus Euprymna; species Euprymna scolopes. Next base: position 38,735,373 of record NC_136502.1, on the reverse strand, counting down.
GTCTCCCTTAAGACATGCATCTAGGAGAAGGAAATTCTAATGCAAAAACCTACGGTACATTGTATAATATGTCCTGTGGCAGTCATCTGCATCGACAAAGGTTAGCAGTAATACCAAAAGGGTGGTTGGTTCTACACAAAGCCTTCACCACTAAAAAAATCATCTTTGTAGATTTTCGAACAACTTAATTGTTGTGGCGGAAGCTCATACGTCGAAATCGACGGAGGAGGCCATCATATATATATATATATATATATATATATATATATATATATATATATGTGTGTGTGTGTGTGTTATGAAGCGCATTACTCAGACATATTTTTCCAACGATTGCTTATCGTCCTATGAGTTTTGCGCACTGGTTGTTTTTTTTTTTTTTTTTTGTTTTTTGTCAAACTCTGATTATTTGGCAGGTCCGGACTGAGAACTTAAGTTCAAAGCTTCGTAAACAAGGATCAATTTCAAGGTGATTACGGAATCAATTTATAATTTAGAGAGAGAGAGAGAGAGAGAGAGAGAGAGAGAGAGAGAGAAATAAATAAACAGAGGGAGCGAGTGATAATAAAATTAATAAAGAAAACGAGGGACGATAAATAAAAAAAAAAACTAAGATAGAAATCGAGAGATAAAGAAGGTAGAGAAGGAAAGAAATGAGGAGAAAGCAAAGAAGAGAAAGGGGGCGAGCAATAATAAAACACAGCGAGAGAGAGATAGAGAGAGAGAGAGAGAGAGAGAGAGAGAGAGAGAGAGAGAGAGAGAGAGAGATCGATCTTGTGTGTGTGTGTGCGCGCGTGTATGTGTGTGCGTATTAAACATCTGTAGAGCATCCCAGTTGACGCACTTTGCTTCGGCAATCTTAGGAATCAAGTCCCGTGTGGGAATGAAGCAGCCCGTCTACGAACACGGCATACTTTGGAAGGGATTGATGTGACAAATTCGACCAAACACGAAAGGTAAGGCAACAACAACAACAACAATAACATTCGCCGGACAAACAAAACCGGACGACCTCAATAATAACGACTTAATCACCTATTAATTAAAAACTGACAGAATATTTGATACGCGACCCTCACCCCTCCTCCACCCCCCAAAAAAGAAAAACAAACACGTACACGCAAATTCAAACATTGTCTACGTATGTGCGCATGTACACATTTATTTCTGTGAAAATACATGAATTAATATATATATATATATATATATATATATATATATATATATATATATATATATATTTATTCTGCATCTGGGTATGTAATAACGTATTTACTTTTATTAAAAGTAGTTTGGATTAATCTCACTACAATGACTATACTTATTTATCAACTTAAACGTTTCCTTATATATATATATATATATATATATATATATATATATATATATACACAATAATAAAGAAATAAGTGTTCTCGTTATTCATTTATTAGTGTTATAATTCTTTCCCGAAAAGACATTGAGCCTTTCTTTTTCTCTGCAGGTTCCGCTGCCGAGATCAAGTTCACTTCCAATGTTGAGAAGTTGTATTTTGCTCATATGTGTGTGTGTGTAGTTTTCTGTTTTTTTTTTGTCTTGTCATAATATTAAATAACAATATACAATAAATGAGATGAATCAAGCAAACTGTGTGTATGTGCGCACACACACACACACACACACACACACACACACACACACACACACACACACACACACACACATATATATATATCAATAAAGAAAGAAAAAGGACGAGATAAAACTATCTTTTAATATATATATATATATATATATATATATATATAGATATATTTATTCATTTATTTAATAGGGGTTTACATCAATCAGGTGTGTAAGGTATGTGAGAGCTTATTATACCATATATATATATATTACATTTTTAATGCGAGGTTGTATATAATCACTTCCATAATCAGACAACGCATCCCTCGTAGTTTGCGAAATCTGTTATTATATAGACTTTCTTGTGTGCGACTTAGGTGACATGCAATTGACTCGAGTTTTGAATCCTGAAGTCGGATCCGATCTAAGCCCAATGTAGCGCGAAAATGGAGTCTAGAACTTCCGGTTAGTTAATTCTATGGTTTGTGTGGGTTGCGGCGTTGTTTGATTTTATATATATATATATATATATATATATATATATATATATATATATGAGCAGGCCGTTCGGCATTGCCCGGTTGTAAAATAGGCTTACATATATTTTAATTTATGTGATTTCGTATTTATTATCATAGAATCAAGTCTATCAGTTCTTATATTGTACCAAATCTATAGTAATGATTTCAAAAGTAAAAATACAAAAAAAAAAAAAAAAAAAAAAAAAAAAAACGACTTGAGCGGCATTAACTAGAATCGAAATCAAAACATATAGCTCTGCAGCCCTATTCGCTGCTCTACTTGGTCCGAACGCACTAAAACACTAAAAATAACGTTCTCAAAGATGTATTTGCGCATGCATAGAAGAGCACTTTAAGTCGACTTAGGCCAGCCAAGTTCCATTTATTTTTCAATTTTGATCCCTTAGCAGCTATTTTTACCGACTAAAGACTAACTCGAATTTGTTCCATAGGTATACACCCACTATAGATAAAAAAATTATAGAGGAGTTTGATAGCGATCATTCCTTTATAAGGTCACTTATATATATATATATATATATATATATATATATATATATATATATATATATAGTGTTTGTATGGTTGTGATGAATAGATATTTATCCAATGAAGCTACGGTGTTCATAAGATAGTGTTCAATAATAGTTTTATTTTCGTATACATTGTAATTTTTATAAACATTTTTGCTACATACGTTCATACATGCCATAGCTGCGACTTAATCCAATGGCAAGCTTCTTTAGGACGCAGTAAATATTTACTGTGGCATAAGGACGCATCACTAGGTGTGTCAGAAACTTTGTGAAAAATATTGAATAATTCGACCCCCTGTTTTTCCAAGCTTATCACTACTCGAAAAATGTAATTCAAACGCCAATTTTTTTTTCAATTAAAGAAGCAAGGACCAAGGTTTCATTTAAAAAAAAAAACAACGAAAAAAACCCAAAAAACAAACAAACAAAAAACCAAAAAACAAACGACGTGGTTTAAAAAAAAAGGTTTTAAACTTCGGACTTTACAGGTAAATTTCTAAAAATCACTACTTTCTTGTTTTAAATTTGAATATATTATTTTTTGATATTTTATCTTCAATTTCTGATATATAAAACATTGGTGAGTAAATTAATTATTTACTTTTTAATAGACATTTCAAAATAGGGGGGGGCGTGAATTTAAAAAACATTTGTCTAAAATATTATATTCGGTTTATTGGAAAGAGCATAAAATTTCACATTGACCCTTAAAATATCGTAAAAATAGAATCAATAGAAAATTTTTTATAGATTTTTAAAGTTTAAAAATTGAATAATACTGAGCTCATAAAATTCAATTAATTTCATTACTGTTTTTTAAAAAATAATATTTCTATTACTTTTTATACAACTCTAATAGTTTATTTTGGAAGTATAATCCATAAAGAAAATAAACAACCCACTTTTAAAAGAGTTTTTTTTATATTTTATTCGCAGTTTCGTGTTAGGGGTGTCAAAAATTCCTACAAAAATTCTGATACACCTAACGCATCACCTTAAATAAACTCACAGCTGAAACCTATATTTACGTATGTAGCCAAAATATATTTGTACAAATAATATATTATGAACGCTTGTTTCGTCAATCTTTGTTTTTATTATGCATACATGTGTATGCGCTTGAAAATGTATTTAGTATATCATGGATCTACGGCCCGGTATAAGTTTCTGCGTCAATATTATTAGTCAATGCGTGTCATTCAAATGTTTTTATACATCTCTTGCTGTTTTCGCGCGCGCACACACACACTATTTTTCTGATGTTTACGATTTTTCATACACTATCGTGTATGTATCTTTCTTTCTCTCTCTCTCTCTATATATATATATATACATATATACATACACACACGGACACAAACATATATATGCATATATACACGCACACAAACATATATATATATATATATATATATATATATATATATATATATATATATATATACCATGGGGAGACATAATCCCCTTTGTTTGGATTTGAAACCGATGTTTTACTAATCTTGTGTAACACACTCACACGTGTGTGTGTATATATATATATATATATACACACACGTGTGAGTGTGTATATATATGTGTGTGTGTGTGTGTGACAAGTTTAATTATTTTTCTATATCAGATCCGATAGTCTTCAATATTCAACAACAATTTTAACAATAGTTATTACACATCAATTCCTCATATTTCAATTATTCAGGGTATAATGTGGGTACAGCAGTCCGTTTGAACATTCAAATATTTTAGATTCGAATTAAATTCTATACATCGTCATAAGACACCAATGGAATATTCCTCCAATTTCAAATTCTTTTTAAGTCCCTCTTAAGTTTAAGCATTACATTTTAGACAATTTCTAGAATGAAAATCATGCAATGGATTAAATGAACTTTTAATCAAAATTGGAATTAGAATTCTAGACACAAAGTTCAGCAGCTGTAAATCTTTATATTATTTAATTGGAATTCATTATTGAGATGAGTATCATTTATTAATTTTATTTATTGCGGACTATTCTCCTCATCTCTTTTTAGTTGTTTCATGACTTTTCGGCAAACTATTCCTCTGGCCTTCGTCAGGTGGTAACCATGACAGGATAGGTAGTTGTTATCGTCTCACCACCTGACGAAGGCCAGAGGAATAGTTGGCCGAAACGTTGTGAAACAACTAAGAAAAGATGAGGATAATAGTCCGCAATAAATAAAAATTAATCTCCAAATCTTTATTTTAATTTTCGTAGTTAGGGATAGGTTCTAGTCTACTCGCACTGATGAGCTGTGACACAGCGAAACAGTTTGTCTGTGGATGATTATTTAAAAACAACCCCTTTCCGTGGGTAGAAACTGTCGTAAACTATTTCACTCGCTGCTTGCTTAGCGTTACGCGAACTTCTTTGTTTGTAAATAAACGAAAAAATCGAGCACTGTAAAAGCGGCGGTCAAATGTTAATATAAATAGACATTTGATGATATCGTTTGGATGTACTGATTCCGTGAGCTAGAGGGTAGAACTACCGACTATTAACTAGATGGTTGTAGGTTCGATCTCTTGTTCGTGATGAGTGCTAGTCTAGCCTCACTGAGGAGTTGTGATACAGCAGAGCATCCTGTTTATGGATGACATATGCATAAATATTATTGGCTGCATATGTGCATACATGTTTGTTACAATTCCTTAAGGAAAGTAGCGTCCTACTCCACCTAACCTCCATATCTCCTGTTCTATATCCTCTTTTTTAATCTGCCACCTCTTTCTCATTTTCTTTTTTCTTTCTTTCCCTCTTTCGCTCTTCCTTTCTTTTTCTTTATTATGATTTTCAATTCCTTTTCAAATAAGAAAAGGACTTTGTATAAAGGAATTAGTTTTTAAAATTTGGTTTCATTGAAAAAATCCGGCCGACGATGCTGCTTTTTTTTGTTGTTGTTGTTTTTAAGGAAATGCATTTGAAACATGTACGCACATATGTAGCCAATAATGTTTGTATAATTACACTTTGCTTATACATACATACATACATACATACACACACACACACACATAGATATAGGTGCGAACTAAATAAATTTTGAAATATTCGTTTAAGTATATTCCAAGAATTCACTATAAACAGTAATTTTGTGTACGATCGTTTCTGAGACGATATGAATATTTTTCATCAATATCAAGTCTCATCATTAACACTAGGAATAGACACAAAGTTCGAAGTTTCATCAAGGTTATTAAGTGCTAGTTACCATTCGCTTTGAACACGTTACAACGCAATTACAACACACAAATGAACACGATACGAAAAATGAAGATTTTTTTTATTAAGTTTCTGAAATTTTGAGATGTGGATTGATTATTTGTTATTTGGACTATTGTTCTCATCTTGAGTGTTATTTTAAGGACAATTACATGACGTAATAAGTGATATTAAAATTCAGCTCTCAGGTGGACTCTCTTTGCCTGAAAGTATCCTGTATCTTTACAAGGCCACAATTCACCCATGTAGGGAGCGTTGTTATCACATTTGGGCTGGTGCATCTGCTACTAGTCTCTCACTCCTGGACAGCGTTCAAAAAAAAAAAAAAAAGAGTCGTCAACCTAATAGGCACCGAACTGTCAGCTAAGCTTCAACCTCTGTCCAATCGACGACGTATTGCATCCCTCTGCCTGTTTTACACGTATTTTAATGGTAGATGCCCCGACGAACTACTAGTTCTTGTTCATTCGACGTAAGTACATCCGACAATCAGCAAAATCCCACCCCCTCACAGTAAAGATCCCCAGATGCCAGAAAACCTTCTACTCTAACAGTTTCTTCCCCAGATCTGCTAGACTTTGGAATTCTCTTCCGAGTTTGTTTCCCCGACTGTGCTGACATGCAGAAGTTCAAGTGTCATGTAAACAGACATCTTGCTGCTCAACTCCCTAAATAGTATCCTTGTAATTATGTCCCAGATAGTAGTCCTCTATATATACATCTACGCATGTGAAGTTTCAAGAGTCAATCCTCAATGAAAACAATACTACGAATACAATAGCGAATTACTTAATACTTTAACCTGGTTAATGCAATAGGAGTATTTTGAGTGTAGATTAAAAAAAAAAAAGTTTCGTTCGACAACCTCTGCCCCATCGATTTTTCTACAAGTATTTTAATGATGGATGCTCTGACGAACTTCAATCCCTTGTACTCCATCGACGTAAACACTCCCGACAATCAGCAAAATCCCACCCCTACACACATCCCTAGATGTAAGAAGGCCTTCTACTCTAATAGTTTCTCCCCCAGAACTGCTAGCCTTTGGAACTTCCTTCCGGATTCCTGTTTTCCCAACTATGCAAAAGTTCAAATGTAATGTGAACAAACATCTTGCTGTTCAACTCCTTACATATTATTCCTGCAACTTATGCCCCCGATAGTAGCCCCATACATCAATGTGGTACTGTGACTTGTATGGGGGTGAAAATGGAAAAAAACAAATTCGTACGGATTTCTAAGTTTGTCAGAAAGATTACCGATTTTGACAAGATATACGCGAAGAAGGTCGGAGGTTACATTGTGTAAATCACACTCAAGATGAGAACAGTAGTCCAAATAATCCAAAATATGTTTTTAAAATTAATGATGTATTAAAAACATACAATATAAAAACATTTTTCACATTTACTAATTTTTCTTTTCGCAGGAGGAAAAAAATATAAGAGACCACCGCTCCCCAATCTTTTTGCATAGTTGGATTCTTTTGAGAGTAAAAATTGATATTAAATATTTAAACCTTTAAAAAGTTCGTATTATTTGGATTCATCGGACTACTGTTCTCATCTGAAGTGTGATTTTCATGGTTCGGTCGATATAACCTCCGACCTTCTTCAAATGTATCTTGTCAAACTCTGGAATATTTCTGTCGAACTCGGGAATTCCCGAGTTCGACAAGATACATCTGAAGAAGGTTGGAGGTTACATCGATTGAAACATTGTAAAAATCCAAATAATATGAATAACCAATGCTCATCTAAAAAATTCAGAAACGTCTTTAAAAAGTTATTTAGAGGAAAATAAATTATAAGAAGTATAGATAAATAATATATTTAAGTATATTGTGGATTTGCTCAACACATGTGTAAGGTTTTTTGCGTTAAATCACATTATGATATAACACTGATGTGTTATATACATGCATGCATACATACATGCGTACCTGCATACATGCATACACGCGTACCTGCATACATATGATATGATTGCAACGTCTTGTCAGACGAGTGCCGCTCCCTCAGTCACTGAAAGTCCATGAGCCCGAAAATAACCTTTTTTTTTAGTCCTGCCAGCGAATTCACACGCTCAAGCAGACATGACATTGAAGACGGTCCTTGGCATACATACATATATATACATATACGCACATACATACACATACATACCCATAAACATACACACATGCACACACCCATACATCCATACATACACAATACATATAGCACATACATACAAACATATACATACACACATGCACACACCCATACATCCATATATACACAATACATATAACACATACATACAAACATAAACATACACGCATGCAACCACCCATACACCCATACATGCACAATACATATAACACATACATATATATATACATATACATACACACAAATATATATACGTATATACATACAAACACACATAAACATGTATACACAATAAATAAATAAAAATATATACACACATACATATGTATATACATATACGAATAGGTATACATACACATACATACACACATATGCATATATAGAATTATGGCAGATCAATTATTACATGCTTCCAGCATTTCAGGGCTACACACATGACACTTTTTCCATCGCCACGGACAATTTTTATAGACAAATGCCTGAGGAAGTATCTATACAAAGATGATGTTACAGAGTTTTAGCTTTGTACGACAGCTAAGTCTCTCTCTCGGTTCAAAATGTCGAGATCCAGCAACAAGCATGAGCAAGATAGCCAGCAACAAATCAAACTGCAGACCAGCTTAATGCGGGTACTGGTCTCCCGCTATATGTATTTTTTTTTAATCAGAGATTTGCTTCACCCAGAGGGGTTGCCTTAACAGGGCTTTTGGGAGCCCTCTCCACCCCACACACATATCGAAATAAAGATATACACGTACACATACAAGCATGCATACAAACAGATGCACGCAAACATACATACGCAAGAACAAATACACATGACAATATGCACATACACTCATACATTCATAAATACACGCATGTACATACATATGCACACACACGTGCACATACACATACATGTAGAATATATATGAAGGAGCATTTATCATGACGATGATGATGGTTCTTACGAATAGGTGAATTCAACATGAATAAAAGAGTAAAACAATCCCAAATACACAGAAGATAGAATAGAGAGAGACGTTCGCTTCTCCGGTTGTACAGTTCTTAAAATGAAAACGCGTTCATAACGGCACAAACCCACAACGTTCATGACGACGACGATGATGGTTGTTACGAATACATGATGATGACTGCAACGTCTTGCCAGACGAGTGCCACTCCCTGGGACATTTAAAATCCATGAACCCAAATGCCTGAGGGAGTATCTATACAAATATGATGCTACAGAGTCTTAGCTTTGTACGACAGCTAAGTCTCTCTCTCGGTTCAAAATATTGAGATCCAGCAACAAGCAAGAGCAAGATAGCCAGCAACAAATTAAACTGCAGACCAGCTTAATGCGGGTACTGGTCTCCCGCTTTATGGTTTTTTAAATCAGAGATTTGCTTCTCCTAGAAAGGTTGCCTTCACTACGGCTTACGGGAGCCTTCTCCACCCCAACACATATATACATACACACAAATATACATGGTGCTAGTTGGCCGTTGACCCCGAAAAAGGGTTCAATACATACATACATGCATACATACATGCATACATACATACATACATACATGCATACATACATACATACATGCATACATACATGCATGTATGCATGCATATCTGCATGCGTGCATACGTACATGCATGCATGAATACGTACATGCATGCATGCATGCAAACATACATACATGCATACGCTCTTTCGTATAAATAATTGAATTCATGAAATAAAAGAATAACAAACAAAATAAATGCGGTACAACACCAACATGGTAGAACTTAAAACTTTCGATTCTCGCTAGTTTCAGCCACGCTAAGTAGAAAACGACGAAACACGTGTACGAGGATAATTCTATTTCACACACACACACACACACACACACACACACACACACACACATATATATGTATGTATGTATATATATATATATATATATATATATATAAAATTTGTTCATTGTTTTGGGGAAAGAATTCCAGCGAAGCGCTCGATTATAAAGACAAATATTTTCAATATAAGAGCTTAATATTTATTTATTTAAAAACTGTAAAGATGGCCAGAAAAAAAAACAATGGTACCGTCGGTTTCAAGCCTAACATAAGGGGGACCAGTTAAATAATGTTAGGCTGACGACAGCCTAACATCATTTAACGTTAACCTTCTGTACAGTTTTTAAATAAATATATTCTCTCGGGTGTTTCATTTGAATTCAGTTGAAGTTATCAGAAATCAAGAGACTCCTTTTCTCGGGCTAACATCTGATCTCTATATGAAATACATAAATATTCGAATATTCCATTGAAGTTCTTTACATCTCAAAAACGGAGTTAATCAAGAAGTTGAGAATATTCATTTTCCTCTCCTTTATTGACCATTTAAATATGTTGTAGTATATCTTTATTGTGGTCTTTTAATCTTAATCGATTCCAGGACAAGACTTCATCTAATCTGGTGGAGTATCCAACTTCGTGCTGTTACTTGAGGTAACACCGTTGGAGAAGGTGATCCATTCCTTACGGGTTATCCATACTAAGAGGATCTTATTTAGGCCGTGAACATTAGTATGGTTTTGAATAATTAGTCAAGGTTTACTTGTAGGAAAAAAGATCCTCATACCAGGTTGATCTGAAAACCCCATGTACAGAAAGACCTTAGACATACTCTCTCTCTCTCTCATATATATATATATATATATATATATATATATATATATATATATATATATATATATATATTAAGATTAAGGACTATCCACTTATCTTGTGCTTCCTTTTTAAAATTAAATATGTTTTTAACTCTTTTTCAAGATATTTTTTAACATGTTTTATTAATCATTTGTTCAGATATATATATATATATATATATATATATATATATATATATATATATATATATATTACAGTCTTAGAAGTTTTTTTAACCTTAAATATATAAATAATAGATAAAATAATAAAAACCCTTTTAACCTTAAATATACAAAAATATATAAAAAAAATAAAACCAAAAAAGATGATTTTAGGTCTTCATTGGAACATTATTTTGTCAGTAAGTCATTTAATCTCCCGTTATCGCCGATTCAACTTGTTTACCATTAAACACTGTTTCCGAGATTCAATATATATATATATATATATATATATATATATATATATATATATATATATATATATATATATGTTTGTGTGTGTGCAAATATATATTTTCTCTTTTTTTTTTTATTTTACTTCAGTCGAAGTTCTCAGAAATCAAGGGGCCCACAACCTGGGGGCTAACACTTGAAGTCTATATGAGATGCATAGATATTCGAATGTTCCATTAAAGTTCTTTATCTCTCAAACACTGAGTTAGTAAAAAAAAATTAAGAACATAATTTTCCTCTCCCCAATTAACCATTTTTATACGTTGTATATCTTTCATGTTGGTCTCATGGTCTTACTGGATTCCAGGACAAGAATTTATCTAGTCTGGTGGAGTATCCAGCTTCGTGCTATCACTTGAGGTAATATCACTTGGAGAAGGTGCACCATTCCTCGGAAAAGCTGTGGGGTAGCCGTAGTGAGGAGATCTTATTTGGGCTGCGAATACGAAATGTGATTTTGAATATTTGGTCAGGGTTTACTTCTACGGAAAAAGTATCCTCATGTCAGGTTGTTCTGACAAACCCCTGTACAGAGAGACCTTAGACACTCGAGGATAGTGTCTAGTAGGCATTGTGCGTGTGTGTGCATATATATATATATATATATATATATATATATATATATATATATAATAGAACCCCGGGATACGAAATTAATCCGTTGAGGGGTTGGGATCATAAGGTGAAATCGCCACATAGCGGGGCCTAAGCAAAATTGTTATGCAATACATATAAAAAATTAGTAACAAAATACAGTACAGTATATAATACACATGTATATAATCAAATGACACTGTAAAGCGGGGCAAATACCGTAACCAGGGGCAGGAAAACATCGTATTTCATATCATAACCTGAAAAACCGTATCCTAGGGCCACCGTATCCCGGGGTTCTACTTTATATGTATAGTTGTATAGATGTTTGTGTGTGCAAATATATATTTGTGTATATGTATAGTTGTATTGATGTGCGTGCACATATACATTTGTGTGTATGTATAGTTGTATTGATGTGCGTGCAATTATATATTTGTGTATTGATGTGTGCATGTGTGCGAACCTGCAGTTGTCGTTCCATCACACGTTTGTCTATAAATGTATAGATAACGTTGGCAGAATAAAATAAAACCTAACGACGTGTTATTTACATCATTAAATGGAGAAGTCGAACAACATATGATCACACATTAACACTGTGTAATAAAATGCGTGTATAGCTTTGTGTGTGTGTGTGCACTCACCGTTTCTTTGTCGCAACTCAAGGACCTACGCATCGGTATACGTTTCTGCATCAATGTTATTAGTCAGTACATGTTTGTCATTACATTGTATTTATATATCCCTTTATAATAATAATAATAATAATAATAATAATAATAATAGTAGTATCATTCCAGGTTAATATTCAGAGTTGAATCAACTAATGAATTTTAACGAGGTTCATACAAGAGCGCTCAATAACTAAGAATGAAAATTCCCATTACGGACTCTACTTTTCTATAAGTAAGATCGCCTGAAGACGTCTCTAATTATTTATAACTGGCTGTCCGAAACATGCTCATGAATGTGTAGGGGCATATAAATACTTACGTAAGACAAATAAAAAGTATATATATATACATGAATTTTAATAACTGAAAACCTGTGCGTTTATATATATGTACGTGTATTAATACACACACACACACACACACACACACACACACACACACACACACACACACACACACATATATGTATACATATATATATATATATATATATATATATATATATATATATATATATATATAGTCATCCACATACAGTACTGTTTCGCTGTATCACAGCTCATCATTACGGCTAGATAAGCAACAGCCTCAAGGCAGGATTGAAACTCGATCGCCTAGACGGCAGTCGGCGCTTCTATGATGAGAATATGAATTAACAATGTTCAAACTTTGTCCAAACGCCTAAGCTCCATTTGTTTACACAAAGAGCATCGCTTAATACACTAATCGAAGTTTGTTTATCACTTCCTAATATGCTTCACCCAAGATAGGGAGCATTATAGCCATCCACATACAGTACTGTTCCGTTGTATCAAGGCTCATCAGCATCATATATGAGTGCGTGTATGTGTGTGAGGCGTAATATGTGTGTGTATATATACAGTTGAACCTCTCGATACGAAATCAATTGGTTTCGACTTAACTTTTCTGTCCCGAAATGTGTTTTACACATAAATCGCCTAATCCGTTGAAATATCCGTGAAAATGCTCAGAAAATTGTATAAGAAAGGTAAAACCAGAATGAAATAAGAACAAAATATAATCCTAATATAATCCTAAATACTTTGACTAGCTCTTTATTATTATTTTTTTTTTTTTGACGTCCAAATACAAAATTCTATTTAATAAAAAAATGACTGCGAAACATGATACAATTTTTAATCGTTATTTTATTCATTACTCGTAAGGTCACGACCTCAGTCTAATTTATCGGCACCCGGGCGCTCGAGAGAAAAGATTAAATGTGAAATGGATTTACTTTCTTACAGCTAATTTTCGGTTTCTAAGAAAAGTTAACAAACTCCCTCACCCATAACAAAAAATTCAGAGGGTGTGTGATATAAATGTAAACAGAAAATCTTCAATCTATAGTTTTCAAATATGGTAAAAATTGTAATGCGTACCATAATATTTGGATTTTATAAAATGATTTTGATTTATGGGGTAAGTTGAAAAAATAAACTCAAGTTGAAGAAAAAATGTTTCCTGATAAAAATCAACACACATATTTCCAGAAGATTACTAAAAAATAAATGAATAAATAAAAATATAAATAAATAAAAAAAATAAATAAAACCTAGATTTTAAAAAGGCATTCGAAGAATTTCATGCTTTTTTGTCACTCATATTTCGTATCCTGAAAATTGTATGTAGGGACAAAAAGAATTTTCACATCACGTTTCATAAAGCAGAATTTTTCGTAACTAGAGATTCTACTATATATATATATATATATATATATATATACTAGCAGGAACACCGTACATTTTTGAACGATGATCAATGAATGCTTCACTCTCCCATGCTTTTATTGTCATCGAAATCGCCCATTTTTAAAAAGTAAGATTGTCTGCTATTGTTAGGGACCCTTCCGCAGTATACCGGGAGAAAGCTTCACGTGCGTCACCGCAGTATCTTAGTCCACAATATATTGTAGTCTACATTGCACTGTAGAGAATCTACTGTTGATTTTATAAATTTATCAGTAAATAATGGCTTCACTGAACAAAGCTTTTTTCTTAGAACTGCACGCCTGTGAAACTCTGTTCCGCTTGCCTGTTTCCCTCCCGACTTCAACCTGGATGTCTTCAAGTCCAACACAAACAAATTCCTGATGAACCGCCCCCCTAAGTAATGACACCTTACCAATTCTCCAATACTATTGCTACACTATCCCATTGATTGCTGTCCACACAATAACCCTTATCCCTGAGTGGCCATTGGGCCTTGATAAGTGGTGAACTCCATGTAAAAAAAAAAGCTTTAAATACAAAAAATCAAGTATTATAGTTTAGTTGTACTATAAAAAGTAATATTCATTTAGACCGTGCCCCTGTCTTACGAGGGGCGTGCAATAAGTAATGCCCCTGACACACTTCCCATAGCAGTAGAGCAACGAAACTTGTCACAGTTATTAGTCTTTCTCTACATAGGAACCATCCAGAGTTATGTATTTCTCACATTGTTGGATGCAGCTCTGGAGACAGTTTTTGTAGAACACTCCAGGTTGGTCCTCCAACCACGACGTGACTTCAGAAATCAAGGCTCCATCATCTGGGGAAACGCTTTCCTTTCAAAAACAACTTCATGGCTGGGAAGAGGTGAAAGTCAGATGGTTCAAGGTCAGGAGAGTAGGGAGGATGGGGAAGGATTTCATAACCACACGCCTGTGCTTCTGATCTGGAGACATGCGAGTTGTGGACCGGAACGTTGACCTGCAGGAGGAAGGTACCTTTACTGATCTTGCCCCGCCTCTTGATTTTGATAGCTTCCCTTAATTTCCTCAAAAGTGAAGCATTATAGGCTCCTGTAATTGTGATAATCTTTGCCAGGAAATCTGTCATCACTACTCCGTCATGGTCCCAAAAGACTGTGAGCATGACCTTGCCAGCGGAGGGCTGCAATTTTGCCTTCTTTGGAGGTGGTGAGTCCAAGTGCTTCCACTGCATTGACTGGGCTTTGGTCTCTGGATCATAGTGACGGATCCAGGTTTCATCCTGTGTAATCAGTCTTTTGAAAAACTTTGACTCATCTTCTTGGCACATCTCCAAATTCATCCTTGAGCACTCGACGCGTTCTCGCTTCTGGAATAGTGTGAGCAACCTGGGAATCCATCTGGCAGACACATTATGCATATGCAAATGATCATGAATGAAAGTTTCCACAGAACCTGTACTAATCTTGACATCTTGCACTATTTGGCAAATAGTAATGCGCCGATCTTCCAAAATGGGAGCCTCAACTTGACGGACAGATGCCTCATCAATGGCAGAAGGGGGGGGCGACCAGTTCTGGGAGCTGTTTCCACAGACTTCCGGCCATGTTTGAATTCACGATGCCAGCGTTTTACAAGGTCATATGATGGAGCATTATCACCATAAGTTTCTTTCATTTCATTAAAAGTCTCCTGTGGTGTGCGTCCTTTCAAATACAAAAACTGGATCACTGCTCGACATTCAACAGGCTCCATTTCACACCTGACTCAGTTCAAACACCTATAAAACAGAAACCACAATTAGCTCAGAGCTGTAATTTGCCACATCTCCCGTAGAGATATAAATCATTGTACATGCAAAATTTCAGCTAGATCAGACAACTGGAAGTGGGTCAGGTGCATTACTTATTGCACGCCCCTCGTATAAAATACTCTACAGTTGATTCTGCTTGTGCAGTTATCAAACTATTCAAATGCACTTGTGATATTAGATTGTATAAAAGTGTTAACTTTGATCAGAATCGGACTTCATTCTTTAATCGGATTTTTTCGATGATCGATTTTCGATACTTATCGAACGCATTTCGACACGGAACTTACGTAAGACCACTCCCCGACACATCAAGTACCTTTTGTGTGAAATTCTAAAAAAAAAATTCTATCCAGCCGTTTTCAAGTCCATAGGGAACGAACTCGCACGCACACACATACACAAAGACAAAGTTCCTTTTATATATATATATATATATATATATATATATATATATATATATATATATATATATATATATATATTAGATGAAAGATGAGGAATAAAAGTTATATATGTTATACATAACTTTATATCATCGGAAAATTTAAGAGGAAATTATATTTTGATATTTTTTCTTTGTTAAACATAACATCTATCTATGTATATGTGCGCGTGTGTGAATTATTTTCACAGTTAAGCAACCTCGCAGCTCAAAAACCATGACAACCAACAAACCAGATGCCTAAGATTCGAGTTTCGCCTTCATTTGGACCTATCAGTTAAACACATCCAAACTCGTTATTCGAAACCAGAGTCTCTTGCATGCGAGGCGAGTACTCTGTCACTTAAGCAACCGCGCCACACACAAGAATATATATATATATATATATATATATATATATGAACAAATGGTTAATAAAACATGTTAAAAAACATCTCGAAAAAGAGTTAAAAACATATTTAATTTTAAAAAGGAAGCACAAGATAAGTGGATAGTCCTAACAAATAATATATATATAATGTGTGTGTGTGTGTGTGTGTATTTAGTTGTTTGTTTTATAAGTCGAGAGCTTAGTCTTTGATCTCCTCAAAGCCAAACTATCATTACACGAGATCGATATATCATTCACACGCACGCACACACGTTTGTGTAATGTTTCTTTTTTGCTATGCAATGTTTATCGTACGATTCCGTGCAGATTTACGTGTTCGACAAGACACGCCTGAAGAAGATCGAAAGTTACATCGACTGAAACACTGCCGAAATAACACTGAAGATAGAAACAGTAGTTCAAATAATATGAATAATGGATTCTCAAAAAAAAACAAAAAAAAAAACAAAACAAACAAAAAACAAAACAAAAAAAAACAAAGAGAATGTGTGTGTTTACCTTTACTTTATTTCATGTTCCATTGATTTTTTTTTTTGCGATAAGATAACTGAAAGAACATTTTACCAGGGATGGGTCGATACCAATATTTTCCCTGATTCCGATACAATTCCCGATTCCGATACTTCATAAATCTCTAAATATTAAACCATAGAATTATTTTTCCCGACTACCATGATAACACATGCTAAATGTGCATATAGTTTCTCAAACATCAAAACACATGGGGGGGGGGCATGATCTATAGATTTTAGTTTTACTGGTAGTTTAGAATAAACAAATATTTATTTTATTACAACCAGCAGTGGAAGATTTTGTTTCAAACAAAATCCCCCCCCAAAAAAGAAAAAAAAAGACAATTAAAAGAATCGTTTTTGACATCGGAAAATAGGCACAAATTTTTTAGATACCGATTCCGATACCCCAAACGTTCTAATTTTTTTTTTTCGATTTCCGATTCCGATTGATCGTCCAAATTGGCCTTCGGGACAAGATCAAAGTGTAGTATCTGTTCCGGCAGATACTGCAAGCAAAGACCATATGTGGCGGCGACCCCACAAATAAGACCTTGGTCAATGTAGGGGCAACCCTTCATACCAATTGTCACTATCCAGCTCCTCTACTCCCCGGGGAGTTGGTCCCCATTTCCCCTTCACTCCTCACATGAAAAATCGGCCTTGTGCCTAATTTGCTCGGTGGGGGAGCAAATAAATACAAGATCAAAGTGTAGTATCTGTCCTTCAGATGCTGCACTTCAATTTCTTGTTCTGTCAGTGGAGGAGAAATCCTTCACGACTGAGATAATTTTGATTTTTGTTCCTTTTCTCCACGTTAAAAAACGACACTGGTGTCTAACTCTGTCCCGTGGGGAGGCATTGTAAATAGGAACACTAATTTTTACTGATTTAAAGTATTTTCTAGTGTGTTCCAAACGCAATTACCCTGTTGACACACCGGTTCTTGTTATATCATCGTGAGTTAAGCGACATTAAGCCTAGTCAGTACAAGATGGGTGATCATTTGAGAATACCAGGCATTGTATGGGGAGGGGGAATGATGCCGATCCCTCCCCACAGAAACTGCAAAACTTAACGTCATTGTCACCCTCCTTGACCGTGATATATATTCGACCGAGTCCCGCTTGTGAATGTAATATTGCCTAGAAACTTGCACTGAAGAAGGAAGCTGGTCCAACCTTCTATTTCGTTTCGTTTTTCTGTTGGTTGGCTTCAAACGCGCATCTTTATCGTAGTAAGTAATTGTGCGTGAAAGTCAATGCTTAAAGTATTGATGTAATTTCGTAATATTTCTTTGTAAAATTTACGTTTCTCTGAAGCTTCATATTTATCTATGGTGGCCTGATAAAAAAGCTGCTAGTCTGCAAAGTTGAGGGTGACATTTGTTGACTAGGTTCGAATCTTCCAACCAGCAGTAATTATCACTTCATACACTGATGGTTGAGTATGAAACACTAGCGTCTGTAGATGTTTTCTTAGATATGTTTTGTAGAAAAATTCATTCGATAAGTATCGAAAATCGAAAAAAATCGATCATAAAAATAGTCTTTCTCTCTTATAGATAAAAATAAAAATGAATATTTACCAGGAAATATTTTACGGTACACCGCCAAGGGAAATAATACAATCTCAGCAAATCATTTATTCTTAAAAAAAAAAAAAACATTGTCGGCTAGATATATAGCTCAGTGGTAACGCATTCGACTACAGATCAAATTATCGCCTGTTCAAGCCCGGGCGTACCTCACTATTTTAACTTTTTCTTATTAATGAATTCAAACATTCGATAAAACATGTACCATTTAAAATCGCCGCAAATCATTTCTTCGTTTGCATATTTTAAAACTACACATTAATCAGAAGTGACTTTTACAGGCATTTATCGTTAAGCCACAATGTTTGGCTGACCTGATATTGTAAACAGACACAGATGCAATTTGATGAACGACATTATCATTATTATTCTTTTTTTTTTATACTTTGTTTGTAAATTAGTCCACCGAGAAAATTATTCTTCGCAATATATAATAATCAATAGAGGATACATTCTACAATGATACATATGCAATCTGCATAAATTAAAATATCATGCTCAAGCGTATTGTAAGACTAGGCAACGCCACGCGGCCAGCTAGTATATATTACTCCGTTGCCTAAAATACATATTCTGTAATTCAAATAAGTTAACTAGTTTAGGTTTTTGTCTACAACATTATTGACGCCCATGCACGCACACTGATCCTTTTGAAAATAGGTTCCTTTTCTATAACTCCAAATTCATTTCTCTATAAAATATTTTGTATCTAACTTAAGGGTAATTTTGAGAGCGAGTTTGGGGGAGCGCTCCCGCTAAATGATAAAGTTTACAAATACTGCTGCTGCTACTACTACTACTACTACTACTACTGTGCGCACGTTACTCACTGTGTTGCGTAGAATATATATTTAAAAATTCAAAATGATCCGTTCATTAGTTTTAGGATCCCAGTTTGTAAATCTGTGCGCCCTAGAACATTTTTACCCCAAATGCTACGTAATTATGTACAATATAGAAAATATTTATGAATAGAACTGTGCATAATAGTTACATGAAATCAACAAGGCTATGAAAAAAAGAAAAAAAAAACAAACTTATATTGAATGAATGTGAGTTCGATTTTAAGGAAATATGCAAATTAGTTATCTATTTTTGAAGTCGCTCGAAAAACTGAGTGTATTATGAATTTTTTTTTTACTTTTTAAGTGAAAGGAAAAGTTGGGCTTGAATAACAACGTTGGTGTGAGAAATTTATAGAAATTATAC
Source organism: Euprymna scolopes (assembly GCF_053919585.1). Classification (NCBI taxonomy): domain Eukaryota; kingdom Metazoa; phylum Mollusca; class Cephalopoda; order Sepiida; family Sepiolidae; genus Euprymna; species Euprymna scolopes. The sequence continues at coordinate 38,715,237 of NC_136502.1, read as the reverse complement.
GTAAAAATGAATGGTGTATGGAGATGTATCAGAATTATATATATATATATATATATATATATATATATATATATATAGATGAGTTAAATAAAAGTTTATTATATAATAAGATCAATAAGGAAAAAAAGGAAAGCAGAACCTCTTTAGACCATGGCATTTCCAAGCCAAATGCTTCTCACCAGAAGAGGAGAAAAGACCATGTTTATATATATAGATATATAAACATTGCCGTTTCTCCTCTTCTGATGAGAAGCATTTGGCTTAAGGACATTAGGACATTAGCTTAAAAATGAGATGGAGAAATATGTTCATACAGCAGCAGGAATAATATATATATATATATATATATATATATATATATATATATATATATATATATATATATAAAGCTGAATGTCTATGTGTATGTCTGGTCACGAAAAGGCTCCTATATGGTTGACCATTTTAAAAAACTGATTATACTTAGCCTTCGGGCCAGGATCAAAGTGTAGTATCTGTTCCGGCAGATACTGCACTTAAGATAATTTGTACCAGTCAATGGAGGGGAAACCCTCTATACTGGGACAATTATTATTTTTGGTAACCAGAGTGACCCCTTTTAGGGGAGCTGGTTTTTACCTCACATTAAAAACGGCCTTGTGCCTAATTTGCTCAGTGGGGGAGCAAATAAATACCATCTGTTCCGACAGATACTGCAAGCTATGACTAGCTATGACTAGCAAAGACCAGATGTGGGGGCAACCCCACATGCCTGACCATTAACCAGCTCCCATTTCCCACCTCTCGGGAGCTGGTCCCCTTTTTCCCTTCCCCCTCCCTTCACTCCTCACATTAAAAATCGGCCTTGTGCCTAATTTGCTCGGTGGGGGAGCAAATAAACACTATCCGTTCCGACAGATGCTCCACTTAAGATAATTTGTACCAGTCAATGGAGGGGAAACCCTCTATACTGGGACAATTATTATTTTTGGTAACCAGAGTGCCCCCTTTTTGCCTACTTTTAGGGGAGCTGGTTTTTACCTCACATTAAAAACGGCCTTGTGCCTAATTTGCTCAGTGGGGGAGCAAATAAACACCATCTGTTCCGACAGATACTGCAAGCTATGACTAGCTATGACTAGCTATGACTAGCAAAGACCAGATGTGGGGGCAACCCCACATGCCTGACCTTTAACCAGCTCCCATTTCCCACCTCTCGGGAGCTGGTCCCCTTTTTCCCTTCCCCCTCCCTTCACTCCTCACATTAAAAATTGGCCTTGTGCCTAATTTGCTCGGTGGGGGAGCAAATAAATACCATCTGTTCCGACAGATACTGCAAGCAAAGACCATATGTGGGGGCAACTCCACATATAAGACCTTGGTCAATGTAGGGGCAACCCTTCATACCAATTGTCATAATCCAGCTCCCCTACTCCCCGGGGAGTTGGTCCCCATTTCCCCTTCACTCCTCACTTTAAAAATCGGCCTTGTGCCTAATTTGCTCAGTGGGGGAGCAAATAAATACCATCTGTTCTTCAGATGCTGCACTTCCATTTCTTGTTCTCTTTCGGTGGAGGAGAAATCCTTCACGACTGAGACAATTTTTATTTTTGTACCTTTTCTCCACGTTAAAAAACGACCCTGGTGTCTAACTCTGTCCCGTGGGGAGGCATAGTAAATAGGTACATATAATAATAGAAGATATATCGAGACACAGGAATGGGTATGTTTCATCTGGCAGAACGGTGGTTCATTAAAATTGTGAGGTCTGCGTTCGCGCCTGGCCTCCATAGAATGGAAATAGGCACAAACTTTAATAAAGACTTTTCATATCTATCTGTGTAAGTATACTTTGATAATTATGTTTCAGTTTGAAGAAATATGGTATAATAAAATTATGGGGTGTTCGTTCGCACCTGACCTCCATAGAATGGAAATATGTCACAAAGTTTAACAAGGTTTTTTAATATAGATCCACAGAATATTGTGATAAGTGTTTCAGTGTGAACAGGTATGGTATAATAAGTTATGGGGTTTATCTATTTTATTTTTACTTTCATTATATTTTGCTTTGGTTTTGATACCCCCAAATTCAACCCAAATGTACAACCCTTCCTTTTCATAACCTATCATACTCTCATAAATCAGAGTCCATTTTCTGTCGGCTGCTTTTGAGCCCAGTCAACGACGAGTACTTTTGCTAGTATATATATATATATATATATATATATATATATATATATATATATATATATATATATATATATATATATATATATAATGATTACATCACTCTGACGGACATTAAAACATTTAAAAATAAATGTTTAAATTTCCACAATGTTTTTCGCAGTTAACAGGGCCCGAATGGATTTGGTCCTTGCTAATGGAGTCAGAGATGGCTTCGTTTCCGGGTTCGAATCTATCGACCGATGTTAATCGTGACACCTTGCACTGATGATTCATGAAAGGATGAAACACTAGTGTCTGTAGGTATTTAATAATTATATATCTTTTAATATTTTATCACTTTTTTTCTTCACTCAGAACAGAAATTCATTGTGCTCATCAAAAAAATGTCTTTTTTTTTTTTTTTTTTTTTACTATATAAGCAAACAATTGTTTCGATCCGTATTGATGTATATATAGTTCGCTGTGTATGTGCTTTTAATTTTACTTCACCACGAACCATCATCAATACTAAAAATATGCACACATTAAACACACACACACACAGACACACACACAAGAAAACGCCACCTTTACCTGGGGATAATTTTCTTGTCGGCACTCTGTACATTTATAATTAAGCCATTTTATGGGTTATAACGACCTCGCATCATGTGCCATACACAAAGTACGTAATCCGGTTTCATCGGTAAAATAATTCGTAAATTTTAAGGCAGAATTAATTTAATACACTAACCTTAAATATTTATACTTACGGTCCTTTTTTTCATATTTGTACGGACGTAGCATTCTTTATTTGAATTTTTACTCACTTTTGCCACTAAGACGTAAGAGACTACTATGATTAGATTTCTAGGAGGAATTCTTAGTGGGGAGTTGTGTAGCAAGATGTTTGTTAACATTACATTTAAATTTCTGCGTGCTGATACAGTCGAGAAAAAGAAGAACGAGAGAATCTGGAACATAAGCGACCCAAAGTAAAAAAGCTCTTTGAATAGAAAGTTTTTCGGCGTCTTGGGATATCGACAGTGAAGGTGTGGGATTTTGTTGCTAGTCGAGTTGGTATTTACAGTGAAGGAAGTACAAGTTCAGCAAGTTCGTTGGAGCACATTTCGTGAAAATATTTATAAAACGAGCACTGGAAAGCAGCATTCAGCGACGGAGCACGCTAGAATTTGATAAAAGGCAAAAATCCAAATCTTTCTGTTCGCTATGTATTCCTCGATTTCTCTCTCTCTCTCTCTCTCACACACACACACACACACACACACACACACACACACACACACACACACACACTTGTGCTGCTAGACCAGGCTGTCTGAAGATATTGGCTTACTGACCTAAAAGGCACCAAACATATTTCTGTTGGGCACCAATTCCATGGATTAATGGGTAGAGTTATGGACTAGGTGGTTCTAAGTTCGATTATTGACTCGGAATAAATGAAAATCTAGCCGCACTGAAGAGCCGTGATACAGCGAAACAGTCTGTAAATGACAACTATACATATGAGATTTGTTGTTTTTTTAGCGACATTTACAACTTCGAAACGCTGCCATTTATTTCGCTACTTTAGCATTTTTAAAAAGCCATAAGCTCTTTTTGTTACTCATATATATATATATATATATATAATGGAAATGTATAAAAAAGAATACGAAAATATAAAAGCTTATAACTTTATTCGTTATATATATATAATATATATAAATATATATATATATATGAATGAATAATTCGCCCCTTATTTTTTTTGTTGGACGTATTTTTATTTATTATTTTATTACGAGCATAAAAGGTATACCCATGGATATGCACGTTTCTAGCTCTCAGCCGTCATCAGCATGGGTTAGTTTGGTGTTCTACTATTGAGCTACGATAATTCACCACTTGAATGCCCGGTTTCTTATCGCCTTTTTTTAAAATTTAAGATTTGTTGTGGCTGTTGTTTATATATATATATATATATATATATATATATATATATATATATATATATTTAAGCGAGATAAGTCACAGATTAAAGATCAAGTGAAATATCCTGTTAGATATTACACTGAGGTAATACTTTCAGGGTGATCCTAGCCAAAAAGGTAAGCTCAATATTTAAAAATAGAGCAATATATAAGTTTAGTGGTTAAAGTTAAATTCTGAAAATCAAAATATGAACACAAATATTTGAGTTAAGAATTTGTTGTTTGAAACAAGAAAAATATAGAGGGGAGTTATGTTAATTTCCTTAATCCATGGATTTTCAATACTGGCTCATATCATCAGAGAAAATGAAATGCCGTTAGCAAAATGTTCAGCTGTGAATAAACACGTATTTTTCTTCTCAGCACATATATTGAAAATGTTGTTTGAATGGTGAATAATAGTTATGGGAAAAGGAATTTCATACAACCTGGGCAGTCCAGTATCGGAAAGAATTCAATATTTTCCGAGGTATTATTACCAGGTTGGGGGAATAGTGGTCCAGGGGAGAATCCAGCAATCATATATAACAAGAATGTTTGGTTGTTCCATACTTGTCCTGGATATGACCTAAAACTTTATCCGATGGTGAGGCCCCACCTTGCGGGCTTTGGGGAGTGTGGAGCCACCCTTTAATTGCCATTGCTCCCAGGTCCACTTTGACCCGGAGTGGTAGTACCTGTTAGGGTCCCAACTATGGGTTAAATAGAATCCGACTTAAAAAAAAAATATACTCCATTAAAAATCGTTCATCAAAATAACTAGATTCGGCATTAAATAACATGAAAAGGGTTGATATGCCGTAAAACAAAAACAACCAACCAATCCATACTGCTATTCCGAAGGGTATACGAAGCGGCCGTCTTCGTCGGTGATTTAAATATGTTTTGGTAGATGAGATCCAAAATCCTTGCGGGTGTGGAGACAGTGTATCAAATACTGAATCAACATTCCATTCCATAGCATATATTTCCGTCGGTGATGAAATTTGTACGTTGAGTCATATATGCATACCTCGGGTGAGAGAGTCTTCGAAAATTAGCAAGCCTGGATTGATAAATGCTCGGAGAGATGCTTAATCCATCCGATGTGTTAGACGATTAGCTTCTGATCGTTTAACACATCGGATGGATTAAGCATCTGCATGTCAGTACAGCTGGAGAAGCAGGGACCCGGAAGGGAATTCTAAAATCTAGCGGTTCTGCAGAAGAAACTACTGGATTAGAAAGCTCTCTTGCATCTAGGGATTTCAACTGTGTAGGGGTGGGATTTAGCCGCTTGTCGGGTTTGTCTGGGGTATTTACATCGAGGGGTTCCAAGTGCTTGCAGTTCGTCAGAGCATTTACCATTAAAATACCTGTTGAACAGGCAGAGGGATGCAACATTTCGTCGGTGGGACAGAGGCTGAAGCTTAGATGACTGTCGCAAACCTGATAGGTCTTCAACTATCTTTTGAACCTTGTCTAGGAGCGAGAGACTAGTAGCAGATGCACCAGCCCAAATATGACAACAATACTCCATGCATGGGCGAATGGTGGCCTTATAGAGGTACAGGATATTTTCGGGCTTTAGTAGTTTCTAGCACGGGAGAAAGCCTACCTTCTTCGCAGCGGTCCTGGCAATGCTCTCAATGTAATTGTTCCAACTCATGTTTCCTGTAAACGTTAGGCCGAGGAGTTTAGAAGAAGTACTTTCAGATAATGAGTCTTTGGCCATTGCTATTGGTTCTGACATCGGAAAATAGCTCAAATTTTTTCGATACCGATTCTGATATCCCCAAAGCTCCAATTTTCCGATTCCCGATTAATCTCCCCACCACTAATCTATAATATAAAGCTGAATCTGTGTGTGTGTGTCTGGTCACGAATAGGCTCCTATATGGTTGACTATTTAAAAAAAAACTGATTACATATAATGATAGAAGATGTATCGAGACAAAGGAATGGGTATGCTTGATCTGACAGAACGGTGATTCATTAAAATTGTGGGGCCTGGGTTCGCGCCTGGTCCACAAAGTATGGAAATAAAAAATTTAAAAAAACGTTTACAAGTGTTTTTGATATAGATGTGCATAAGAATACTTTGATAAGTATGTTTTAACTTAAATAAGGATGGTATAATAAAATTGTGGGGTCTGCGTTCGCGCCTGGCCTCCATAGAATGGAAATAGGCACAAACTTTAATAAATACTTTTCGTATCTATCTGTGTAAGTATACTTTGATAATTATGTTTCAGTTTGAAGAAATATAGTATAATAAAATTATGGGGTGTTCGTTCGCGCCTGACCTCCATAGAATGGAAATATGTCACAAAGTTTAACAAAGTTATTTAATATAAATCCAGAGAATATTGTGATAAGTGTTTCGGTATGAACAGGTATGGTATAATAAATTATAGTGTTTATCTATTTTATTTTTACTTTCATCATATTTTGCTTCGGTTTTGATACCCCCAAATTTACGACCCTTCCTTTTCATAACCTATCATACTTTCATAAATCAGAGTCCATTTTCTGTAGGCTGTTTTTGAACCCAGTCAATGACGGGTACTTTTGCTAGTATATATATATATATATATATATATATATATATATATATATATATAGGTCACACACCATCATCTAAGCTAATTCTTTATCTTTCGTCTTTCTGATTTTCAGTGATACATTGCGTTGTCTAAACTTCAGCCCAACAAATAAAATAACACCAAAATAATTCAGTTCCCCCCGGACTAATTCTTGAAATCGGATCCTTGACTTTAAACAGAATAAAAAATGGCTGCCAACGTGTTAAAAAAATCGATATCAAATAAAATCTTTTCGAATATATTTTACTTTGTTACGATATCTAATGTAAATTTTAAAATTACAAATCACATAATCCTGTAGAATGACGCCTTATTTTAAATCATTAAGGAAGTGGAGTGACATATATATATATATATATATATATATATATATATATATATATATATATATATATATATATATATATATATATATACTAGTAGGACCCGTTTACTGGCGTTGCCTGGCCCCACCTCGCAAAAAAATAAGTTAAGGTTGTTGTTGGTGGCCACTGTCGTCAATGAACAATTGGGGATTGGTGGCTATGGCCGAAAGCAAATCTGGCTTTCACTGCGATTAGAGCTGGTTTAGGGCGATTACATGCAGGTACTGTTAGAATAATAATAAAAAAAGCAATTAAGAGAATGCGTAAATCAGTATGAATTAATAAAATTACAAAAATGGTCCATTATAATAATAATAATAATAATGGAAAGTAAAAACAGAAGTTTTAGAAGTTAAGGATTCTCACTGTATATGAATTGTTTAGAGTGATAAAAATCAGTGGTAGTATTCTTAGCTGTTTACGTTTGTTGTTCAAGTCTTCCTCTTCTTTTCAACTCTTCCACCAATAGTATTAAAGTAATAAGCCTGATGAATCCTAGCGTGGATGAAACGCGGAATATTCTGTGTAGCTTAATCGCCATATATATTTTACAACTTACTACTATATATATATATGTATATATATATATATGTGTGTGAAGCATATATATGTGTGTGTGTGTGTGAAGCATATATATGTGTGTGTGTGTGTGAAGCATATATATATGTGTGTGTGTGTATGATGCATATATGTGTGTGTGTATGTGTGATGTATATATGCGTGTGTGATTTATAAGTATATACATATATATAAAGATAGATAGGATGGTCTGACTCACGTATACCTTGTAATATATACACATTACCATTAATGCAACAGCTGACATGAATTTTATTTTCAGTTTTGTTTACTTTTCTTAAATAGAAAAAAAAAAGCTTAAATCTGTCAATATTTGGCGAATTGGTCGCTAAGTTATTCAGAAATAAAATCTTTTGTTTTTTTATTTTTATTCTTTGACCAGAGAAGATGGCGCAGTTCTGAACAGCTTGTTTTTTTTTTCAAATCCCGTAAACACTATTTTCCAATTCACTATCTAATTTGAACATGAAATGAATACGTTAGCGCGTTGAAACGCATTAAAGAGCGATTGAAGCTGATAGAATTGTAAACGTTATCGAAAACTCACACAGGGTCAAAAGATGTGAAGTTGTTGTTATTAACGGAATAGTTATTACTTAGCAAGACATGTAGAAAGTCCACGGATTGAGAAATATATTTAATCAACAAATATGGTTTGATAAAGCTGATTTTTCTTTCTGGATAGCGTTTTTTTTTTTTTTTTTTTTTTTTTTTTTAAGAGAGAAAAACCAATAACACACAGCAAATATGAGTTTATTAACATTTCCATGAAAATGGTGTCCATTGTATTTTCAATATAGAACTGACTTATATAAGAAATTAATAAGGAATAATGAATACTCAGAAAGTGATATTGTAGTACATAGTTCAATACAAATAATAAAATCACATTGTAAAAGACAATCTTAATTTACTTCTTCAATCCTGCACCTATTTGCAGGCCATATTCTCCTTTTTTTCCTATTTTGTTCGAATGTTCTCTTTTTTATGTAACGTTTCGTTAACTTCTTTCGTCGGTGAAGAACCGCTGCATTTCAAATTTTCATACAAGTTCATCTTCTACCCTATTACAACAATAATATATTATGCTATTCAAAAGCAAGACATAATCAAAGGGAAGTCACTCTCATGTTTTGTCCAGGGTTGCCATATTGGCCTTTTTAAAGCCAAATATCGCAAATTTGTCCGTTTTTGAAGCAGTTTGGTTTTCAAAAATTGTATTTGGCCCTTTTTCAAAGCATAACACACAGACCTATTAAGGGAGGGACAAGCAGAAGATTATATAGATGTGTTTAAAGTACATGTTTAGGTACGCCAATGTTGTCTCTTATCTCTCGTATTGTTCAACTCTTACCCAGAATATGCGACGACAGAACTGGAAAACATGCAATCAACACTAGTAAGCCTCCAGCCAGGAGTTTTGACTCAGTATAGAAGATAAGTCTAGGTTATTGTTGAGATGGCTTCCTCCCCGTTGATTGAGATATGTCAATTCAATCGTCCTGTGCAATTATGTCCACTTGTCCATTTTCCCAGGCTTTGCCCTCTTATTTTGAGAAGGGACTGGTGTGGCACAATGATAAAAACCCTTTTTTGATTAGCTCTTTAGCCCCCACATTTTAAAGCCTTGTACTTGTTTTTCATTACCGACGTACATATGCACATAGTTGTGAACAGTATATAGGGCCCGAGCAAAGCCGAGCTGAACTGCTACTGTATATATATATATATATATATATATATATATATATATATATATATATATATATATAATATTTTACATGCAATATATTGTTTGCGCCAGTTGGTCAGGTAGTATATTAATGTTGCAATATTTAACTTATTTAATAAGTTAATTTATTAGTTTCAAATCTGTAACGTAGTAATACAGAGCTAAGTTATACACCTGAAAAAAATAAATTAATTTTCAATTACTGCGGAATTTACTCAGTTTATAATAGGCTCACCATGCACGTTTGACGGTCGAACACACGCATGTCGAAGGGAAGGATTTCTCGAAATATTGCGACACGGATATGCCACCTAATCAACTGACGCAAGTAAGAACATATTACATGTAAAACAGTATACATATATGTATAACTGTACATATATACACGCATGTATTGAATCAATAAAGGTGAAACTGCGTAGCTGGGTCCACTATTATATCTTAGGTCGCTTCAGTTTAAGCTTATCGGTTACATCTATGCATTTTCTGCCTGCTATAAACCTAAATCAAACTACACTTCAAGAAAACTGCATTAACTTCTTAATATATGTTTATTAAAAAACAAAACAAAAAAAAACTATGTTGTATTGCAACGTTGTGCAGGACCCAACACACGTTGTGCGCCGTTTCAGTCACAAAAGATATAAAGACAAAGAATAGGAAATAATTCGCTTGTACTTTGTAGCAAGAACATTTATTTGCTCTTTATTACAGCCGTGATGTTACCCACGTGATCTAGAACGTTCTCTGTCTCTTACGAGATCTCGAACGTTATCTCGTTACGTGATTCACGTCTCACGTGGTCGTTCTCCTTTTCTCTTTGCCGATGACGTCATCTCGCATGCATTTACATACGTGCATCCGTGCTATATTACCGTATTAGCTTTCTAAATTACAGATTCATTCAAATTTGAACAGCGCTTCCTAGCAGGGGGAAAAAACCGTTGAAATACTAAAAAAAAAAAAAATCGTTTTAACAAGTTCACGCTGATACGTGATCTTTTCGAAACTTTACCATTTAAAATTATCACCGTTTGAAACAACGCGCGGATTTCGCCACTCTGTTTGACCGCTTGTCACATAGAAGAATGAAGAAAGACAGAAAAAAGATAGTGAAATCCCCGATGAAAACGCAATGTCACTGAAAATTTAGATCATAAACTGATGATAAATGTTTATTTAAAAAAAAAATCTTACGTTTTATTGACTTTCGAAATTAATGATTTATAGAAAACTTTGCGTTCCTTGGTACAGGGTTTCTAGGATCTTCATTGGACATCAACAGAAAAATAGCAATGGCGACTTTTGCAGTTCAACTAAAAGAACAAGCATGCAGCAAGAACAGCATGTATACGCTCTTCCGGAGCTTGGCAGCACAATCACGTTGACACACTGGTTCTCGCCAGATCACCGAAATTAAGCAACGCTGAGCCTGGCCAGTACCAGTTGGGTGACTATTTGGGAAGGCGAGGCGCTGTATGTACCGCGAGGTAAAATACCAGGTTGAGAAACTGGCGCAGTCTATCCTTCTCTCGAGGGTAGATGGGACTTTCTTACGCCGTGGTAGGCATCCCATCTAGTGATGGTGTCATGATAAAAATACCATTGAAAACCCTTGCAAAGAGTCAAGTATTAAGCTACTGACAAGATTTGAATTATACTACAAACTCGTGTAGTGAGTTCAATCTCGGCTATGGCCGCGCTGGATGGCTGGAGCTTGATGGTTCAATCCTCAGTGCAATCGACACTCAGAAGTGTAAATTATTTTGACTTCTACTCAATCATGGCTGATGGAACGACAGCAAGCTATGCCTGTGGATTAATAATAGGTTCTGTTCAAAATTACGTGCAAATTCGTGAGTTTGATAGAAAAATTTCCCGAGTTCAACAAAATATACATGAAAAAGGTCGTAGGTTACATCGATTGAAGCTAATATAACGTAAGATTTTTTGGTAACATTGTGCGAATAACAATCAAGATTAGAACAGTAGTCCAAATAATACAAATTATCTATACTCATCTAAAAAGTTCAGAAACATAAAGTGGGAAGTTGTGAATAGATCAGCTGTTGAGTTCAGAGATGAGATAGAATGACGTAAACAAAAGTTATTTAACTAATGCACTGTAGATAGTGAAAACAGAAAGGACCTAACAAATGGCTGACTGGCATAATAATGGAATGGGGCTGTGTGTCAACTGCTGAAGTACGAGACTTATTTATTTGTGAATGTATTTAATTGAGCAATAAAAACATTTGTTATGACATAAAAAAAAAACTGTCTCACTTATTTGGTTTTTGTCTGATCAATAGCTTAGGGACCGAGAGCATGCTATCCCCGCGGCTTATATAAAGGGTTTTCTCTTTTTTTTTTTTTTCATTTTTCTTAAACTTTTTCTTCTAGGGGATGGGACATCCAACCAGATGTCTGACATTTACCCCTATTTTAGTGAGTCCAACCAAGAGATCTTTTCAGGATTCTAGCCGTCCCTTTCAGTGCAATCGTTTGTATTTCACTTGCACTTGGTTCACCGGGTATGCTTGCTATGTACTTTTTAAAGTTCTTTTTCATAAGCCCAGTTGCTCCTATGATGACTGGTATAATTGAAACGTCTTTTAATTTCCAATTTCGTTTCATATCATACATAAGTCCTTGATACTTTGTTATCTTTTCCCTCTCAACTCTGTTAAGCCCTGTATCATTGGGTACACTGACCTCTATTACGGTCGCTTTTTTGTTTGCTCTGTCCCAAATCACTATATCTGGTTTAACAGCTGCATTTTCAAGATATGTAGCAGTAGGGATTATGTAGTCATAGTGAATAGTGTAGTTGTCATTCCCAACTGTTCTTGAAATTCCGTGTGGATTCTCAAGTCCGACAGAAAGATCTAGAAGTTCGACAAGATACACCTGAAGGTGGTTGGAGGTTAAATTGAGCAAAACATTATGAAAATAACACTCAAGATGCGAATAATCAAAATAATACGAAAAAATGGCAAATCTTTGTTTCCAATTAAGTCTTATAATCTATAAAAATAACATCCGAATTCTAAAAGTGCATTTCGAATCAGATTCCTGTTTACTTATATTTTATCAGCGCACTTTTGTAAGTCATAAGTCAATCGCTCCTTATTGTAATTGCTATTACGAATGTTTATTATTATTATTATTATTAAGTTTTGAGACATTGTGTTGAACAAAGATGGCGGCATAGTTCAGATCAGTAACCAAGATGGCGGCCAAGAATTAAATGCGGTCCGTGACGTAGTAAACGGCGAACTGATTGAAACCAAAATTCGACAATTTTTATAATAATTTCGGGACGTTTTCGTTGGTTGTTTAGCACAGCCGTTGGTTATAAAAATGATTGGCGAATCCATTCGTCTCATACCCCCATTAGAAGTATATCCCAAACCCCCCTTTTTCTTATGGGTTTTAATTAGTTTATCATGGTATGATGTTCTTATGGTGAACGACGAAGGATGTATACGCTGATGGATGTATCGTATGAATGTGGTATTGTGGTGGAAGTAGAGTAAATGTAGGAACTAGTTAGGTTAGATTAGTTAGCTTTAGACAGAGAAGACCGCCCTTCCCCCTCCCCCATGTTCGGCCTTGTGCCAAATTTTTCTAAAAAATAATACTTGTATATATTTTTTTTGAAAATAAATAATTACCCCCATTAGAAGTCAAAAACATTTTATTATTATTATTATTATTATTATTATTATTATTATTATTATTATCAGCAGCAGCATCATAACTTTTTCTCACTCTCTTCAAGCAATCTCGTTAAAGAGGGAAGCAGTCACGTGGTAATATGTTCCACGGATGATAAATTCTTGGAAAGAAACTGATCATAGAAATTTCGTTTGATGTTAGGAACACGGAGGAAGAGAAGGAAATCTCGTTGCTGCTGTTGTAATAAGACGAGTTCTTGCCGCGAATCCTTTACACGGGGGGGGGGAGCAACCGGAGATTAAAGCTTAGTCGAGAATATTCCATGAAAATAACAATAGAGTAGATAAAGACAAGCAAAGTCTTATCTCTGAGAAAAGGGGTGTAGAGGACGGAAGAGATCATCCCCCACTGGATTGCGAAGTCTGTTTTTGTACTCTCCCGTGGTAAGAAAAAGTGATTTTAGCGATACCTCTCCAGATGTGGCAGGACTCATATAGGTAGAGGATTATATCGGGATTCAGGTACATTATGGAACGATAGAATGATTCAATTAGTTTTTCGCCGGTGCTACCAGATCAGGCTGTCTGAAGATATCGGCTTCCTCACTCAAATGCACTGTGCATTATAGTTTTTGCTTTTATTTTTTCGTACGCAAAACTTAATAATGTTCTGTTAAGCTAAAAATAACAACAACAATCGAGCACCCTCCTCTTTTTCTGTCTCCCCTAATTCCCTGGATGAAGATACTGGCTTGCTGACTTAAAGAACTTGAAACATAAAAACTTTTAATTTTATTTTAATTTTAATTATTTTAATGACATTTTCTTTTTGAAAATATCTTTTCAAGAAATTGACAAGATTTTCCTTTTGAAAACAAACTTTTTAAGAAATTAATATTTTCCTTTTGAAAAAAAAAAACTTTTCAAGAAATTAACATTTTCATTTTGAAAAAAAAAAAAAACTTTTCAAGAAATTAACATTTTCATTTTGAAAAAAAAAAAAACTTTTCAAGAAATTGACAACATTTTCCCTTTAAAAATAACTTTTCAGAAACTGACAACAAAAACAATGAAGATTTTTCTTGGCATAAATTTGAAATATCGTTATACCAAAACTCAATTAAATATCAAGCTCTATTTTAAAAGGTTTTACTCATATTCGCATGATCCAACCACTTTTTCGACACAATCTGTTAACGTTCTACCCATGCTTGAAATCAACTGTTTTTAACTTAAGTCACTTGAGTAAAAATTATCCGAAATCAGCCCTGCCTGGCCCAAGACCCTTCAACATTATTTTAGCAATGAGTTACATTAAACGGGAATATCAGTTACAGCCTTTTTTTTTGTTCTCGGCTCTCAAATTCGTAGCCTGCTTTAAAAGTTCCGCTACCAGTATAAATCTCAATGTCTATTTGTACAGCTGGTTTGCGAACAATTGTTAGCGTGTACAATCGTAATCGGAGCTTTTCGTGTCTCGGGGCGTGAATAATTCGTGCTCAATTAGTTTATCTCTCGCGGTGCGCAGTTGTTTGAATGGAACACTTCACGGCCTACGGAAACAGTCAAGTCGAGTTCAAACCCTACTGGATCGCATAAATGGGGAACGTTAGAAAGCCAGCAACCCCACTCGCCCCACCATATTCCAACTATGATTAAAATGAATAAAAACGAAACCAACCGTCAACTCTCGTCAGCCATATTAAAAACGACAAAATAAACATATATACTAATGCATATAAATTTAAGCGTTCATTCAATAGGGAGATTGCATCAATTAGGGGCACGGATATATATATATATATATATATATATATATATATATATATACGTTTTATACCTAGGTATTTCGAAGCCTAATGCTTCTCATCAGAAGAGGGAGAGGGTGCTAGGTAACATATTAGAAATGTGACATCTGGCGATAATATGATGTGTGTGTTGAAAGCATGTAATTATTAGGGTTTGTATTGCAATCCACAGACGTACGAAAAGGTGGTTAAAAATAGAATATATAACAAATGTTCTCAAAGGCAAGATAAGTTACTTTTCTATCTGGAAAAAGTTTTTAGTGTTTTTACCAACTTTAAAACATTTAATCGGTTCGTAAATCATAGTGTTTATCGATGTATATGAAAAAGACAAATAGTGGCGAGCTGACTGTTAACTCCGTTAATTTTTGGAAAATAAGTTAAAACTACAAAATTATACAAAATGCTGTTAGAAATCCGCCCAATGTAGGTCACGGTAATATATATTGGGTGGGTTTCTAACAGTTTTTGCTATAATTTTGTAGTTTTAACTCATTTTTGCAAATTTCACGTATTTAAGTCAGCTTTCCGCCATTTGTCTTTTTGACATATATCAATAAACACTGTATAATTTTTAAACCGATTAAATATTTTAGAGTAAAGCCACTAAAAACCTTTTCCAAATAGGTAAAAGACTAACTTATCTTGCCTTTGATATTTATGTTATATTAAAAAAAAATTTTGTCAACTTTTTCGTACGTCTGTGGATTGAAACACAAACCCCATTATTGATACAAGTCTGGGGACTTTTTCCTTGACTCCAAAATCAACAAAGATAAGATCATTC
Organism: Euprymna scolopes; assembly: GCF_053919585.1. Taxonomy (NCBI): domain Eukaryota; kingdom Metazoa; phylum Mollusca; class Cephalopoda; order Sepiida; family Sepiolidae; genus Euprymna; species Euprymna scolopes. The sequence continues at coordinate 38,699,553 of NC_136502.1, read as the reverse complement.
CTTTAATTACCTATTCTCTGTAGATTGCAGAGTAATGCTGATTATGTGCAGATCGCCCTCCCAGGCTTTACCTTCTCTTTTTGAAAAGTGGTTCGTTTATTGCTAATTGTTTAAAGTGTCTCTGCCGGGGAATGCCAACAAGGGCTGCACAAAGACATCTTTTGCAGAATCAGTGCTCCTCTTCTGGGGCGCTGACTTTGCAATCCTACTTTCCGACGCTAGTGTCACATTCCTCACGATGGGGAGAAAAAATACAAGGGACGTTGAAGACCACAAACCTTTTTCTTTTTATAATTTTTCCTGGTGTATTTTAATAATAATCGCTTTAAGGATTTGGATTTTTTTTTTTTTTTTTGCATTTGTTATTATAAAAAGTTTCGATATTGTTTATTAGAATGTCTCGTATTCCTGAGGATTTAAATTTATTGTTACTATACGTTGTCACCTGATTTTTGATGGCGCTAATATCGTTAAGAACATATGTGAGAGGGTGGTTGTTGTAGAACCTATGTGTGCATCCTCGAGTGGCCTTCGAGCCTTGATAAGTATTGATTCCCCTGGAAACAAAATCTAACATAAATAAAATCGAATTTCATGCCGGTACGAACATAATGAACATTTTCAATAACTAATACCGTTACACATCCACACCTAAATCTGACTGAACTAATTTTACAACATTTTTAGGCTCGTATAGTTTTTCTTTAATCTGGATTTTTCAGACTAGTATTCTCATTTTCAGTGTCATTTAAAAAAATAGTTCAGTCCATGTAACCTTCGACATTCTTCAGATTTATCTTGTCGAACTTAGGAATCTGCACGAAATTTCGAACGAAACTCTTTATTCAATTGACAAGAACCCGTAGCGTAATAGATAAAGTACTTGGTCAAAATTCAGTTCTGGAGGTTGAAGGTTCAATCCTCAGTGCGGACAGCACTCGAAATACAATTGCAAATTACTTAGGACTTTTACCCAGTCATGGCTGATGATACGAGGGAATACTACCACCATGGATATTATGAAGGGTTCCGTTCAAAATTCCGTGCAGATTCTTGAATTCGACAGAAAGATTTTCGAGTTTGACAAGATAAAAATAAAACTTAAGATGAGAACGTTAGTTTGAAGAATCCAAATAATACGAATACTCAATCCTCATCTCAAAAATCAGAAACGCACAATTAATTAGATTAAATAATGGTAAAGAGCCTTACACATCATACTATGATTACGATTGACGACGATCGAAAGCGCACTATTAACAATTAGGCTATTTTCTTTATTATCTGAACCTCGATTTCAAAACACTCGTAGACAATAAAAAAGACCATATCATGAAAAATTATAAAAACAGTTCTGATTTTCAGCATATATATATATATATATATATATATATATATATATATATATATATATATATATATATATATATATAAATCCGAGGTTATTGTTTTCCAGAGGTTAACCAATGAAGAGTAACGAAGTTAATACAAGAGTGCTCCATACCGAAGCAGAGCAGGGTATACTCTTTGTTTTTACACAAGCAGTAATATGTTGCTACACAGTCATGAGCATGGTTCGGCCAGTTAGTGACTACTGACTAGAAACCTCTTGAGGCGTATAAGCTGAATCGCCTGAAGAGGTCTGCTATCACAAGTAGCTAGTTGGCCAAAACCGAAACTTGCTCACGACTGTGTAGCAACACATTACTGCTTATGTAAAAACACATGAAGAGTATATATGTATATCAAGGCATGTTTGATTAAATACGAGAGTTTTCTTTGTTTATTTTTCTGTTGATTTTCTCTATCTGCCAAGCATATTTCTCGTTTCAGTTGGAAAGTTGTGTATGAGGTTGCCGAGTGATTTTTTTTTTTTTTTTTTGCCAGCCATGTTCCTCTAGCGCTTTCGATCATTTATCGTCGTCAGGAGCAATTTTGCTGTTGTTGTCTGTTACATATAAGAAGTCAACAGACACGAAACCTCTTTAGCAACAAGAAAATTGCTCCTGACGACTATCAAAAGCGCTAGAGGAAAATGGCCGGCAAAAAAAAAAAAAAAAAAAAAAAAAAAATCACTCAACAACCTAATACACAACTTGCCAAATGAAACGAGAAAAATGCTTGACAGATCGAGAAAATCAACAGAAAAATAAAGAAAGAAAACACTGTCGTATTTAATCAAACGTGCCTTGATAACGACTTGTTACTGATAATATCTATTAAATAGTAAAAATTAAGTTTATAAACCAAAAGCTTTTGTAGACTTAAAGTGAATATAAATAATAATAGTTATATAGTAATCCTAACCAAATAAACATGCTCAGTATGTAGGAGTGGGGAGGAGATTTTCTGCCTGTTTTGATTATTATTATTCGTAATCGTGCGTGTGCCTCTTATTATTATGTCTCGATGTATGTGTATGTGTGTGACCGTAATCGTCTGTCTGTGTATGCCTATAATGTGGTCGTGGCACTTCTAGTATAGTTACGTATATTGCGATAAATTCATATTATAACCTTTTTTCTATTAGTATTTATTTGCTTCCCCACGAAAGCAAAATGTGACACAAGGTCGTTTTTTAATGTGGGGTTAAACCAGCTCCCCGAAAAAAAGGCAAAAGGGGCACTCTGATTGCGACCAAAAATACTCATTGTCTCAGTACAGAGGGGTTCCCCTACATTGAACTATCTTAAGAGTAGCACCGGAACAGACACTACACTTTGTTCTTGGCCTTTTCTATTTATTTAAAAAGAAAATACAATTTTGTTATATATGAGTCATGGAATTGCATTCATCTGCAAACGATTTAGCTAATTTGTATATTCTTTTAAACATTAATTTTAATTAATTCCCTAATAGTTTTTCGGTTTTCTGATGGAATGATCATCTTTAGTTAATTATTACGTGTAATTATATTTATGCAGATGTTCTACATGATTGATACTTGCGTAAAAAGCTTATAGTAAACACAAACCTCTTTCTATATATATATATATACTAGCATGGATGCCCAGCGTTGCCTGAGTGTTTGGAGGTGTGTATTGAGCACAAAAAAAAAAAAAATGTTAGTAGGAAGGCAGGCTCGGACCCGTACTGCGAAGGAAGAAAGGAACGGGGAAAAAGCGTAACGCCTTTGTTGTTAGGATCACCGCCAATCGGAAGTGACATAGGTTTAAATTAAGGCTAGACAATCGAAAAGAGAGATGACTTTCGAAAATATCGGCGAAAAAAGCGACTCCTCCCTGTAGAAAAGTGTCCAGTTGAGGGTGAAGAAATTAATGTTTTTAGCCAATTTTTCGGTATTTGTCGTGTGAAGAGTCGAGCTTCAAAACGATACTGATCTTGTGGAAATCTGCCGCCTCGGTCAAAAGTTTTAGGCAGACATGCAAACATACATACATTTATATATTGGTAGATAAAATTTTCGACCCAAACCGATTAAAAAGCTTGCGCTATCTTTGAATACCTTTATGTAAAATTTCAGATGTTTAGACCAGAAATTGTAATTTGGTAGAGACCGCAGAGGTAAATTTTTTTTAACTTTGACCCCTATTATGACCCCCTTCATATTTATTGTTTTGGGCTCAAATCAAGTTATTAAGTAAGATCCATGTCCAAGGAACCTATATCTAAAATTTCAAATGTTTAAACCGTAAATTGGCGGAGGAGTTTGATAGAGTTCTCAAAAGGTCAAATCGTTAAACTTTGACACCTTAACAGCCAAATTTTGGCAGAAAACGCATTACAAAGATTTTCTCAAATCTCAGTATCCTGTATATCATATTTCGAGTCTGTAGACTGAAAATTGACAGTTATTGTGTAGGGAAATGTACACAGACAGACACACACAGGGACACTGCTACTTTTATAGATTTATGTATGCATATATATATATTTAAAAAATTTGCCTCCCAAACTCCTCCATCAGTTTTTGGTTTACAGATATGAAACTTAGTATATAGGGTATTCGAACCCATGCGAAACTTTATATTTGGGTTTTAACCGGGGAAAACGGTGCAAAATGTGAAAATTAAAAAAAATAATGAAATTTGCTAGTGGAAGGTCGAACGACAGCATTACGAATATGCATGTGTAACGTAATAGCTATTGGTTCATACTTTAATTTTTAACCTTGCAGCAAACATGTCTTTATAGCTCCAGCATTAATGTCAAAGGAAAAAGTAAATCGTAAGTTAAACGTTTTGGTTTCGATTCTCGTTGGTGGCGCACGAGTTATTATTTTTTTTATAAACTTTTTTAATCATTACTGTATATTGAGTCCAATATAATATAATAATAATACGCAATCTGCATTCATCAAAATATATTTAAGCGTATTTTATGACCGGGCAATACCGGGCGGCCTGCATGTATTATTATAACTTTAAACTGTATATTTTTCGCTTATAAATTACTCGAGACTTCTTTAGACCATGTTAGGTTTTTGAAAGCATCTTTCTATTCTCTTTGAAAAATCATAATCTATTAAAAAAAAAATGAATAGCATCAAATCTGTACCTCTGAAAATAGCATTTTTATACTAAAAAATAAAAACACAGTTGTTTTGCTGCATTATTTTTTTCATGAAGTTTCCATTAGAAAATCACAAAACATTGAAAGAGAAACTACTGGGATAACTCAATATATCTTGAAAAATGTGATGCCACCATTTTGTCCGCCGTTTACAGAAATGTGTGGCAAGAACGGGAAATTCCATTTTATCAGGCCTTTCGGCGTTGCCCGGTTGTGATATACGCTTAAATATGATACTTTACTTCATGCAAATTGCTTATTTGTTATTTTAGAGACAATTTTCTATCGATCAGTACATCGAAGCTTATATATAGTAGTGAGATAAGAACTATTATATAACTTGGCTGCCATCGAAGCCAAAACATACAACTTTCCACCTTCATTCCTTAGCCTCTGAGCCACACACACACACACACACACACACACACACACACATATATATATATGAATAAAATTTATTTCAAAAATACTTTGCAAGGATGCGATATAGGTAAAATACTTTCGCTTATTTTCTTTTCCTTATAAGGGAAATGGTTTCCATAATGTTTTATTGTTAAATAAAAAAAAAAATCGTATAATGTTTGGATTTGCCCGAATAGTCTTGAAACAATTGTAACTAACGATGAAATATACTATTTGTTGCTATCAACCCATTCTTTAAAGTCTTGGTTTTTGTACACACAATATAAGAATACTTAATTATGAAATATAATAATTTTGTAGCTTACAGTTTAAGTCATCTCTTTTTGGCTTAAAATTTATTGGTATATGAGCGGTTAGTGAATTATATAAACCCAGTAAAATTCGGAATACTACAAATAAGACTAATATATATATATATATATATATATATATATATATATATATTAGTGTTGGGACGATTAATCGGAATCGGAAAAATCGGAGCTTTTTGAGGTATCGGAATCGGGAAAATTTGAGGCTATTTTCCGATGCCAAAACCGATTCCTTTAATTATCTATTTTATTATATTTTTGGTAAACCATCTTCCACTGCTTGTAGTAATAATAAAATAATAAATATTTATTGGTTTAAAATTCCATCGGGACTAAAATCTCTAGATCACACCCTCATAAGTGTGTTTTTACGTTTGAGAATATACATGCACATGTAAGATGTTTTTTTTTTTTTTTACAGTAATCAGGATTAAATAACTTTATAGTAAAATATTTAGAGATTTAAACAAGAATTGGAATCAAGAATTTCGTATGGAATCGGTAATTGTATCGGAATCGAGAGAAATATTGGAATCGTCCCATCACTAATATATATATATATATATATATATATAAATAAACTTCACCTGTCATGCCTTTTTTAAAACATGAAATCGCACGATCGTGAAGACGCGTCTATAGCAAATACGGCTGGACGTGCTACAGAGTTTTATGATTATATGAGCATTGCCAGTTTCTAAGATACGCTTAAATATGATATTTTAATGCATGCAGATTATGTATTTGTTATTGTTAAGACAATTTTTTTATCGATTGTTACACTGAACTAAATATATAGTAGTGAGATTAAAAGTGTAGGTATATATATATATATATATATATATATATATATAATATAATATAATATAAAGCTGATGTTCTGTGTGTGTGTCTGGTCACGAATAGGCTCCTATATGGTTGAATATTTTAAAAAACTCATTACATATAATGATAGATGATGTATCGAGACACAGGAATGGGTATGTTTGATCTGGCAGAATGGTGGTTCATTAAAATTGTGGGGTCTGCGTTCGCGCCTGGTCCACAAAGTATGGAAATAAAAAATTAAAAAAAACGTTTACAAGTGTTTTTGATATAGATGTACATAAGAATACTTTGCTTAGTATGTTTTAACTTAAATAAGGATGGTATAATAAAATTGTGGGGTCTGCGTTCGCGCCTGGCCCCTATAGAATGGAAATAGACACAAACTTTAATAAAGACTTTTCATATCTATCTGCGTAAGTATACTTTGATAATTATGTTTCACTTTGAAGAAATATGGTATAATAAAATTATGGGGTGTTGGTTCGCACCTGGCCTTCATAGAATGGAAATATGTCACAAAGATTAACAAGGTTTTTTAATATAGATCCACAGAATATTATGATAAGTGTTTCAGTGTGAACAGGTATGGTATAATAAATTATGGGGTTTATCTATTTTATTTTTACTTTCATCATATTTTGCTTTGGTCTTGATACCCCCAAATGCGAAGCTATCTCTTTACAACCCTTCCTTTTCATAACCTATCATATTTTCATAAATCAGAGTCCATTTTCTGTAGGTTGTTTCTGAACCAAGTCAACGACGGGTACTTTTACTATATATATATATATATTAGCGAGGAGGAGGGCACCAGGCATTGCCCAGTCGTAAAATACGCTTAAATATGATATTTTAATTTGTCCAGATTTCACAGTTAATCAACCAAGAACCACATCACCTAATATAAAAGATTTGAACAGATACACACTCGAGAGTCAAAACAATGAAAAGAATATGCTGTTGTCCTAGCCCTAATTATTATTGTTGTTTAACAATTTTTTTCAATTTTTACTAGTTTCGGGAGAGATAATTTGAAAATATGGAGGCAGAAAGAGAGACGGCATATAGTCTTATATATATCACTTGGGTGCCATTAGCTTGAAACGAAATCAAAGTATACAATTCTTCACTCTCATTCTTTACCCTTTGAACCATGCCCCCCCCCACACACACTAGCTGATCGCCCGACGTTGCCCTGTTGTACAAAATGCTTAAACATGATATTTTAATTCATTCAGAATGTGTATGTATTATTATAGAATCAATCCTCTATTGATTATTACATATTTCGACGAAGAATTTGCCCCGTGGAATAATTCGCACTAAAAAAAAAAAAAAAAAAAATTAAAAATGATAATATCGTCCATCGAATTCTGTCTGTGCTTGTTTACAATATCACGTCAACCGTTATTTGAGCTTGACAATGAATGAACTGGAAAAGTCACGTCTGATTAATGTTTGGTTTTAAAATATGCAAACGAAGAAATGATTTGTGTCGATTTTAAATGGCACTTCTTTTATTGTAACTTGAATTCATTAATAAGAAAAAAATGGCGAGGTACACCCGGGCTTAAACACGGGATCCTTCGATCTGTAGTCGAATTTCAACAACTGAGTTATATCTCTAGATGTCAATAATTCTTTTCCTTATGAAATCATTACTAAAATAATATTATCTCCCTTGCCGGTGTAACGTATAAAAATTCCCCTGTAAAAATTATCCTTTTTTATCTCTAAGAAAAAAACTATTTTTAGGATCGGATTTTTTTCGAGTTTCGATACTTTTTTTTTTTTTAATTCCATTTAAACCCCAAATAAGGCACAGTGCCACTTTGATGTAGGGGGCTACTATCGGGGACATACAGTGCAGAGATACTATGTACGGAGTTGGGCAGCAAGTGTCTCATTACATTACACTTGAACTTTTGCATGTCAGTACAGTTGGGAAAGCAGGAACCCGGAAGGGAGTTCCAAAGTCTACCGATTCTGGGGAAGAAACTATTAGAGTAGAAGGTTTTCTTACATCTTAGGATTTCTACTGTGTAGGGGTGGGATTTTGCTGCTTGTCGGGTTTGTGGTGGGTATTTACGTCAAAGGGGTACAAGCGCCTGTAGTTCGTCGGAGCATCCATCATTAAAATACTTGTAGAACAGGCAGAAGGATGCAACATTTCGTCGATGAGGCAGAGTTTGAAGCTTATCGGATGAATTTCTGTAGAGAACATATCTAAGAACACTGCCAGACATATAAATTACCTTTGTGTTATATTTGGAAAAGATAGTCAGCCGTTTGGAAACCTATGAGGAAGGAAATCGCATACACACACCCACACACAATGTGACTTTTCTATAATAGTATATATATATATATATATATATATATATAAAGCTGAATGTCTGTGTGTATGTCTGGTCACGAATAGGCTCCTATATGGTTGACTATTTTAAAAAACTGATTACATATAATGATAGAAGATGTATCGATACACAGGAATGGGTATGTTTGATCTGGCAGAACGGTGGTTCATTAAAATTGTGGGGTCTGCATTCGCGCCTGGTCCACAAAGTATGGAAATAAAAAATTAAAAAACAACGTTTACAAATGTTTTTGATATAGATGTACATAAGAATACTTTGCTTAGCATGTTTTAACTTAAATAGGGATGGTATAATAAAATTGTGGGGTCTGCGTTCGCGCGTGGCCCCCATAGAATGGAAATAGACACAAACTTTAATAAAGACTTTTCATATCTATCTGGGTAAGTATACTTTGATAATTATGTTTCAGTTTGAAGAAATATAGTATAATAAAATTATGGGGTGTTCGTTCGCGCCTGACCTCTATAGAATTTGGTTTAGGTACATCTTGTCACAAAGTTTAACAAGGTTTTTTTTAATATAGATCCACATAATATTGTGATAAGTGTTTCAGTGTAAACAGGTATGGTATAATAAATTATGGGGTTTATCTATTTTGTTTTTACTTTCATCATATTTTGCTTCGGTTTTGATACCCCCAAATTCGACGCTATCTCTTTACAACTCTTCCTTTTCATAACCTATCATACTTCCATAAATCAGAGTCCATTTTCTGTAGGCTGCTTTTGAACCCAGTCAACGACGGGTACTTTTGCTAATATAGATATATTCGCATTTCATCACTTTTTAAAAGATGGAATCGCCCGATCGCTGAAGACAAACTTAATCAAGGTCTACATAGTTTTATAATTATATAGATTCTTTATTGTGTATAAGTCATGCTATTAAAGAATCACAGTTTTTGATAGTATTACAAATTTAAAGTTGATGACTTTTTGAAGACGCTGTATAGAAAATGCGCAATGTTGGTTGTCGCTTAGAATAACACGTCGAGACGCGAATTTTCGGATCTTATATCTATTTTAACCACAATGATCTGCTTAGACAATCAATACTCTTTCAAATCAATATTGACTCATTGTCTGGTTATTGTATATGTTTTATTTTTTTTCTACCTCATATATATTTAAACGTATTTTAACAGTGAGATCTGAGCCTATCTTCAAAATCTGACACCGGCGCCACCTACGATTTCCCTCCTTCTGTTTCTCTTATGTTTGCTTCTTTACATGTCAGTATCTATGCAGCACTAGGGTGCAGCAAACAACTATAAACGACCATAGTTTTGTTGTGTTGATAACACATAACAGTAGTTCGTTCTCTCTACTCTTTTTCTTTGTTGTTGTCGTCGTCTTTTTAATAAAAGCTGTTGTAAAAAGTCGTTAATGAAGAACAGCACATGATCATTTGGAGATTTAAAAATACGTTCGGAGTTGATACTTTTTTTTTTTTTCACAGTATCCGTAATTAATATCTTCAACTCATTCCTCATCGGACAGGCAGCAACTCTGTCCCTTTTTTTTCTATAGCTTTCTCGCTCCATATCTCTCTCTCTCTCTCTCTCTCTCTCTCTCTCTATATATATATATATATATATATATATATATATATATATAACAGCAACAACCGTATAATACATAAACAAATGACCAAGCCAGTTTGCGATGTGACGTCACAACGAAGGGAAAGGAAAAAGCAGAGATAAAAAGAAACGTCGCCGGAGAAACATTGTGTGCAGGGAAAAGGTGTCTGAGGCACGTGGTGACGTCACAACAGAGACGAAAAGTCACACGCCGCTGGAGAAGGAATAAAGATCTTTTGTTAAAAACTGAAACAACTTGTTGACTTTCTTTTCTTCTTCCTTTCTCCTGTTTCCTTGCGACGGAAATACATGCTAACGAACGGCAGCGTTACTTGTTCTCTCCCTTTCAATTTCTTGTATTATTTCTCGTTCTCCTTTACTCTCTCCCCTCTCATTCGTTCCCCTTCTCCTCTCATTCGTTCTCCTTCTCCTTCTCTTCCTCCTTTTATTCGTTCTCTTTCGCATTCTCTCTCTCCTCTCTCCTTAGTTCTCCTTAACGCTTTCTCCTCTCATTCGCTCTCTCTCTCCCGTCTCATTCGTTTTTCTTCTCTTTCTCTCCCTCCCCTCTCTGTCCTTTTCCTTCCCCCTCCCCTCTCATTCCTTCCCCCTCCCCTCTCATTCCTTTTCCTCCCCCCTCTCATTCCTATTCCTCCCCCCTCTCATTCCTTTTCCTCCCCCCTCTCATTCCTTTTCCTCCCCCCTCTCATTCCTTTTCCTCCCCCTCTCATTCCTTTTCCTCCCCCTCTCATTCCTTTTCCTCCCCCTCTCATTCCTTTTCCTCCCCCTCTCATTCCTTTTCCTCCCCCCTCTCATTCCTATTCCTCCCCCCTCTCATTCCTTTTCCTCCCCCTCCCCTTCCTTTTCCTTCCCCCCCTTCCTTTTCCTTCCCTCCCCTTCCTTTTCCTTCCCTCCCCTTCCTTTTCCTCCCCCTCTCCTCTCATTCCTTTTCCTTCTTTCTCTCTCTCTCATTTGTTTTCCTTCCCTTTATCTCTCTCCCCTGTCAGTTTTTCTTATTCTCTCTTCCCTTTCATTCGTTTTCTTTCTCCGCCTCTCTGCCCATTCTATTCGTTTTCTTTCTCCCCTCTCTCCCCTCTCATCCGTTCTCGTTGTCTTTCCCCGGCTTTTTTTCTCTATATATCTTTTTCATCGTTCATCTTTCTCTTTCTCTATTTCTCTTTCTTAGTTTGTTAAAAAAATATTTTTTTTGCCTATCCGCTCTGTATCGCTTACTTTGTCATTTCTGCGACGCAATATTATAACACGTAGCCCTAATTTTAATCTCTATCTTCTAACGGAATTTTCCACTTTTCTGATTATTTTAACCTCATATTGAAAATACTGCCACTGTTGGAATTATTTCTCTCTAAGTATAGCGTTACAATGAACCAATTCTTTGATCTCAGCAGGTTATCCGGACCGTGGCTCGTTACGTTAATGCAGCTAATCTTTTGTTGATAATACAAAGCAGTAGTTTGTACTTCCTGTCTTTTTTCGTTGTCATTAACAGCCGCCCTACGTCTGCCAAAATGTACATTAACTTTTATCTTATGAATGGAAGTGTTTGTAAAAATTCTTTAAAAATGACAGCAGAAAATCGTTTTTAGATTATTAAAATTATTCGGACTACTATACTAACAATATTTCGGCAATGTAATCTCCGACCTGCTTCAGGTACATCTTGTCGAACCACTTAGAATCTATATGGAATTTCGAACTTAATCACTCAATACTTCTACCTAGTCATGGCATACGGAACGAGAACAATATACCTCCATCGTGAATTAAATAAAGCATTCAGTTCGAAATCCTGTATAAAATGTCAAATTCGGCATAAAGATTCCCGAGTTTGACAGGATGCACTTGAAGGAAGTTGGAGATTACATTGACTGACACATTGTGACGATAATACTTGAGATGAGAACTGCAAAACAATATAAATTGTTCAACATACAAAATCCATAGATATTTTAAATGGAAATGGAGAGAGAGAGAGAGAGAGAGAGAGAGAGAGAGAGAGAGAGTGTATATATATATATATATATATATATATATATATATATATATATATATATATATATAAACGTATAATTTGCTTTCGATTTCATTAACGAGATTTCACAAATAATGGGTCGACATTAGTACATGGTCATTTATAGTTAGAATTTGCATTTTCTTTATTTACGTCATCTGCCCAGTGTTGCCAGGTAATGAATGGGAACCTCTGTGCAGTCCTGCTCCCGATCCTGAATCATGTATGCCATGCCATACTTAATGTCATGAAATGTTAAAATTTCGATTTTTCCGTTCTTTATTCACGTCATTTATTTATTTACTTCACATTATCCACTTCTATTCTTCTGCTAAAACATTTCTTCTTTATTCACATCATTTATTTATTTACTTCACATTATCCCCTTCTATACTTCTGCTAAAACATTTCTTCTTTATTCACATCATTTATTTATTTACTTCACATTATCCCCTTCTATACTTCTGCTAAAACATTTCTTCTTTATTCACATCATTTATTTATTTACTTCACATTATCCCCTTCTATACTTCTGCTAAAACATTTCTTCTTTATTCACATCATTTATTTATTTACTTCACATTATCCCCTCCTATTCTTCTGCTACAACATTTCTTCTTTATTTACATCATTTATTTATTTACTTCACATTATCCCCTTCTATTCTTCTGCTACAACATTTCTTCTTTATTCACATCATTTATTTATTTACTTCACATTATCCCCTTCTATTCTTCTGCTACAACATTTCTTCTTTATTCACATCATTTATTTATTTACTTCACATTATCCCCTTCTATTCTTCTGCTACAACATTTCTTCTTTATTCACATCAATTATTTATTTACTTCACATTACCCCCTTCTATACTTCTGCTAAAACATTTCTTCTTTATTCACATCATTTATTTATTTACTTCACATTATCCCCTCCTATTCTTCTGCTACAACATTTCTTCTTTATTTACATCATTTATTTATTTACTTCACATTATCCCCTTCTATTCTTCTGCTACAACATTTCTTCTTTATTCACATCATTTATTTATTTACTTCACATTATCCCCTTCTATTCTTCTGCTACAACATTTCTTCTTTATTCACATCAATTATTTATTTACTTCACATTACCCCCTTCTATACTTCTGCTAAAACATTTCTTCTTTATTCACATCATTTATTTATTTACTTCACATTATCCCCTTCTATACTTCTGCTAAAACATTTCTTCTTTACTACTTCACATTATCTCCTTCTATTCTTCTGCTACAACATTTCTTCTTTATTCACGTCATTTATTTATTTACTTCACATTATCCCCTTCTATTCTTCTGCTACAACATTTCTTCTTTACTACTTCACATTATCTCCTTCTATTCTTCTGCTACAACATTTCTTCTTTATTCACGTCATTTATTTATTTACTTCACATTATCCCCTTCTATTCTTCTGCTACAACATTTCTTCTTTATTCATGTCATTTATTTATTTACTTCACATTATCCCCTTCTATTCTTCTGCTACAACATTTCTTCTTTACTACTTCACATTATCCCCTTCTATTCTTCTGCTACAACATTTCTTCTTTATTCACGTCATTTATTTATTTACTTCAAATTATCCCCTTCTATTCTTCTGCTACAACATTTCTTCTTTATTCACGTCATTTATTTATTTACTTCACATTATCCCCTTCTATTCTTCTTCTAAAACATTTCTTCTTTATTCACGTCATTTATTTATTTACTTCACATTATCCCGTTCTGTTCTTCTGCTACAACATTTCTTCTTTATTCACGTCATTTATTTATTTACTTCACATTGTCCCCTTCTATTCCTCTGCTACAATATTTCCTCTTTATTCATGTCATTTATTTATTTACTTCACATTATCCCCTCCTATTCCTCTGCTACAGTATTTCCTCTTTATTCACGTCATTTATTTATTTAGTTCACATTATCCCCTTCTATTCTTCTGCTACAACATTTCTTCTTTATTCACGTCATTTATTTATTTACTTCACATTATCCCCTTCTGTTCTTCTGCTACAACATTTCTTCTTTATTCACATCATTTATTTATTTACTTCACATTATCCCCTTCTATTCCTCTGCTACAGTATTTCCTCTTTATTCACGTCATTTATTTATTTAGTTCCCATTATCCCCTTCTATTCTTCTGCTAAAACATTTCTTCTTTATTCACGTCATTTATTTATTTACTTCACATTATCCCCTTCTATTTTTCTGCTAAAACATTTCTTCTTTATTCACGTCATTTATTTATTTACTTCACATTATCTCCTATTCTTCTGCTACAACATTTCTTCTTTATTCACGTCATTTATTTATTTACTTCACATTATCCCCTTCTATTCTTCTGCTACAACATTTCTTCTTTATTCACGTCATTTATTTATTTACTTCTCATTATCTCCTTCTATTCTTCTGCTACAACATTTCTTCTTTATTCACGTCATTTATTTATTTACTTCACATTATCTCCTTCTATTCTTCTGCTAAAACATTTCTTCTTTATTCACGTCATTTATTTATTTACTTCACATTTTCCCCTTCTATTCTTCTGCTACAACATTTCTTCTTTATTCACGTCATTTATTTATTTACTTCACATTATCTCCTTCTATTCTTCTGCTACAACATTTCTTCTTTATTCGCGTCATTTATTTATTTAGTTCACATTATCCCCTTCTATTCTTCTGCTAAAACATTTCTTCTTTATTCACGTCATTTATTTATTTACTTCATATTATCCCCTTCTATTATTCTGCTAAAACATTTCTTCTTTATTCACATCATTTAATTATTTACTTCACATTATCACCTTCTTGCGCGTTTTTTTTTTTGTGCATATCGGAACTAAATCTGACAATATCTACGTGCTTCCAGCGTCCAGTGAATGCCGTAATGCATTTAAAGGGTCCTAGACTAGACGATGTTACATTTGTGATCCCGCAGTCTGTGGACATAGTTGCAAGTAGCGTATCAGTTCTGATATTTCCTCTTTTCTATCTTCGATCAGAGAAGGAGAAATCCTTGTAGACTGATGCGATTTTTATTTTTGTTCCAATTCAGAATCTATTAGGAGGAAGGGGAGATATTGGAGTTTCACCAAATTAAAAAGCACAAACTAGCCTTGTGTCTAACTCTGCCCTCGAATGGTGGTAAGTAAATAGAAACACAATATTGTTTCTAGGGCGGGTAATTATGTAGTTTAAAATAAGTCGACCTTTATAGTTTTCATCACCACCACCTACCCTCGGCAAACAAGGATTAATGAAAACGGACACCTTAATATCATGGTAGTGGTTATGTATCACGTGACCCTAACACCGGGAGTTACCTGAGAATTGACATGGATCGAATACTTCACTCATTGAGATTTGAAAAAATACAAAAATAATAATAAAAAAAAAAAAATAAATAACTAATGAAAAAGAGACGAAAGCGATCGGAGCGGCTGCGGTAATGAGAGACGCGACACACAAGTATACGATCTTCCATGAAAAGCGCCATAATATCGCTGTTCAATTTTCAACCTTTATATAGTCAGCATTTTACTTCATAATAAGCAAATTCAAAATGGCTGACAAGTTTGCGTAGAAAGAAAGTCTTTTTATTTTCGAATTCCTCTAAAAATATGCATTCCTTTAATCGTAATAACATTTTAACCATATTATGTAAAAAAAAAAAAAAAAAAAATGCTGAATGTCTATTATATATAAGAACATTTTCTTTTTTCTGTCTCTGTGTATCCGACTAAAAGTTAGAAACTACGTAAGATACACTTTCAGTGTGATCTCGATTTGATTACGGTGAAAAAAATATTTTAATATTCATTTCTTTGACGTAACAGAGGATCACGTGAATGTATCTGCAGATAGTTGGAGTAAACATTCTTATTGACAGTGGTTTCAAAGAAAACACTGAAATTAGATCAGTCAGCCATCTTTGTTTCTTCGTTTTCTTTCTTTATTATTTCTTATGATATTTAACAAGTTGTCAGAGAGAAATAGTAAGAGAGGAAAAGAGAATAAGTAGAGTTTTAGACGAGCAATCTAAGTATGAGTTAGAGAGAAAGGAAGATTTTAAATGGAAGATGTTACGCGTACTTAAAAAATGCAACTCTTTTATTTTATTACCCAGGTTCATGGGCAACTCCGCAAAACCTTGCTAGTTCGAAATATATAAAAAAATTATATTAAAAATAACAAACTTTTTTTTTTCAAAAAAAAGGTGGGCCCTCTCTATCGTGCTAGAAAGTTACTCACGTCTGAGAGTATCCCGTACCTCTACAAGGCTACCATTCACCTATGTATAGAGCATCGTTGCCACATTTGGGCTGATGCATCTGCTAGTAATCTCTCACTCTTAGAGAGATTTCAAAAGAAAGTCGCACTGTCAGCTAGGCTTCAACCTCAGTCCCATCGACGAAATGTTGCTTCCCTCTGTCTGTTTTACAAGTATTTTAATGGTAGGTGCCCCGAACTAAAAGCCTTTTTACCTCCCCGGCGTAAATACGCCAGACAAACTCTACAAGCAGCAAAATCCCACCCCTACACAGTGGAGATCTTCAGATACCAAAATCCTACTGTTCTAACAGTTACTTCCCTCGGACAGCTAGACTTTTGAATTCTCTTCCGGGTTCCTGCTTCTCTGACTGGACTGGATTGCAGATGTTAAAGTGTAATGCAAACAAGCATCTTGCTGCTCAACTCAGTTCATGAGTGCGGCTTGACAAGTAACTACCTCAAGCCAGGATCGATATATATATATATATATATATATATATATATGACAAAATAGGCAAATGTGAAAACTTGTGTATATAATGATAAACCAACTGCCGTTTGTATGTAGATAAACGTAAACTTGTTTGTTTTTCTTCTTCGCTCTGCGTTCTTTCGGCTGACTCTCCTTTCTTTTTATATATTCATTTAACTGCATTTATTGCATTATGGTTTTATGTCGTACATATATGTCGTACATATTATTCCCCTATTTATTCTGATTCGGATATGTTTTCTAATAACTAATCAGACTGTTTTGTATCGTTACCCATCTCAATTATTTGGAGCATAATTACTAGGGCTATGACAACAGCATATTCTTTTCATTGTTTTGACCCTCGAGTGTGTATCCGACACAGTTAATCAACTGAGAACCACATCACTCTACATAGAAACATATACGATATCAATGGATATATAACTGAGAATCAAAACAATGAAAAGAATATGCTGTTGTCATAGCCCTAATAATTACAAAGTATGGCTTTTCTCATGAATAGTATTTGTTTTTACTTAAGTGACTCTCTCCTCATCGAGTAAAAGCACATCTGCAGTTTCATTTTCTAAATGCATATTTAAACTACTCTCGATCTGCATCTAAATGTGAACGCAGATTACTTGAACAAAGCTTCTTTATCAGAACTGCCCGCCTTTGGAACACTGTTCCGCTGGCATGCTTCCCGGCTAAATACAACATGGTAGCCTTCAAATTTTATCTGAACTAGTTCTTGTTAAGTCGTCCTCATAAATAATCAAATTCTATCCAATTCACATTAACGATTACTTCACCACCATCTTGCATACACTAACTCTTATCCTCGAGTGGCTTTGGGGCCTTGAGAAGTGGTGACCTCCAAGTAAACAAAAAAAAAGACATTAAAATGAGTTCTGACACAATTAAGTTAGAATATTTGAAGTGCCTTTCTTTAACACACCACACAGGCATAATTATAAATTCAATGTCTGCGTGTGTAATGTTTGTGCGTTCTCTTTAAGAAAGAAAGCTTACAGAGTCTACATTAGATCTGAAAGCGTGTTCTTATGTGAAATTTAACAGAAGACAATAAAAATGTTTCCGAAACTTTAAGTGCCACCCAAACTTTAAATATTTCCTATTTTTATGAAATTTAAATCATACGTATAAAATTTTCTGTCGAATAAGATGGTCGTGATCTGAAATCAAGAAATGAGTTATGGGGGCCAAACTTCACTTTAAACTAAAAATATATATCCTATTTTGATAACATTTATATCATAATTCTCCTGGCAAGACAATGTAAGTGTTCCCGAATCGCTACGTTACATTTATGTGCCCCATCTCTAAGTAACCGACGGGATCAGAACCTCTTTAAAACTTCAAATACAGGGTGTCCCAATAAAATGTATACACTCTTTAAATGACCATAAAACAAACATTTGTTATTAGAAAGAAAAGTTTCATACATCAAAATACTGTAAACAAACATAGAAACCAGCTAATTATCAAAAGTGTTCAAATTATTGGCCATTGTGGTCCATGAACGGCTGACAACGTTCACTGATTGAATCGAAAACGTTGTTAATCAGTTCAATTGGTATATTGACACATCTTCTTTCAATGGTTGCTTCATTGTAGCTTGTTTTGTGGGGTGAACCCTGCGTTTAACATGCCCCCCACCCACCCCCAAAAAGAGAAAAATCCGACGAGCCTAGACAGTACTCGATACGTCCTCTTCGTCCTAACTATATGTTTCGCAAGTGACTCTCAAGAGATGCTCTTACGTCATGATGATCGTGGGGAAGTGCTCCATCCTGCTGGAAGTGCCATTCTTTATTCTTAAACAGCTCTTGAGAACGTGACATAGTGTATTCATGTAGCAAGTTGAGATAATTTAAAGAGTGTATATATTTTATTGGGACACCCTGTATAGATAATTCTCCTGGTCAGACAATGTAAGTGTTCCCGAATCACTACGTTACTCTCTATGTGCCGAACATATACGTGCCCCATCTCTAAGTAACCGACGGGATCAGAACCTCTTTAAAACTTCAAGTATGTATATCCGAGTTTTCTCATGAGTATTAGTTTAAAAATTGACTTAACAAATGTCTGAATTGTTTAATTAGGAAAGTTTCAGATTGCAAAGATCGAGTGTGCGATTTCGATTCTACTCCCATCAACCCGATTTTTAACAAAATATATAGAATTAAAAATGATTTTCCCTTTTAGTAATATTTCTTTTATATTTAGTATGTAACAACTCACCATGTGTCTGTTTGCCTGACCCCTTCTCTTTTTATAGCGCTCTCTCTCGGTCCTGGGTATGACCTTAAACTATATTCGATGGTGAGGCCTCAGCTTGCGGGCTTTGGGGAGTGTGGAACCACCCTTTAATTGCCATTGCTCCCAGGTCCACTCTGACCTGGAGTGGTAGTACCTGTTAGGGTCCCAACTATGGGTTAAATAGAAACTGACTTGAAAAAAAATATTCTATTAAAAATTTTTTCTTCAAAATAACTGGATTCGGCATTAAATAACATGAAAAGGGTTGATATGCCATAAGACAAAACAACCAACCAATCTCTCTCTCGCACACATACATATATCGTTCTCTATTTTTGTATGTATGCACACATACACACACATATATAATCACTCCTCTGTGTGCATATCTGTACTTAAAAACGAAGCTATAATAAACAGTGCACCTTAAATATAAGTGCACTGACATGTGATCACAATAGAAGTTTTGCCTCTCTCCATTCAATCCAGCGCGGCCGTAGCCGACATTGAACTCACTACACGAGTTTATAGTGTAATTCAAATCTTGTCGGTAACTGAATACTTGATGTTTCTACAGGGCTATCAAGGGCATTTTTTTATCGTGACGCCATCACTAGATAGTGTCTACCACGGCTTTTGAGAGCCCCATCAACCCCCGAGAGAAGGATAGACCACGCCTGTTTCTCAACCTGGTATTTAACCTCACGGTACATACAGCGCCTCGCCATTCCCAAATGGTCACCCACCTGGTACTGGCAAGGCTCAACGTTGCTTAACGTCGGTGATCTGATGAGAACCGGCGTGTCAACGTGATTGTGCTATATAAATAGTCTCTAGCCCCGTTTAACATGTTTGTATTTACTTTGCCTCCCCACGAGGGCAGGGTTAGACACAAGGGTCGTTTTTTAATGCGGGGGGAAAATGAATAAAAATAAAAATTGTCTCCATCGTGAAGGATTTCTCATATTGATCTATTGATGAGAGTTAGTTTTTAACATGCATCTGAATAGCACAGTGGATAGGTGTCTGACATCAAATTTGCTGCTAATGTCAGCTCACCTTAATAAGATCATGCATATAATGCTATTCCACACTATAACCCGTGCAACGCCGAATAACTCTGTAGTATACACACACACACACACACACACATATATATTTCGATTTTAACAAAACTGAAATAAATGTATCACACAGTAAAATCTTTAAATCGAAAAAATGGTCTATACATTTAGCTGAAAGCATGTGAGTTTGACTACATAGCAAATATGAGTCGTAGACGACCAAACACGTGTCAATGGATAATTGCATTTTGAAACAATATATATGCCTCACCCCATTTCACTTTTGTATATATATATATATAGATATATGCGTATACATATTTGTTTAAAACATTTTGCCTACCAAACTTCTCTGTCAGTTTTTGGTCTACAGACATGAAACTTAATATATAGTGTTCGAACCCACGTGAAACTTCATATTTTGATTTTAGCCGGGGAAAATCGGTGCAAAAGTGTGAAAATCAAAAAATGAAAGTTCGAACGACGGCATTACGAACATGCATGCGTAACGTAATAGCTATTGGTTCATGTTATAATTTTTAGTCTTGCAGCAAACAGGTCTTCATAGCCCAGGCATTTATATAAAAAGAAAAAAGTAAATTTTAAGCTAAACGTTTTGGTTTCGATTCTCGGTGGTGGCGCACGAGTCATATATATATATATATATATATATATATATATATATATATATATATATATATATAATTTTAAAACTTTTAAAATTATTACTATATATTGGGCCTAATATAATAATAAATATGAAATCTGCATTAATCAAAATATCATAATAAGTGTATTTTACGACCGGGCAAATGCCGCGCGGCCGGCTAGTATTTGCATAAGATTTTATATAGATACACACACACACATATATATATATATATTTAGTAGAATCTTTTGAATCGAAAATATAGTCTATACATTTAGCTTAAAGCACGTGAGTTTGACTACACACACACACACACACACACACACACACATATATATATATATATATACATATATATTTATGCATATCATGTGTGTGTGTGTGTGTGTGTGTGTGAGATGAAACTGAAAGGTTGATGCAGCATGATACAACTAGTAGGCAACCAATATTGATTTGGGAGTCACCCATTGTTTGTGTTATTACATCTATTAAATTATAATACAATATTGATAGGTATCAATAGTCAGTCACTTTACGGGATTTCCAGGCGGATGTTTTTTTTTTTTTTGTTTTTTTTGCTTTAGGGAAATTGTTCCGTGCATGTTGCATGACTGCCGCTTGCGCCTTCATTTCGAGGCATGCACTGAACAGGTGCTCACTAGAATCACCATTTAAAGGTTGATTTCGTTTTGAACCTGTTGTTTAATAACACACGTGCTCATTTACGCATCGATAAAATGGACGGCTGAAATGGATATTCCAAATGCAAAGGTAAGTTCAGCTACTCTTAAAACGTTTTTCCCTCTTTCTGAGCACGGAGTTCATGTTGAAGATGTTAGCTTCCGAAGAAACTTTATTATTTTTATTATTTTTTTTTAACTTTTACTCCTTTTCACCCCAAACAAGGCGTATTACCACTTGGAAGTTAAGAGGTTACGATTTAGGATCGTGTCTAACATGTATGGGGATTTGTGCATCGAAATATCTGTTCACATTACATTTAAACTTCTGCATGGTTAGTAAAGTCAGAAAGGCAAAAAACAGGGAGCGAATTCCAAAATGTAGGAGTTCAAGGAGAGAAATTATTAGAGTAGAAGACTTTCCGGCGTCTACAAACCTCCTCGACAGTGAAGAGGTGGGATTTTGCTGCTTGTTAGGTTAGCCGGGAGTAGGTACGCTGAGAGGACACAAGGGCTATGAGTTCATGAGCGTACATTCCATTACTTCCATGCAGATTTTATAGTCCCCAATGCAAATTATTTGGTGTGCGCTCTTACGACATGTTTTTTTTTTTTTAGGTGGGTGGGTAATATACTTATTTCATTTTTCATAAACACTGTTTGATTTTACTTGTTTTTTTACTGTATTACAAATGAATACAATACCCCCACCCCGAATAGTCAACTTTAGATTACCCATCAATCCCATCTCTGAAATTAAAAAAATAAATTATTTTAAGTTACTAGTTTAAGTTTTTACAGGCGGAACCCGTGGAAATTCCACAGGGGACTCTTTCATATGTAAGATATTGATGTTGACATTCTGTAGATGTTCAGCTTAAATGGAGACGTCCTGATATTATTGCAGATTTTTTTTCAAAACTGCAAAAATATTTATCTAAGCTAGCAGGGACGCCTGGCGTAGCCCGGTCGTAAAATACGCTTAAATCTGATATTTTACTTCTTGCAGATTTCGTATATGCTATTACTGAATCAATTTTTGTAATCGATTCTTATATATTATAGAGTTGTGATTTAAAAAATAAAAATATGTATGCATATGACTTGGGGGCATCAACTTGAACCGAAACCAAAACTTATGAAGAATGAATATATATATATATATATATATATATATATATATATATATATATATATATATATATATATATATATATATATAGATATATATATATAACAAATACGAGTTCCTTCAGCTATAACCGAAACTAAAGCTTATGAAGAATTCTTGGTAAAATTATTTAATACAAGAAATGGAAGGTCATAACAATTACATGACAGTCCCTCGGAAGAAAAAAGATGTAACCGTGACACACAAACTAATACACACGTTATCGTTTTAATATATAGATTTGTTTATTATTTTTCAAAAACTAACCCAAACTCGAAACAAAACAAGACAAAATATATCCCCACTATACCCTACCAATACACGCAAAAATAAGGGTACGAACTATAGTTATAAAAGGTGGCTTATAATTCCTTTTATTAGTTTTGGATTAATTTTTATTGTGTGTTGAAAGGTAAACGTCTAAAGTTACGAGAAACGTTATCACATCGGCTAAAAGAAAGAAAGAAAAACACACACACACACACACACACACACACAAACTTTCGAATATGTAACACATCCCCTGAAAGGTAAATGTTAGTTTTTCGGAACTATTTAAAAAATTAGTAAATTAAAATCCGAAGATACTGAATCCAAAAAGAAAAAGAAACGTGGTACTTCTACAGTTTATCGCCGAAAATGGAGACGGCATTTTTTTCGGACACCTGTCATTAGAATCAGAGGGAGAAATCGGTATTTTAAACTATGGCCGAAGTAAGAAATAAATAACAAAAAAATAAAACTAGATATTAATTACTTCCGGAAAGAACTAGAAAAAGAAATAAATAACAAAAAAAATTCAACTAGATATTAATTACTTCCGGAAAGAACTAGAAAAAGAAATAAATAACAAAAAAATTAAACTAGATATTAATTACTTCCGGAAAGAACTAGAAAAAAAAAATAATAAAAAAAAAATAAAACTAGATATTAATTACTTCCGGAAAGAACTAGAAAAAGAAATAAATAACAAAAAAAAATAAACTAGATATTAATTACTTCCGGAAAGAACTAGCAAAAGAAATAAATAACAAAAAAAAATAAAACTAGATATTAATTACTTCCGGAAAGAACTAGAAAAAGAACTAAATAAGGTGAAAGAGAACATATATCCATCATTGTTTAATTGAAATGTTTTGATTTAATTAATGAAAACGGGAAAGTTTTTCATGATATATATATATATATATATATATATATATATATATATATTATTATTATTATTAAACACAGTATTCAAAAATGACATATAATTGTTTAAACTGGGCGAGCGCCATTTGAAAACCAAAACATTTATTGTATAAAAAAAAATGTATCAAAATATAATTGTAAAGACATCATTATATGTAGAATCATTTTCACACCTTCCTTTACTTAAAAATTCGTACAATGAGGTATCAAAAACGGATGAAGAGAAGTAAAGCTAATAAAGGAATATGGACGAACATCAAAAAAGGTGAAGAAATTCACGTGTTAAATAAAATGTCCCATGAGTAGGAAAGAGAGAAGAGTTCATATATCAAGGGTAAAATGAATGTCTTTTTTTTTTTACTTGCCTCCCCGCGAGGGCAGAGTTAGACACAAGGTCGGTTTTTTATATGGGGGCGGGGGCAGAATCCAGCTCCCCAAAAAGGGGCACTCTGGTTAGTAACATAAATAAAAAAAATATATCAGTCCTGAAAGATTTCTCCTCCATTAACCGAGTCCAAAAAAGTGAGGTAAAAAAATTGAAGTGCAGCATCTGAAGAACAGATACTACGCTTTGAGTTATATATTTTTTTATTTACTCTGAAAAGTTTACAACAAAGCCGATATAAACAAAAAATTAGGCACAAGGATACTTCAAAATTGAGGCGTCTATGGTCATCCTCGTCACTGTACCCTTAACATTTTATACAGCAGTTGACTTGATAAATTGAAATGTTATATAGTCTTTCATTTGATACATTTTGTTTTATATAGCTTTCTCCTTGAGACCTTTTATTTTGTCTTAAAGGTTTATTAAATGTAAATACTTCCTTGCATAATTTTATATAGTAATGTTTGATCCTAGCTGAAGTTCTCATTCATCACAATATCTCAAGCACATTGGGGGTCGTCATACCTAAGATTTCTCAAATCATATCGTATGTTTGTATGTTTTTTTTTCGTAAGCAATAAAATGAACTTGTAAACAAAATGTTTACACTTTGACCTTGACCCGAAGGTCAAGCACTTTTTTTTTAATGTGTCCTGTTTGTAAGGGAATAAAACGGTTCATATATGAGAATGTTTTAACGTACATAAGTGTGGAAGTCAAGATGTGTCTATGTGTGCTACGTAATTTAGTCCATTTGTCGTTCGTGGCAATGTTGAAGTCTTTGGAGATTCTTGTTGAACCTCAGGGCCAGATGAGGTGGGGTGGAGGGCGTCCCACGACGGAAGTTTGGGTCGTAGGTTGTAAAGAAACGCTGTGGAATTGTAATATTTCCTTGTCTTCCTACATATAATGTTTATAACTCGTTAAATTCTCTTACACAACCGCACTCGCCACGCGGCAGGCAATTACGTGACAGCGTTAATAAATTGTATCCTGTTCCTCCATTGTTCATTAATTGTTTGTAGGATTGTAACTGTCTGTTATTTAGTTTGATTCATTTGTATCTTGTTATTTAATTTCTTCTATGTTCACTATTACGACGTATCAACAATCTGAGGCCCATAAAAGTGTTCTTACACGAGAAATACGTCTA
This sequence comes from Euprymna scolopes, assembly GCF_053919585.1. NCBI lineage: Eukaryota > Metazoa > Mollusca > Cephalopoda > Sepiida > Sepiolidae > Euprymna > Euprymna scolopes. Next base: position 38,674,100 of record NC_136502.1, on the reverse strand, counting down.
CGGCACTTGAATCGAATGCGGGGTTCCTTACAATAAAATCGAATGTACCTTTTATTTCGTTCGCATGTCCGTTCACTGAGTTGCCTGCATCTGTTCTCGGCTCTGGAAACAACCGTTTCTCGACACAAATGATAGACGCAAATCTGTTCTTTTTTCTGGGTAGAAGAGTTTTTGTTCGCCAATTCGCTACCTTTAGAAAAGAAGGGCTCTTATCTTGTTTTAATCTCCATGTGGCTCTTCTCGCCGCCTCCAAGAGAAATCTGTTCGCCCATCTTCTCTGAGATCCAGAGACCGGCCTCTCCAATCCGCTGTCTTTGTCACCCAAAATCAAACTTCCGAACTCGTAAAAATCTCGTTTCACGAACGATTCTGTGGCGTTACAATACGACATCACCATATGTCAATGTGTGCTCTGCACTATTCGAACCATCCTCTATTTTGTTGTGACACATTATGTTAACAAACAACTTACAGCCACGCTTGCAACAGACCCATTAAAAATTAACTTTCTAATCTAAAACAATGGCCCCGATTCTCAATTCTATATATCGCACGTGTCACAACTGCCAGTCTGTCTAAGTAGACTCATTATTTAACAGAATGAGTCAGGGCGCTATGTTGTCTCCTAACCGGAAAGAGTCAATGGAGCGGGCACTCCCTTTTATCATCTCTTACTGTGTACTCAGTTCGCCTGAGAGATGACCAATTAATGGCCAAGCTAGAAAGTCAAATGCTTGCACCAATCTGTGTCGAGCTTAGAAATTAAGCAATTAAGCACAGATCCAAAATCGCTGCTACAACTACCTCTCTCACAACCTCCTCATCTCTTCCCTCATCTCCATCCCTTCTCTCTTTCCCTGGCAATTTGTTCACAATGTAAGAAAGAACAATAAAAAATCTGAGTGCTGTTTTACCTAATTTTGGTGTTTCCCATACAACTACTATTAATAATGAAAAAAAAACAAAAACATGTAGTTTTGACTCCCACTTTTTTTCGTTAATGTAGTCCTTGATGCCTCGAAGGGAAAAATATTGCCGTATTTGTATTTGCCATAGCAAAGTCACGTGTCAGCCTAAATCTGTAAATATAAGATGAGCCACCAAAGCCGGAAGGAATTCGAGGATAATGCTTTAAGAAATCCACGGTTGGGCGATGAGCTCCCTCGGAAGAGGACAGAAAAACTTTTACGCGGACACACGCAACTGCCCTTCGTGTAATAGAGTAATCTTGTCAGTTTATGAGTAATTTAAGGTTTAGAGTCAATATCTAAGATAACGAAGCCTGCAGTTAGAACTTTCTTCTTTAATTTCATGTGAGGATTTATTTACAACTTACTAATGATATTTTAATTTGTCCAGATTTCGTATATATTATTATAGAATCGTGATTTCAAAAGTAAAAAAAAAAAAAAAAAATATCTGGGTGCCATCAGCTAGAATCGAAACCCAAACTATAGCATCTAAAGCTGATGCAGTTATCACTGTACCAACGTGACACGCATATGAACCGATTAAAAATAAACGAAGATGAATGTACAAAATGTATAACGATTATTCAATTTTAACCCCTTAAAAACTATTTTAACCCCTTAAAAACTATTTTAACCGGTTAAAGACCCATAAAAAAACGGCCCGTAAAAATCCAATCATTTGAGGCACCTAGCGCCCTGCAACTTTTAGTTTCGGAGGACAGTTTGAAAATATGGAAACAGACACAGACAGACAGACATATAGCCATTTATATATAAGATTGTTTGGCTTCCTGCCACGAAGTTAGGCACAAGGTCAAATGTGGGTTCTAGAAGTCAGCGCACGATACATCGCAGTCATCCTAAACACTCTTTCGCCATTCACCCAAACAAAATCACTCACTGACTTAAAATCCGTATTATAAAATATAGTGAGAAAAGTTGGGGAATGAAAGTTTTACATACAAAAAATAAGTGATAAAAAGTATTACCGTAAAAGTTTATTAATGCGGTTTTAGTACATCTACTCACACCCTCCTTTGCAAGAGTTTGGACCGAAGGTCAGGCTGGGTTTTAACAATCCTGTGCACTATGTAAAGTGAACCCTAATGTAAAAGAAAATGCCTGAACACCCCTGTCGGTATTCGCCAGTAGAGGCGCATCAGGCGACTAGCAATAAACTAACGTCTCTTCAGCGAGAAGGTAAAACATGAGAGAGTGGGACTCATAGGACTGCACAGGACCACACTTCAAGCCGTCAGCGGCAAAGCCACCGTCTGCATCACGATTCTTACGTCTATTGAAATGGCGAGATCAGTTTTGGTGGAAATGAAAGTTAATCGCCCTCCATCAACCATAGTAGACATTTCAACTTGCAAGCAGTTCTCCTCGCCAACCCCATCTCATTCTTTGCACGGTTTATGCTTTTATCTTTTCTCATGCGTGCCAATTTGTGGTCACCCTTGGTTACCGACTTGTGATTCCCAAACAAGTCGTGTCATGCTTGGACAGTGGGGGAGAATGGACACCGGACAAGGGTGGATTGACCTTACTATAAATGTGTGTCAGCATCGTTTATTATTCATGAACTGATTCAATTTTAGCAAAAAAAAAAAAAATCACAAAGATAGATAGTGGTGGGAAATCAGATACATCATAGAAAAAAAGCGATTATTACACTGTGCAAAAAGTACATGCCACATAAAACCTGTTTCGGTGTAAGAAAAATGTCCTGATATTAAATCTAACCTTTATTTATCTAGATTAAGCATCGTTTTCATTTCTTATAAATTATATTTTATTTTTATTGTTTATAAATGAAAAACACAATTGTCCGTTTAAACAATATTTGTCCACTTAAACCTCTTGTGTTGAGTGTCATCCTCCTTTTTTATTTTATTTTATTTTTTTTTACACAGGAATCACCACTTATCAAGGCCACTCGAGGATAAGGTTTAATGGGTATACATTAGTCAATGTGATTATAGCGTGGTAAACATAAGTAATGGACAGTTTGTAAATTGGATTACTTAGGGGACGGTTCGCCAAGAACTTGTTTACGTTGGACTTGAAGACAGTCAGATTGTAGTGAGCTGGAAAGCAGGCAATAGGAAGAGAGTTCCACAGCCGTGCAATTCTAAGAAAGAAGCTTTGTTCATGGAATCTACCTTTAGGTTTAGGCACAGATAAAGAATGAGGGAAATTATTGATAGTGGTTTTGGTTAGACGGGTGTTTTTTGTGAAAGTTTGGCGAGGGGAGCTAGCAGTCTTCTACCAACATGCCAATTTTTGATTTTCCATAAAACGTTTCTCTATCACTAAAATATTCTAATGGAATCATCACTTACATCACCAAGATTCTCCGAAAAATTCTTGAAAGTGTCAATTTTACAAAGAAAAAAAAAAAAATCTAAAAAGGCCAGAAATGAATTTTCCATGTCCTTGTGCATATAAAAATGGCCACAGATGTCGGGTATTTTATTGAGTATTACACCAACTTTAAATTTAAGAATTTTGAACATCAACTTAAAACAAGATTAAAATCCAAATGAAAAAACATACTAATTTGAAATTATTTTATCAACTCTAGTTTGTTTTTATTTTTATTTTTCTTATTGGAGGTGGAACTTTTCTAATTGCTGTTAAACCTTTTAATTTGAAGTTAGCTTTTTTTGTCATTTAAAGTTGAACTAATAATATTTAAAGTCACACTCTTTATATTTAATGTCGAGTATATATATTTATCGATTTACTAGCAGTTCAGCCCGGCTTTGCTTGGGCCCTATGGACTGCTCATAACTTTATGTGTGTGTGTGTGTATATATATATTAAGAGGTTTGACTCGTGTCCAGGTAACCTACATTTAAAATTTTAAGTGTTTAGACACAAAATTGGCGGAGGAGTTTGGTAGAGTCTGCAAAGATCAACTCTTTCAACTTTACCGCTTGGCAGTCAAATTTTTTCCCAAAACCTTATTAAAATTCTTGCTGCATGTCGGAATACCCTTTACGTAAATTTCAAATGTTTAAACCCAAAATTCGCTGAATAGTTTGTTAGAGACTGCAAAGGTAAAATCTTTTGAACGTTGACCCCTTGGTAGCCAAACCCCCGGCCAAAAACCGACTTAAAAGCTTGCCATATGTCTGAATACACTTTATATAAAATTTAAAATGTCTAAACCAAAAATTGCCTGAGTAATTTGGTAGAGAGCCGAGAGGTCAAACTTTTTTTAAACTTTGACCTCAATTTTGACCTCTAAATCTTTATTATTTTGGGCTCAAATTAAATTAAAAGTTTTATCCATCTCTAAGTAATCTACATCTAAAATTTCAAGTATTTAGACCCAAACTTGGCGGAGGAGTTTGGTAGAATTTTCAAAGGCCAAATGGTTAACTTTTGACCCCTTGACTGCTAAATTTCTGGCCGAAAGCCGATTAAAAAGATTTTCCCAAATCTCAACATCCCTAATGTCAAGTCTCGAGTCTGTAGATTGAAAATTTACAGAGTAGTTTGGTAGAGAAATTTACACACACATAATTTCACTTTTATAGATATATAGATATATATGTAAAATTGATCTTTTTATATTTGGATTCCACTTTCGTGCATACAGCATAGGAGTGAACTTTTTATGAAAGTTTATAAAGTTATATGCATTCATTTTGACGAATTGTTTTTGTTCATCTGTTTATATTTGGTGTTGATCTGTTCAGCTTTGACGTTGATGTCTTTTTATTTGATGTTTTATTTTAGATTTAATTCTGATTTCTTTTTGTATTTGTTGTTGATCATTTTAGATTTGATTTGTTAAATTACACTCCTCTTTTATTAGCAAAAAGTTTCGAAAATAATTATTCAGCTTATTATTGATTTAGACTACGATTAAAAAAATAAAATAACTATTCTACCTTCGAAATTAGTGATCTGATTCCAACGTTAATCTATTTTAAAATGGATCCCTAACTTACTGTTCGTTCCGGCAGGTATTCTAATGCAATTTCGATCGACTTATACTCGCTTGATGTTGTTCATACTCCGAGAGTGGTCTTGCCCTTGTCGGGCTGAGGTATAATACTATGTAGTTTAAAGAAGTTGACCTTTCAATTTTTTTTAGAATAGATTAGCTTATTGTTAACCGGCGAAGGCCATTTTCAAGGAATACAGACGGGATATCGTTTGAAAAGCACGCTTAAGATACAAAACTTTTATACCAAATATTGATTTCAGGATGACTACAAAAATGTTTTTGGGGTGGGGGCGTGGAGAGGGTTAAATGAGTTTGGGAGATTATATTTAACAAGAAAATACAGGGTAATAATGGCAACTTATATATAGGAGTAATAATTTTAAGTTATAATTCTTGTTGCTAAAATATGAGTACATATTAAAATATCGCATATATATATATATATATATATATATATATATATATATATATACACATACATATTAGAAGCCATTATTACCCTGTATTTTCTCGTTAAATATAATCCCCCATGCACATATGGAGCCGTTTGTTTGTATTAACGAATTTAATATATGTTCTATTTTACGCATGGAGCACTATTTTTGGTAGACACATGTTTGTTTCACTGGCTGTATTCTTAGGAAATGTAGTACTTACCAACACAACAAACGCCCTCGTGTTTGTGCCTTGTATAGGCATGCGCGACAACAAAACTTGGGTTTTTATAAGCGGAAGTCTCGAGGTTGTCAGGAATCTACAGGCGCATGCGCAAGAGAAGGGATTGAGATAGTGGTATAAAGGCAGGTTGAGTGAGAAGGTTGTTGTTGTCATTGGACGTTACAGTGACGCGTGCGTTAGCAGGTGATTAAGAGGCGGTTTATTTTTGTGTGTCAAGTCGCGCACCTCGGTGAAGGTCATAAAAACGTTCACCTCGGTGAAGGTGAAGGTCATAAGCTATTTCGGCTAGGGGATGACACACAAAAATAAACCGCCTCTAACCAAAATACCACTATATGTGTGTGTTAGGACGATTAATTGGAATTTTGAAGGGTATCGGAATCGGAAAACATTTGCTTATATATATGTAGGTGTATGTTTTGGTTCCGATTCTAGTCATATATATTTAAAAAAAATCAACAAGAAATCTAAGTTTATAAACGATAAAACTAAACAGTAAAATTATCTAGGAATTGATGGCGTAACGGTTAACGCGCCGGACTGTGATACACGTGGTTCGGAGTTCAATTTCTAGACAAAGTCAGGCGACGTCGAAGAGAGGTAGATACCTCGAAACATGCGTGTACGTAGATTACTGTTTTAAAAATAATAAAAATAAATATAAATGTTTTGATATCCCTTCTATATATTAGTTTCAGTAGAATTGATAGAGAATTGCCTCTATAATAATAAATAGTAATATGCATGAAGTAAAATATATGTAAACGTATCTTACGACCGGGCAACGCCGGGCGGCGTGCTAGTATTTATATAAAATTATGGAATTTAATTTTTCATGAGTAAATTATTGTTATTATCATTTCTAATTTGTTGAGATTGTCGGACTGACTTCCTCATCTTGGTTGTTATAGTCACAACGTTTCGGCCGTTTTGCCCTCCGGCCTTCATCAGGTGTTTTGTATCGAACTGAGGAACCGTTTGTTAGGAGTCTCGAACTCAACCCTTTATTATTATTACGAGGGTACCGTGTTCGGACTCCAGCTAGGCTCTGGGACATAGTTGCTGATTCTCTGTTTTGAATGTTACTTTTCACTGCCTTCGTTCAGGATTGAACTCAGCACCTTTGGGCAACTGTAAACTTTGATACAACGTCTAGGACCACTCAGCCATATGTCACTACAGAAATTACTCGGCCATATGTCAAATATAGACAATTACTATCATTTCTAATGACCAAAACAAAACATAAAAAACAATTCTGTCTCTGAGTTGTTCGGTGAATTTTTACTATTCAACAAAACACGTGTAAGACATACTATATTACATAGGAATAAAATACTATGAATGTGAAATATATAAACATTCTGGTTTGAGAATGATAACTAATTATATATATGATTTATATAATATATATATGAGACAAAATGTATATGAAACCACGTTAAGATGTAATTGTTTTATTAATAATCATTCGATTTTTAATAAAACTTTTTTTTTCCATATTAAGTTTGGACGGTAAAATAGAAATTATTAGAGAAAGAAAGAGTTTTTTTTTTAAATATAAATAAAATATCCGTGTCTGGTGTTATTATATCGAGGCTCAGTGCAGATGGTGTTGCAGTTTTGAAAATCATTTTACTTTGAGCTTTTTAAGCGTGTGGTCACTCTGGTGTATTAATGATCAGTGGCAGCTCGTGCCTAAGATTAGTGGGGGTGCTGTTTTAAAGAAAATACCTATTGTTTTAATATTGTGTAAAAATAAAACAAACATAAAAATATACATAATTTATACGTATGCACACGTATAAAAATACAATACCTTAAAAGAATCCTAAATAGATGTAAATATTTTAAATATTTTACTTATTACATTCATTTGAAAGTAAACTTCATTCTTCTTTAATTTGTGAGAAAAGATTGATAATTTTCTCCTTAACTTCTGAATGACTGCTGAAGAACTTTTTTATCAATTGAAAGCACTGCAAGTTCATTTAGTCTTTCGCAACCCATGGTGTTCCTTAGAAAATTTTTTATTCTTTTCAGAGTTGAAAAACAACGTTCTACCTCTGATGTAGTCATGGGAATTGTCAAGATAATTTTTATGAGTTTTGTGATTTCACTAAGAACATCGTTTAAATTGTTTTCCAAAATAAATTTCAGGAGATCAATTACTTTGCAATATTCATGGATATCTGACCTACTATAAAATATTTCTAGCTCAGTTTCAAACTTTTCTTTGTCAATCATGGGATATGCTTCAGTTGTCAAGGATATCTCTTATGTAGGTAGTTTTTTCTTAAAACTGGCAAAGCTTATCTTGTAAAACAATTTAGCAAGTATTAAATGTTTAGTTGAAAAATATCTGTCCGTTATATCAACAGATATATAGTCACACAGTTCTTTAGCTTCGCCCTTGAGTGTTTGTGAAAGATTTTCACAGTATTTAGTGTTTCTTACTTATCTCTAAAATAGCAGTTTTGAAATTTGTTATGTATTCATTGACTTTATATATGCTAATTTCCCGAGAAATAATTTCAACATGAGACATAATTTTATGCAATAGCTCAAACCAAAATATGAACTTTTCATCGTTCAAACATTTCAGAATTCCTGTCGCTTCTGCAACGGTCTCATCTACATATGATGTTGATTGAATTTCAGTGACAGTTTTTTAATGCTTGAACATTTTCATGAACTCTATTTATGTATGTTAAAGTTCCACCTTGTGGCGGATACACGTAGAATGCTTACATTCAGATGCTTCTTGAAAAATGGACAGACGTTGTGGTGATCTAGAAAAGAAAGTCGGAATAGCCAAAATGTTAGAGATAAATATTCTAGCATTTCGTGTAATGCTTGCTGCATTCCTCATTATAAAATTAAGTGGATGCGCATAACAGTGAAATGTGCATTACTATAAACTGCTTTTATTTTCGCCTGAACACCAGCTTTTTTGCCTTTCATGACATTTGCATCATCAAATGTCTGAGCTATCAGTTTTTGGCGGTTCCCTTGAAGGATTATATCTAATTGTTGTAAAATAAATTTTGATATCCCATCAGCGGTTTGGTTTTCTGGAATAAAGAATCCCCAAAAGCGCTCAAGTATTTTTTCATCCAAGACGTACCGTAAACCAATGATCATTTGTGTATGTTCAGACACATCTGTTGTATATCAGCCATGACAGCTACAAAGGAAGCTCTGCTAATTTATGCCTTTATTTCATCACGGTATATTTGTAAAAGACAGTCAAGTATGTCATTCTGAATGGTCTTGGAAACACCTTTGAAGACATTACTGGTTTCTAAGTGATTCTTTAAATATGGATCTTATTAAGATGCAAAATTTAAAAATCCTCTAAATAGGTTTGGATTTACTGAATCATCTTTTTCATCATGTCCTCGTAAGGGAGTTTCAAAGTTCCCACAAAAGAAAATATAATCTATTATTTTAGATAAAATTTCACGGTTCTTAACATTCATGTTATGATGATTGATTGAAAGTTTGTAGGCTTCACTAATTTTTTTTTTTAATATTTATGGTCCCCAAAATTGATAGGGAAACTACATTGTCAACGTGCTTCTCATGCTTTTCAGTTCTATCTTTCATTTTGCTAATAGTTCTGAAACTATCTTTTGTCCACGTTACATCACCCCCTAACAACAAACAAGGAAAGCAGAACAATGCATTTTTAGTTCACAGCCGCAAAGCCAACTTTTCCGTTGGTACCATTAAAATTACGAATATACACTTTGTTGTTGCTAATGCCTGGCTGAGATATTTGAATATCAGACGTTGAACGGCTTCTTTTCTTAATTTCAACTTTATTATGGAGAGACAGCTATGAAAACTCAATCTGTTGAAGTTCATTTACCGTCGCAGAAGTTATTTCTTGGGGATGCAAGGAGGCCATGGTTAAATTCTTTTAATATCAATTGTGTTGGGAAAGGTAAGTACTAGATAGTCTATTAGTAGAATATCAATTAGGGTAGAAGGAATACAATGTTTACGTGATCCTCTTTTTGCGATTCAACTGAACCGGAAGTTCTAAATGAGTTGAATCATACTTTTATAACTTTTAGGTCACAGATTTTTATTAACGAAAAAAGTTTTACTATTTAACAACGGTTTTATTTATAAAAAGCTTGTTGTTAATTAAAAATAGGCGTATAACAAAATAAGCTTGTCATTAAAATTGCTTTTTTTAATACAAATATTTTTAACTTTGCCATTACAAGCCGTCGAAAAAGGGGTAATACGCAAAAACATTTTAATTAAAAAATTAAATTTAAATTGTGTACACGTTATAGAGTAATAAAAAAATATACAAATATATTTCTTTTAAACTTTACAGATTAAATAAAATTTTACGGGCTTTTTCCGCAGGCAAACAAACGAAAAAAATTTTTTAAATACATTTTATTTACAATTTTTTTAACAATTTATTTTTTCATAAAAACAAAATCTTTGAAATTTACTTGCCTGCAAACGATAGTAAAGTTAGGAGTTTACCATTTAAAAAAGGTTTTATTGGATAACAGTTTTATTCAAAATTTAAAAATGTGTGTTTATAAAAAAAAACTTTTTAAATAAAGTATAGAATAAAAAGTTTACGTGTTTGTACTATGAGCAAACACAAACATTTAAAGATACATAATTTTATTTACAAATCTTTTTACAACTTTTTATTTAAAAACAAAAACAAACTTTGCTATTTACTAAGCTTATAAAAACGGTTTTACATACTCGTCTTGTTATTGCACATTTTAATTAAAAAAAACTTTGTTCAAAGTGTAAAACTTCTTACATTGTCCTCGCGGGAGGTAAATAAATGCTAAAGCTTATATATATAATGTGTGTGCGTATATATATATATATATATATATATATATATATATATATATATATAATGTGTGTGTGTGTGTGTACATATATATATATATAAGGTAAAAACATTTCTAACTAAAATGTATTTTAAAAATAAAATTTTCTTCGCTTTTCTATAGAAAAAATGTAAATATTTTTTATTCTGTAAAGTTTAACTACTACAAAATAAATAGATATCAAACTACTTAAAAATACAAACAAAATAAGCCATATAGGTTAAAAAAAAAATAACATTAGTCGCGTTGGTAGCTTCAAGGCTAAAAGCCCGAACACTTTTAATTAAAAAAAAGTTTGGCATATTGTATATTTTTGTCTACTTAAATCGCATTTTAAAGTGTGGGAATTTTTTTTTAACTTGGAGATTTTATTTACAAGAAAGCGTTACACTTTTTAATAATAATAAAAAGAAAACATTTGTAAACAAAGCTTCTTAAAAAAAAAAAAAAAGCGAAAACGCGCAACCACCGCATTTCACGAGCGTTTGGAACTGCGAAAACTACAGTTCCAAATTGGCTCATATCGGCCGTCTAGATCGGGCATGCGCACAAGCGAACTTCACTAAGAATGTGTAACTGTGAATTTCGCAGCTCCAAGCAAAGTTTTACTTTTATGCTTATATGAGTATGGGGACAATTATCGACATTAAGCTTCAGGATTATATATATATATATATATATATATATATATATATATATATATATATATACATTCGTGAACAAAAAAAATGGGCCATGATTAAAATTGGAACAAAAAAAATGGGCCATGATTGAAATCAATTTTTAAAATTTTTATCGCTTGTTTGCTAATAATTAGCTGTTATTTAGTATTTTTCAGATTAATAGTATTAAAGATGAGTCCAAGAAAAGTAAGACGACATCTTGACGAAAAAATTAAAAATCGAATTGCAGGATTACGACAGGCAAATTTGACTTACAAGCAGATTTTCGACATTTTGAAAGAAGAAAAGGTGGAAACATCTCTTTCAGCTGTGAAGAGAATTGGGCAAAGGTTCGAAATTGAAGGCACAGTGAGCAGGAAAGTTGGTTCTGGTCGCCCCAGAACATCCACAATGAAGGACGATCACAGGCTTAAAATTACCGTTTTGAAGGATCGCAAAAAAACTTATGTTGACCATAGCAAACAATTCGAAACAGCAAAAGGAAATTCTCTTTCTAGAGTGACAATATCCAGAAGGATGAAGGAAATGGGATTTTCATCAAAAAGATGTGCAAAAAAACCTTTGTTAACTAAGAAGAACGTCAGCGACAGAAAGACATTTGCATCATGTTATGGTACGAAAGATGCAGATTGGTTTAGAAATGTTTTCTGGTCGGACGAATCAAGATTTTGCCTTGCCAGTGATGCCCCTGAACGTTGCATCCGAAAATCCGGAGAAAGATTTTTACCGAATTGCATAAAAACCACAGTAAAACATGGAAACGGAGGAATAATGGTATGGGGACCTTTTCTGCTGCAGGAGTTGGGGAAATTATCAGATGTGATGCGTCAATTAATGCCAAAGAATACATTCAAATATTAGAAAGAGGTCTATTACCAAGCATCCAGAAGTTAGAAATGAACAATGACATTATTTTTCAATATGATAATGCCCCTGCACACACAGCAAAAGTCACAAAGAAGTGGCTTACTGATAATTCAATTGATGTGATGTTTTGGCCTGGCCAAAGCCCAGATTTAAACCCAATGGAAAATATTTGGGCTATAATATCTCGTGCATTAGTTAGAAACACTTTTTCCAACAAAGAAAAATTATGGGAAGCAGTACAAAGAGAATGGAATAACATCTCTTCACAGTGCTCCAAGTTGGTTGAGAGCATGATAAAAAGAATTGATCTTTTAAAAAGATCTAAGGGCAATTCCATTCCATACTAAGTTTTTATTAAAGTAAATATCTTGCTCTTTATATTTTTTACTCATTTTCGTTTATTATTTAATTGCATTTTGTGTAATGCAGCTTTTTGTGCAATAAACTGTAAATTTCTTTCCTGGTCCATTTTTTTGTTCATGAGTATATATATATATATATATATATATATATATATATATATATATATATATATATATATAATATGATATATTATCACATAGAAAGAAAAACAATAAACGTATTCTTTTTAACGTGTATCGATAATAATGAGTAGAAATGACTTGGGGGTGCTGCAGTTCCACAGCTCCAGGAACGAGCCGCCACTGTTAATGATTGGCCAAAAAGCCATTAGAAGTATCTTTAAGAAATTTTTTTAAAAATTGAATAAACAGACAAAATGTCTTTGAAACCACGTTAAGCTGCAAATAATTTGTAAAAAAAATTATCGATTTTTTAAAAAACTTTATTTCTTATTAATTTCAAATAGTAAAATTAATGAGAAAAAGGTCAAGTTTAAAAAAAAATCGAATGATTTTTAATAAAATATTTGCGTTTAAACGTGGTTTGGTTTCAAATGTGTTTATTTTTTATTTTTCTTAAAAATGCTTCTAAGTTCTTTTCTGCTAATCCGCATCGAAAGTTGTGTAAGGTCTTTCAAATTTAAATATTTTCCTACTACAACAATATTTAAAAACACATACTATTATTTAAACAAGCATCAACCACGCTATTAAACATTTATTTTTTTTTCATTTTCTTTTATTCACTCCCTCTGCATGATATTAGACACAAGAGCAGGTGTTGGTTTGATGAAAGTGTTTCTGTGAAACGAACTGGAGTCGACCTAGGAGCACCCAAGTTTTCAATCCTTGCCGTTAACCACTTTGTAACTTAATTAATCACTACGGCTAGGACAACAGCACATGTTGATATCTTATATGCTTGTATATAGAGTGATGTGGTTCTCGGTTGATTAACTGTCTCTGTCGGATATATACTCGAGGGTCAAAACAATGAAAAGAATATGCTGTTGTCAATGCGCTATTAATCACATAATTTAACACTGACCAATTAATCTAACATGAGAGTTTCACATGTTTCCTGTTCTACAAAAGGTGTTCCAAAAGTAATGCCTCCTATTTTTTCATTCCACCCGAATGGATCAAAGAGGATTGAAAATTGCATTGTTATGATGACTGAACTTATGCATTCATGACCTGAAAGTTTAATCTCTCAGTTGCAGATATTGGCGGAGACTCTAAAAAAAGCATTATATCATGGACGTGCGTCAGAAGCAGAGGTGCGTCATTGAATTGATTGCCAAAGAGCATAGAGATTGACTATATAGAAAAATAAATTCGGAGCATAAAAAGTCGCTCGTTTAAATGGTACCACTCTCGTCTTCGTTGCTCTTCAACTTTTTAAATGACAAAAAATAGGAAGCTTTACATTTTAAACGGCTCTTGTAAGATTCATATCCTATTTTTCGCATGAGATACAGATGAGAACTCTCGATAAAAATGGTTAGGCGATTAATGTTATTTTCCTCCTTTATTTTTAAAATATTTTTAAAAAGATTTATTTATATTTTTTACGATTAAAAAATATTTCGATTTTTTTTCTTTTTTTTTTTCTGTGTGTCTATTTAAACAAAGAAGAGATGTAAAAAAAAAAAAAAAAAAAAAAAATCCGAAGTCGTTATATACTGCGAGTGAACTTTGGATTTTAATCTCTTCTATTGATCCTGTATACATGTTTTAATGGTATCTTTTAGGTGTGTTTGTGATATGGGTGAGAGATAAAGGAAATAAAGCAAGAAAGTCAGACATGGGGTTGACATCCACACGACGGAACGCATTTCCTTTCTACGAGTATAAATTAACGTCATTCAGCCGTGCATGTTAGTGTTTGGCGTGTGGATGGAATGGAGGTTGTCTACACTGAGACTAAATTTCCTTCTCCGCGTTGAATAATGCGATTGAACGTCATTTACATAAAACGTGCGTTCCTAACGTATTCAAATGATGTCGAACCTCTTTCGCGATGACGTAACTTTTGTTTGTTTAGATTTGGTTCAAAAGCGATGTTGAATATCAGGAACGATAAAGCTGCAAACTCTTTAACAAAAACAGGTTTGACTATGTAACATTGCGTAGAAGTTTTTCATCCACACCAGGCGACCCATTGTCACCATCCTCACCCCCTTTTGCAGAAAGCAGCTGCGAAATTCGTTGACACATCGTAAGTAGTTGATTCATTCAATAGTAACGTCTCTGGCTATTTTGTCTCTTTTTCTGTGTTACATGACGAGGGTCGTGTTTGAGTGGAACAGTTTGAGTGACACCTTAAAGGCCAAAGTCATCCCATGTTGGAAGTCAATGAAATTTTCGGCTCTTTGACTGACCAGATTCAAACAGGGAATACGTATTTATGGTGTTGTCCCAAATGGGCTAATCGCACACAATGTAACTAGATATAGTGGGGCGAGCTATCTGTCTATCTATTTATATTTTTTCCAAATTGCCATTTATACATTAGGGGCAACTATGAATTAAGGACCCTGCCTACATGGAAACTCTAAGTAGGGAGTCTAACTGCAAACACTTTGTTTACATTACATACCAATTTCTGCATGTTAATGTAGTCAAGGAAGCAGGATACAGAGTAGGAACCCTAAAGTTAAGCAATCCGAGAGAACAAACCTCCAGAATGCACTGGAGGGCCTCTGCAGTGAAGAGGTAGAATTTTGCTGCTTGTCGAGTTCTTCGGAGCGCATTCCATTAAAGTACATTGAAGTAATGAGACGTGGGCTGAAACATTGTTCACAGCGTGAGAGAGATTGGAGACTCTTTTTTGGGCCCTGTCTAATCAAAGAGATTAGTGGTTGATGTATAGTACCGTATAATGCATGGGCGAATAGTGACTTTTTAAAGATTCAGGACACTGTCGAGTAGGAGTCATTTTTGAGCGGAGTAGAAAGAGCCCACTGCTGCAGTTTTGGCAATATCTTCTATGTATTTGTTACAGTTCATGTTACTTGTGAATGTTAGGCCGAGGAATATGAATAATGGATTCTCAGCTAGAGTATTATTATCCACGGCAATCGGTGTCTGGAATGGTCGTTTGTAATTTTTGGAGAAAAAAAAAAGCTTTTCTTAATAAGCATTAAATGTTACCATCTATTTACGCCCGCTTTTACTACAGATGGGAGCTCATTTTCTAAGGTTTAAGACATTGCCTTTGATATGTGTATGTTCACTTTCCTTACATGTCTGATATAGAGCATGATGTAATCAGCAAATGTAACCACCAGTAGGTGTCGTTTAGGAATATCTGAAACAATAAAGGTCCAAAGATTAACTTCTGAAGCACACTAGTACTAGCATGTCTGGATGTACAGCTTTTGAAGTCAGCATTGATTCTTCTCTTGCCTGATTTTATTACGTATACGTCTGGTAATACTTCACGATTCGACTTTTATGAGAAGACCTTCATGCGAGGCTTTGTCAGACACTTTTGTCTGTCTGTCTGTCTGTCTGTCTCTCATGCACCAAAATGACCCGTCCTTTTGATGTTGTCTGATGATTCTTTTTTATAAATAAATATTGGATACAGAACCATCTAGAGGCCATAGTCACTGGTTCCCAACAAGGACGATATTTAGTATATAAGGGTTTATACATGCATGATTAAGTAAAAACAGAACATGTTCTGATACCTTTATTTACTGCAGAGTGAGACACAAGATTGTTGTTTTTTTTTTAAATGTTGAGAATATCCACTCCGTCTAAATTAAGCATTAAAGGTTTGGACAAGAACTGTATAAATTGGTTTAGTCTAGACCATCATATGACAACATGAATGTATCGTGACGTGACTTTGTACAACCTTCGGAAAAGATATGCCATTATGAAATAGAGGTGAAATATGGGTTATACTGATACCAAGTAATCTGAACTATTATGATCGTTTTTTGATGTCTATAAAAGATTTATCAAGACGAAAAAGGTATTTTAAGGCTAAAAATATTATGGTAGAAGTGTATCCGGAATGTTGACGTAGGAATGTTAAAACAGATAAGAATGTTAGAACATGAACCAAATGGAGATGATTTTAGTGACGGCATCAGGTGATCTTTGTTACGTGAGTTAATGACAAATGAGATAGGTTAACACAAAAGATATCGTCTCCGCATTTTTGAAGCTGGGAGAAACGCAACTTTAGCATAATGTAGAAAATTACAACGTCTTTCAGCTCTGATGTGAAGTCCAGAATAAAATTATGTCAAATCTATAATCTATTGTTGTTCGGTTTCCTTTGGGGGGGGGGGAGGGTTAACTTGAATAATGAAAAGAGACAAAGATACAATGGAGATAGGTGCGTTATTTGTTCACCACACAGACTGAACGTTAATGAACTGTTTTATTATATATAACCCTAACCCACCCATACACACAACAATAGAAGAATATTTTAATTACTAGACGTCACGCACTGTATACATCACACCGTCAAAGAGATATCGGTAGGGCGATGATAACAGCATATTCTTATCATTGTTTTGACTCTCGAGTATATATCCGACACAGTTAATCAACCGAGAACCACATCACTCTATATAAAAGCATATAAGATATCAAGGGATATACACTCGAGAGTCAAAACAATAAAAAGAATATGCTGTTGTCCTAGCCCTATATATACGTTAATATACCGTTAAACTATACAACACCGCCACATCACAACATGAAGGTATCGCAACTTTTGTGCTACCTCGTATGCAAGTGAAGCGAAATTGACAACGTTAAAAATCGAATACCGATCAAGACGTATTATTGCTCATCTCACAGTAATCAGCACGCAGCAATTACTCATCGATCTACTAATCTAGTGAGTTTTCTTTCCTCTTTCTACCATTATCCCATATAGATTTGTTCGTTTGATTGACTTGTATGAACCGAGCATTCAATATCGAAATCTTATTTGGTATCGAACACCAGTTTTCCTCATTTTTTTTTAACGTCGCGTGTAATATTCATTTATCCATCATTCAAACATACTTTTTTATTTTAACGTTTAATTTGTTTTATAGTAAGAAGAAAAGCTACTCTTTTTTGCTATTTTTTTACTCACGTTCACTCCTAACAAGACATATCGCCATTTGAACGTAAGGGGCTTGTAATTAGGACCATATCTAGGAAAGACTAACAAGATGCTGGTTTATGTTACATGTAAACTTCTGCATATCAGTACAGTCAGAAAAGCAGATACCAGGAAGGGAATTCCAAAGTCTATCTGTTCGAGGGAAGAAACTATTATAGTGATGGGGTGAGATTTTGTTGCTAAGCGGGTTTGTCGGGAATATGTACAGGGAGGGAGCACAAGTGCAACGAGTTCATCAGAGCACATTCCATTAAAATATTTGTAAAACAAGCACAAAGATGCAATATTGTGGCGATGGGACAGGGGTTGGAGCTTAGTTGATAAAGTGGGACCTACTAGATTGAAAAATCTTTTTTTGGAGGGGGGGGGGGCTATCTAAAAATTTCTGGTTCATGTTAAAATGACTGTATATTTGCTATAATTATTATCCAGCCGAATAATCTACATACACGCGCACACACAAGTAAACGACTGTATGTTAAATTCCAAAGACACAGTTATTCGGTAGTAATCCACTTTTTTTTAGAAGCACGGGGAAAACGGAATTCGAAATATGAGATTAGAAAGATAAGCGCGTGCGTATCTGTATTTTTTTAAATAAACAAAATATTTGTTTAAAGTTTCAAATTTTCGGCTTATAAGCCTTCATCAGGAATTTTTTTTTTTTTTAAATACAATGTATTTTTTTTTTCTTACGTGCCATGATGTCGTTTGGCAGAGTTTGTTGGTCGAAGTAGAGAGTGTGTATTGTCAGTTCAGTGGGTGGCGCCGTCTAAGCGCAAATGGGTAGTTTGGTAGTAATCCACTTTTTTATCCAGTTATTCATTTTTTTACCGAAATTAAAAAAAAAACAAAAACAATTCAGTGTAACTTGACGATCGTTTCGCTCACAAATTAAACGTGAATAATCATGTAATTACTAAGATCGTTCATCTATGCAGCTCACCAGAAGACCAAAAATCGCATTTGGAGAAGAAAAAAGTTACGAAAAATATAAAAAATAAACCAAAAAAAAAAAACTTTGTATGTAAAAAGATTCTTTTGTATTTTTTCCACGGCTTTTTTTTTTTTTTTTTTTTACCAAAAGTATTACCACTAATCAAGACCTGAAAGGCCACTCGAGGATAAGGATTAATGAATGTACAGAAGTCAATCGTTAGTAGGGGAAATTTGGTAAATTGGATTACTTAAGGGGACGGTTCATCAAGAACTTGTTTACGTTGGACTTGAAGACGACCATATTGTAGCCAGCTAGAAAGCTGTTCGAAGAAAGAAGCGTTGCTCATGGAATCCACGCTTAGGTTTAGGCACAGATAAAGAGAGGGGGATATTATTGATAATGGTTTTAGCTAGACATGTTTTTTTGTGAAAGTTTGGCAAGAGGGTACCATGGATTGGAGCTCAGACGAGCACTTGCCATGAAAATAACGATAGAGCAAGGATAGATTCGCAAAGTTTCTTTTCTGGGAAAGCTGCTGCATGGAAGAGAAAAGCGCATTCCCTATGAGGCTACAAAGTTCATTTTGAACTCTGTCAAGGCAGGATAAGCTAATTCTAGCAGCTCCAACCCAAATGTGGCAACAGTAATCTATCCTAGGACGTGCTTAGCTCTTATACAGGTAGAGAATTGCATCGGCAATGAGATATCTACTGGAGCGGTAGAATTATCCAACCATTCTTTCAGCGACCTTCCAGATTCTATCTAATCTAGTTCCTCAAAGGAAGCAATAGATTTAGTAAAATTAGTCAGCCATCTTGAATCTTATCAGATATGTACACACACACACACACACACACACACACACACACACACACACACACATATAAAGAATTTAAAATAAGCTTAAATAATGCGATATCACGATGTCTGTCGTTGGATACTATCTGACTGTCTATTGTTTATGGTTTCTTAATCGGTATTAGTAGAACTTAAATACTTTGTTTTTCATACTAATTATCGATAGTTTGGGGATTGAATGCCGTTCTACAAAATCGGTGATAACTTTGTTTGAATCCTTCCGTTGGCAGTAATTATCACTTCCTGCACTGATGAGAACGTAAGTTCGAAACACGTGTCAGTGGATAAATATATTTAAAAAATAATATATATGCCGCTCCCCATTTAGGGGATACCAAATTGATCAAAGGGAAAATTATTCCCAACTCGAATTTAGATAAGAATGCACTTTCCTATAAATAATTGACTTCGTTCAAAAAGTATCGCTAACAAAAACAAATAACACACGCACACACAAATATATATAGATGTATCTGTGTGTGAATGTTAATATTTTAAAACAAATATTAACTATTTTTATACCTACAGACACTAGTGTTTTATGCTGACGCAATAATCAGTGTAGTAAATGATAATTACTGCCAGTATGAAGATTCTAGTCGAGTCGCAAAGTCACACTTGACTTCGCAAGCTGGTATTCTACCTAAAGTCTCCCAGAAATGAACACAAAAATTTTAGGAAATTATGTAACTACTAGACGAGGAAATATATAAATACTCTTTCATATATAATATATTGATGTTGGCTTTCTGTGGATGTTCAGCGTAAATGGAGACGTCCTGATATTATTGTAGCTCTTTTGTTAAAACTGAAAAATTATGCTGCCAAGCTAATCAAAAACATTGATTCCAGTAAAGCAACTGGCCCTGACGGAATTCCAATTATAGTGCTCAAAAAACTTCAACCAGAACTAGCGCCCATCCTTACAAAGCTGTTTAAGCGTTATCTTAAAGAGAAATGCGTTCCATCACCCTGGAAAATCTCAACAGAATGCCCTGTATTTAAGAATTCAGGTGATCGGTCACCCCCCCTCCTCAGTAAAGGCCAATAAATCTCCTGTGCGTCATGAGTAAGTTGCTGGAATCTGTGTTAAATAGAGTAGTAGTCAACCGTCTCAGCATAATTAACCTTCTTAGTGACATACTATATGGTTTCCGTTCTGCTAGATCTACAGCAGATATGCTTACAGTTATATCTCATAGGATTACCGAATCTCTCGATGGAGGCTTCCTTTCTAGGGCTATTGCTCCTGACATATCAAAGGCTGGTTACTTTTAATGCATCTAAAACCAAATTTCTATCTTTATACCATCAACGCTCTGATCCCCATCTGGCATCATTTCTCTCTGATAGGTTCATAAGAGTAGTAGTTGATGGGCAAAAATCAGAAACTCACAGTATTAACGCTGGAGTCCCTCAGGGGTCCATCCTGGGCCCAACTCTCTTCCTGATCTACATTAATGATCTTCCAAATCACATCCTTACATCATTCGTAGACATTTATGCTGATGACACTACAATTTATGGTAGCACATCTAAGACCGTAAACGGCCAAGTTCTCTCTGATTCCCTCTCCTCTGATTTTGAACACGTAGTACAATGAGGAAAAGAGTTGTTGGTTACTCTTAATGCATCTAAAACCAAGCTTTTATCTTTACATCATCATCGCTCTGATCCCCATCTGGCATCAATTGAAATGAATGGCTCTCGTCTTGAGGAGGCCTCATGTTGTGACAAGCTTCTGAGCTTGACCTTTACTCCTGATCTTAAATGGAACACATACATCAAATCCAATGTATGCCAAGGACGCTGGTAAAATGGTGGGATCCTTTTATCGATCCAGAAGATATCTCACTACTGATGCAATTCTCTATCTATATAAGAGCCATATTCGTCCAAGGATGGAGTACTGTTGCCACATGTGGGCAGGAGCTGCTAGAAAAGACTTGTCCTGCCTTGACAGAGTTCAAAATAGACTTTGTAACCTCGTAGGGGATGCCCTTTTCTCTTCCATGTAACCTCTTTCCCACAGAAAAGATGTTGCGAGTCTGTCTCTGCTTTATCGTTATTTTCATGGTAAGTGCTCGTCTGACCTCCAATCTATGGTCCCCCCTCGCAAAACTTTCACGAAAAACACCCGACTAGCTGAAACCACTGTCCAAAACTTTCCCCACTCTTTGTGCCTAAACCTAAACGTACATTCCATGAACAAAGCTTCTTTCTTAGAAGTACACGCCTGTGGTACTCTGTTCCGTTTGCCATGCTTTCCAGCTGACTACAATCTGATTGTCTTCAAGTCCAACGTAAACAAGTTCTTGATGAGCTGTTCTACTTAAGTTAACAAATTTACCGAATTTCCATTACTAACGACTACTATATCGCCGAACTGATTACTGTACACTCTTTAACTCTTACCCTCAAATGGCCTCTGGGGCTTGATAACTGATGATTCCTATATAAAAAAAATATCTTAGCTAGGATTATATTGCCGGGGTGTTCTGTATGACATGTCGGCGGCAGAATATATGTGTATGTTACGCTGTGGGTGGTATAATACGTACGTGTATATAAGATTCGGTAGGTATATGATGAGTTGTGTATATAGTGATGTTTCCTGGTGTTCATAACTGCTTATATATATATATATATATATATATATATATATATATATATATATATATATATATATATATAAGGTAAGATTAAAAGCCAAGAACAATGCGAGATTTTTTTTTATATAGAGTAAAATTAAATGAAAACAAAAGAAATAAATTTCTTTTTTTTGTTGTTTGTTTTTTTCTTTTTCACACAAATTTTAACTCTAAACAACAGTCATTTTTTTTTTCTGTTGTATTCAATGGTGTTATACATCTCAATATATTTCAGACCTATTAGTCCTTTTTCAAGAGAAGACAGCGGAAGAGTGTTCAAAATTGGAAAAGCAGCCGCAGAGTTTGCCACGTGATACCGCGAAATATAGAACAAAAAAATGACGTTAGGAGAACGTTAAAATAAATCAGTTGGTGTTTGAAATACTTGTTGCGTTTGTGAATCAAGGGAGATGACTATTCAAGCAAGGGTTTTTTTTGTTTGTTTATTTTATTATTATTTTAATTATTGTTTTTCTTATGTTTTAAACTTATATTATAAAAGCGGAGCTCAATTCCAGTTTATTGTTTAGTGTGGGAGTATTTTTTGAAATAATTAAAGATTCGAGGATACGAAGTTGACCTACGTTTCTTGAAGAAGCAAGAATGTTGATGTGAAAATCTGGTTCTGAATTAATACAAGTGCGAATATGTTTATAGAACGACGAAGCAGTAGTGTTTAAGTGCTCTTTAACGCAGTGGTGAAGCAATCTGGTAGTGCTTCCGATGTAAGATGCACTGCATTTAGCGCATTGTAG
Source organism: Euprymna scolopes (assembly GCF_053919585.1). Classification (NCBI taxonomy): domain Eukaryota; kingdom Metazoa; phylum Mollusca; class Cephalopoda; order Sepiida; family Sepiolidae; genus Euprymna; species Euprymna scolopes. The sequence continues at coordinate 38,651,345 of NC_136502.1, read as the reverse complement.
GTCGTAAACAACGTGGTTCTTAAAGCATAAACCTGTGTGTGATATTGGGCAATTAGAGAGTGAACAAGGGGAAGGTGTATGCGATGGATGTTTTCGGTTGAGCTGTTGTCTTAAAGTAGATCCAGTGTGGATGAGTTGAATGTTGAGTCCCTCGCTGCGGATGGCTTTTCGGATTGAAGATGAGATTTTGTCACTGAGGAAGGGTAGTTTTAGAAAACAATTGTTAGAGAAGGGTCGGGTGTTGCGTTTTTTCTTTTTAAGTGAGGATAGGATCGTATTAGGGTAGCCGTTTAGTGAGAGGGTCTGTAGGAAATTGTTAGTGTGTGTATGTCTGTCGGAGATGTTAGTGCATTTGTCTTGTATGCGTGAGATTTCGGCATGTGCGTAGTTTAGTTTGTCCTTGAGAGGTAGCGCAGATTTGAAATGTACGAAGAGGCGTTTGCTGGCGGGTTTTCTGTAGAATTCAGTGCATATGGCACCATTTTTTTATTTGTATTTTAAAATCAAGTAGAGAAAGAGATTCAGAAGGGTCTGGGTGTTCTATAGTAAATTTTAAGTTTGGGTCGGCGTTATTGAATTGGTGGAAAATGTTAATAGCTTCTTCGCGGGAGTATGTGATAATTAAAATGTCATCGATATATCTAGTAAAAAGGAGATAAGAGTAGCAGGTACTAAGGGTGTGTCTTTCGAGTTTATCCATATAAGCAATGGCAAGAATACCGGATAGACTGGAGCCCATGGGTAGTCCAGATACTTGTGTGAACGTGTTTTGTAGGAAAGTAAAGTAAGTCGCATTGTTCTTGGCTTTTAATTTTACCTTATAATTTTCTTCAACAATGCTTCAAGCAAACTACAATCTACTTTATATATAACACATATATACAGTTCAACACGACGTAACAAAGGAACGGAAAATCTTCTGTGGGAATTATATATTGCCAAACAAGGAAACATTACCTTAATTCATTTGGAACTTTGGTTGATTATTCTGCCACAAGCTGAATGAACATTTCTTCCAAAGAAACGACCAGGAATTTCCGGTTATATTTTCAGATAGCTTTTATTTCATTATGTTTCCTTGTTGGAAGATTGCATGCTTGTCTTAGACTCTGCTTCATCGTCATACAGGACTATTACGGCCCTGTCTCCAACACTCTCTTCGTCCATCTACCTCTCTCCCTAGTTCTGTCTCTTCTCTCCCCTTTTAACTCCTAACTCTCTTGTATATGTGTAACTATTCCTTTGTGCTTACATCACTCGACCACCCAAAGACCCAGCACATGACCTTCGGTCATATTTTCTGACCAAATTGTCTTTATTCTTAGGTTTTAAACCCCACTCATATTTACACCTTTTTCTACATAAAAATTACAAAACAATAATAATGTCCATTATCCAACATTTGACTTTTTTTAATAATAATAATAGCCGATTTCCTAAATCGACTATCAGCAAGGCAACCCGATGTTGCCAAGGTATAATGTAACACTAGCAGCGAGACCCGGCGTAGCCCCATCATAAAATACGCTTAAATATGATATTTTAATTCATGCAGACTTTCTATATATTATTATAGTCAATTTTCTATCGTTTCTTATATATTATAAAGTTATGATTTAAAAAAAAAAAATGTATCCAGCGTGGGGGTATCAGCTTGAATCGAAACTGAAACCTAGACTTATGAAGAAATACATATAAATAAAGTTGAGTTCCTTCAGCGATAATCGAAACTGAAACCAAAACTTATAAAGAATTATTGGTAAAATTATTTAGTACAAAAATGAAAGGTCATAACAATTAAACGACAGTCACTCGAAAGAAAAAGATGTAAGCGTGACACACAAAATAACACACGCTACCGTATTAATATAAATTCTACAAGCATAAGCAGTCAGTATGTATGTATATATATATATATATATATATATATATATATATATATATATATATGTGTGTGTGTGTATGTATGTGTGTATATCAAAGAAGTATATAAGGATTCTTTAAATGGAAACTTTTCGATATAATAAAAAGCTAGCTTAACATATTTAAAGTAACATAATTATTTAATAATCTCCTAGACAACGTCTCTCTCCCCTCTACTATATTCAACCTATAAAAAATCCCCAAATATGCCCATTGCTAGACGTCACATCCTTATCTTGTTACTTAGCACCTCATCTCATCTCTTCTGATGAGAAGCATTAGGCTTCGAAATACCTGACATAAAGAGCTTTCATGCCTCCACACACTGTATTACATTCCCTTGTTTCAAATTGATCAGTGAATCTATATTCAATAGTGTTTATTTTTCTATTATCAATATATTTTCCTCATGTGTATGAGACTACTTCATTTAATCACATAAATTTAATATACGAAGGTATAATTTTATGCGTGAATTTTCATTATTTACTTCAACAGTGTTCAATACATAGGTAGAGCTAGGTAGTAAGTTATGAAAAGGCTTATGACGAATTCTTACGAGAATGAAACGCGAAATATTTTGTGTAGCTTAATTGCCATATATATTTTCATAACTTTATATATATACTAGCAAAAGTACCCGTTGTTGACTGGGTTCAAAAACTGCTTACAGAAAATGGACTCTGATTTATGAAAGTATGATAGGTTATGAAAAGGGTTGTAATGAGATAGCTTCGAATTAGGGGTGTCAAAACAAAATATTATGAAAGTAAAAATAAAATAGATAAACCCCATAATTTATTATACCATACCTGTTCACATTGAAACACTTATCACAATATTCTGTGGATCTATATTAAAAAAAAACTTGTTAAATATTTCCATTCTATGGAGGTCAGGCGCGACCGAACACCCATAATATTATTATACCATATTTCTTCAAACTGAAACATAATTATCAAAGTATACTTAAGCAGATAGATATGAAAAGTTTTTATTAAAGTTTGTGCCTATTTCTATTCTATGGAGGCCAGGCGCGAACGCAGACCCCCACAATTTTATTATACCATCCCTGTTTAAGTTAAAACATACTTATCAAAGTATTCTTATGTACATCTATATCAAAAGCACTTGTAAACGTTTTTTTTTTAATTTATATATTTTTTTTTTATTTCCATACTTTATGGACCAGGCGCGTACACAGACTCCACAATTTTAATAAATCATCATTATGCCAGATCAAACATACCCATTCCTGTGTCTCGATACATCTTCTATCATTATATGTGATCAGTTTTCTATAATAGTCAACCATATAGGAGTCTATTCGTGACCAGACACACACATACGCTTTATATATATATATATATATATATATATATGTACATACATGCACATATATATATATATATATATATATATATATACACACACACGCATATGCACACACATCTATATATGTATGCACACACACATATGTATATATACGTTTATACACACACACAAATATATAAGTATATATACACACACGCATATACGCATACATGTATTTGAGAGGAACAGAAAGCGATTGTCTGTGAAATAAAATGACTTCAAATATAAGCTATTTGCTTTCACTGGCGCTCGTATATCTAAAATATATGATTTTAAAAATCTATATATTATTAGTTTGTAATTTTCGCCATTTGAACATTGTGCAGAATTGACTGAATGGTGGATGAAGGAGAGTAGAAGAGAACTGGTTCATTGCGATATGGAGACGAAGAAAAGGTTGCTGTGAAGAAACTAAAATCGATGCAAACAGAAAAGAAAAACAAACAAACAAATAAACAGAAAAGAAAAAAACAAACAAACACCAAACAAACAAACACAGAAAGGGAAAACAAACAAACAAACACAAAAGAAAAACAAACAAAACAAACAAACAAACAGAAGAAAAACAAAAAAACAAAAAACAAACAGCAAACAAGCAAACAAAAACTTTGCTGATTAAAAAAAAAAAGTGTAAAAGAACATGTTCTTAAAACAGGATAAGTATTGAAATATCAAGACTTCTCTCCGTTTTTTTTTTTTTTAATAGTCTGTCTCCGCTGTATTTTCTTTATTGCCTTTTCAACACAAACAAGGCACAGTGCTACTTTGATGTAGGGGCTACTATCGGGGATATAAATTGCAGGGATACTATGTATATTGATTTTTTTAGCCATGATTTTTATCATTGTTTCTCCATGTCTAATAAGGTGATGATATGCAGTATCTTGAGAGAGTTCAAAGACCGGCTATTCGAATGGTGCGAGGTTTATCGGATACAGATCCGATATGAAAGCCAACTCAAAAGTTTTTTTTTTTTGAACGCCGACGATTATGATGATCTTTCATCAATGGTCATCATGATATACCTCAGGACCTGCTATTCACTCTTGCACCAGAAACAGGTCTACGCAGATACTACAATAAACTATTTCACCGTCGATTTTCATTAAACCGAAGGCGGGCTACTTTCTCAATCAGAATCACTGGACTTTGGAATAAACTTCCAAGTAAGGCAAATCTTTTACGAAAAACACCCGTCTAGCTGAATCCACTGTGAAAAATTTCCCCCACTCTATATCTGTGCCTAAATCAAAACGCGAATTCCATGAAAAAGGCTTCTTTCTTAGAACTGCACGCCTGTGGAACTCTGTTCCGTCTGCCTGCTTCCCACCAGACTACAACTTGGATGTCTTCAAGTCCAATGTTAAGAAATTCCTAATGAACCGCCCCCTTAAGTAAACACTTCATCAAATCTCCACACTAACGTAATGTACTTGCAATAAACCTTATCCCTGAGTGGCTTCCGGGCCTTGATAAGTGGTGATCACTGTGTAAAAAAAAAAAAAAAGTAAGGTAATAAATGCATCAACACCACAGTAATTTAACCTTTTAGTTTGGCAGCAAGATGTATGTTTGCATTACACTTGAACTTCTGCATGTCAGTACTGTTGGAGAAGTAGGGACCCGGAAGGGAATTCCAAAGTCTAGCGGTTCTAGGGCAGAAATTATTAGAGTAGAAGGCTTTCTAACATCTGGAAATCTCTACCGTGTAGGGGTGGAATGTTGCTGCTTGTCGGGTTTGTTGGTATTATTTATGTCGTGGGGGTACAAGGGATTGTAATTTGTCGGAGCATCTGCCATTAAAATACTTATAAAACAGGCAGAGGGATGCAACATTTCGCCGATGGAACAGAGGCGGAAGCCTAGCTGATAGTTCGGCACCTATTAGGTTGGCGACTCTCTTTTGAACTCTGTCCAGGAGTGAGGGACTAGTAACAGATGCACTAACCCAAATGTGGCAACAATATTCCATACATGGGTGCATGGTGGCCTTATAAAGGTACAGGATACTCTCAGGCGTAAGTAACTTTTAGCACGATAGAGAGATCCCACACTCATCGCAGCAGCCGCGGCAATGCCCTCGATGCATCAATTCTAACTCCTATTCCTTGTGAACGTTAAGCTAAGGAGTTTGAAAGAAGTACTTTCAGTTAATGTAATTTTAGCCATAGCTATTACTGGTTGAGAAGGCTTCTTGTAATTATTAAAGGAAAGAAGCTTATTCTTGGCAGCATTGAATCTTACTATCCACTTTTGTGAGGTTTCGATCATGGTTTATTTGTTTTCCTCTCATGCCTGTTATAGAGCGTGGTGTCGTCAGCAAATATGCCCATCTCAGAGACCATTTTATCAGTGAGGCCATTTATGAATGTCAGGAATAATAAAGGACCAAGGATCTATCTCTGAGGCACACCCGCATCTATATCATATTATTTAGACGTGCGACCATCGAAGACAACCTGTAGTCTTCTCTCATTTAAGAAGGATTTAATTATGTTAATGTATTATGTTATAAAACTAAAGCCGTTTCACAAGTAAGTCGGATTCTACCTTTTTAGGCGACTACGTGTGAAAAGAAAGAAAAGGCCTGAAGTTTTGTTCCAAGTTCTGCAGAAGGGCAGGTCCTGTAGAATCAGCAGAAAAGAAAGTCCTGTAAAGTCAGCAGACGAGCAAGTCCCAAAAAATCACACACACACTAAAGTACTCTTAAAGCTGCAGCAGTTCACCGATACGATCACACTGACGTCGATCCTAGAAAAGACACCCCCTATGTTCCAAACACACTCCCTTTATCCTTCCGGCGTTCGTCCTCGGCCAATCAGCAGCCAAAGAACGGCCACGTGGGGCCCAGTGATGATCGCACAATCTACAAGATGAGGACGGCGCCATTTTGGAATTTCTTTCATGTTTCGGCCATGCACGTACGCACACCGTAGGAGCGTTCCAAGGTAAGGCATGACGCGCAGACACGTGGGCGCTTCCTCCCTTCATTTTCTTCGACTCTACATGTTATAATCATAATAACTGCTCTACTAAGCTTTAATATAGGGGAATCCCATGCATGTAAAAAAAAAAAATGTTGAAAAATGGCGTCTTAGTTACTATTTTTGGTTGTTATTGTTCAGCGAGGCGGACTTCGATGATGATGATGATGATGATGATGAGGACGACGATGTAGTAGTAGTAGTAGTAGTAGTAGTAGTAGATTTCTGCATAAGGATGACGAAGATTGTCCCTCAGGATTGTTTGGTCTGAATGAAGTCCTTCTTGTCAGTCGTAATTATTTATTAACTTGTATGATCCGAGATGTTTACCGTCGACACCAAGAATAGCAAAGCTTAGCAGTTGCATGCGAAAATTGGGAAGGTTTAGTCCAAACACAGAAAGGAATTTCCACTTCCATTACATTGATTTGTGGTTTCAAATACAGAGGCAAAGACGGACAGAGGACGACAGATACTGATGTGAGAATCGATTCAAACACGCTTTGTACGCATCAGTTCAATATTTTTATTTAGTGAAATATACTTATTTCCAGTTTAAAGACAATCACAGCATCATTATCCTTTAAACTAACTAAAATTAACAAATATATTTTTTAATTATTTACATTATAATTCAGCTCATAAATGGTTAAGTTATTGTGTTGATGATGCATTTATTATCTTACTTGAAAGTCTATTAAAAAAAACAGTGATTCTAATTGAGAAAGCAGCTCTCCTTCGGTTTAATCAAAATTGGTAGCGAAATAGCTAGTATCCACAGAGACGTCTTTTTGGTGCAAGAGTGAATAAGCAGGTCCTGGGGTATATCATAATGACCATTGATGAAGGATCACTGCGTAATCGCTGGCGTTCAAAGACAAAGTTAAGCTTTTTGTGTTGGCTTTCATATCGGATCTGTATCCGATAGATCTCGCACCATTCGAGTAGCCGGTCTTTGAACTATCTCAATATGCTGGATATGATCACCTATTAGAGACGAAGAAACAATGATAAAAAAAATCATGGCTTAGAAAATTAAGAAGTTTCTAATTTTATTTTTATGTCGAATTCGCTAAACGATACAATTGTAGATATGAATTATTTTAAAGGTTATGTAATCAGAAAATTTGTTTAAAACAATTTATTTTGATTTACCTACAGACTTTCACTCATTTATGTTTAAATGATTAATATATTACGTAAAATATAAATATTGGGTGTGAGTAAATTAATAATCAGTGGCGGCCATCTTGTTTGGAGCAAATCCTGCTCCCAATTGACCTCGGTATAGGAATGGCACCTCTATCTCTCCTCCTCCTCCTCCTCCTCCTTTATTTCCCTTCTCTCTCTTCTCTTCTTCTATCCCCCTTTCTCCCTTCCTTTATTTTTATCTTCTCTCTCCCCTTCCTTTATTTTCCATTCTCTCTTTCTTCTTCATTCCTCTCTCTCCTCACTTCCTCTCTTTCCTTCTCTCTTCCTCTCTTTCCTTCTCTCTTCATTCCCTCTTTCCTCTCATCCTCTTTCTTTCCCCCCTCTCCTACTGTTTTCTTCCCCTCCCTCCATCGCCCTTACTCCTTGTCTCTTGATTCTACCTCTTCCTCTCTTTTTTTTCCAATCTCGTTCTTCTTCTCTCCCTCTCGCTCTCTCCTTTTTTTCCAACGATCTCTCTCTCCACTTTTATGCCCTCCTTTCCCTGCTGTTTCCATTCCCTCTTTTCCCTCCCTCGTCTCTTCTAAATTGTAAACACCGTAACACAGCGTATGTGCGTGTAGATGTACAATCGTTCAAATTTGTACGGGGAGAGAGGGAGAATGGTGTCTACCAACGTCGAACTGTCTATTAAGCATTTGAATCTTTTGATTTTTCCTCTTCTGCCTCCCGGAATCACTTTTTTTATTTATTTTTTTTTCTGAAACGCGAAAGGTTAAAGTTCATTCCGATTGACCCAAAACATCGGCTCTTCTCACACTTTTACTCTTGTGCGTGCTGACCTATAATAGACGGTGTTGACCATTCTACACAATCCGACGCGTAACTAGGTTTTCTTTTACTTTTATGGCTTTGCTATTCAGACATCAGTTCGTATTGAACATGCGTATCAATGAAAACATTCGAAACGATTGAAAAATAAATAAATAAATAAATAAATAAACGCGTATATTGATACAACTAAATTTGACATTGATTTTCTTTTTTTAAGAATCTTCGATTGGAAATTGTCTTCAAATTCTTCATTGATTAATTTAAATTGTGTCAAAGAATAACACAAAGATTACAGATGAGTAATATTATCTGCATGACAATAAGCTAAGAACCTATGGTATCGGTGTGAAGAGGCATTACGATAATCGGTCACGGTTGGCATGTGACCGCTGTAGTGAAGTAGTGACGCGTGAACCTGGAACCCTTCAGATACGATTATGCAAATTTAGGCGCTGTTGAAAGTTTGAGATAACAGCATAAAAAAACGGATATTTTGCTCGATAAAGGTGTTTTCGGTTTTGGACATTGCTCGTTCAATATGATTTTATTGTTCGTTAGAAACGAAGAAAAAAAGGCCTGTTGCTGTTTAGGTGAAAAAAAAAAAGCGAACGTCATTGTCGTGAGTAAAACACACACACACACACACACACACACACACACACACACACACACAAATAATCCGACTCGAGTGTGCCTTTTCTTCAGCTCGAAGTGATTTACGTGACTGAAATAGCAGTTAAGTGACTAAATATATCTTTCGGTCACGTAAATCTATACATCTATAAAAATGAGAATGTGTGTGTGCTTGAGAGAGAGAAAGAGAAAGAACACTTCTCAACCTATATACTCAACGGATTTTTCAAATCTCAAATTTGGTATATAGGATATTCAGACATGTGGTAAACTTTAATCGCTTTTCATCTGGAAAAAACGGGCTGCTAAGAGGTAAAAATTGAAAAATTGATCCATGGGGGTCGTCGGATTGCTGTTTCATGAATGCGCATGTGTGAATGGTTCACGTGATAGATTCATTGTTAAAAGTAAGGTTTGAATACAAGAACGTTTCAAGTCCGCCTAATGGTTATCGCACTTGACTCACTGTTTTTAGGTTTTGGTTTCTATCTCAGTTCGAGTATTTTCTTTTTTTTTTTTTTTGACTTACAAGAAGTAAACTGTTTAGAAAAATAAGCGACATAATCGCATGCACATGTCTCAGTTTTTGTATGAATTAAAATGAAATATTTATGCATATGTTACGACTGGGAAACCATGGTGCGAGTTGTTAGTTATAAATAATCTTCTAGAACTCTACCTATTCGTACGTACGTTATTATCTTTCATACGCACAAAACATTGAGACCAGGAAACTGATTCTGATGTCGTTAGAGTAAAAAAAATTACTACCTATGAAAAATTATTTTACCCATTAAAATATGACTTTACCCATAAAAAAATCCCAAAATCAAATCATCTCGACCTGTCGACTTAGATAATACAATGTTAAACAAATACATTTTTAAAATATAAGAAATATGGTTCTTGTACATAATTCCCATTACATTAAAAATACAAAAAACAAAGGAATATCTATACAATTTAACAGACCAAACGAAAATATCATATTCCAAAAATTGCGCAAATTGAGTAGTTTTATTTTTAATAAAAAGCCCAGATTTTATAACTATCCAAGGCGTGACTTTCTCACCCGCCATTAAAAAAAAAAAAAAAACTTAAAAAAATAAATAAATAAGGAAAAGAATTTAACGATTCATATTTACTAGATTTATGTTGTAATATCTACCCATGTTTTTATTTTATATAAAAATAAAACTACTTGATCAATTTACGTGATTTTCTGAATATATTTTCGTTTCGTCGCGGGTACGTACATCAAACAGATTTTTCTTGATTTTCGTTTTTCAATAGACAGGGAATTCTGAACAAGAATAAAATTACATAGATTATCTCCCTTTGATTCCTGCAGCCGTCTTATGGAGACAAGACGCCCTGTCGTTAAAAGTCTATCTGCTTCTCTCAGTGTCCAACGTAGTGTTGCTGCTGGCGTTTCTTTTGAAGTTTCGCTCTCATCTACTCTCATCCCGGTGTAACTCACTTCCGCCTAACATTCGTGTTATTGATTTGATGAACATTTTTTTTATTTACATAGGCACCACCACTTATCAAAGCCCAGATACCACTCGAGGATAAGTGTTAAGAGTGTACAGTAATACATTGGACAATATATTAATCGTTAGTAATAGAAATTCGGTAAATTTGTTAACTAAAGTGGAACGGCTCATCAAGAACTTGTTTACGTTGGAGTTGAAGACAATCAGATTGTAGTGAGCTGGAAAGCAGGCAAACGGAAGACAGTTCCACAGGTGTGCACTTCTAAGGAAGAAGCTTTGTTCATGTAATCTACGTTTAGGTTTAGGCACAGATAAAGAGTGGGGGAAAATATTGATATTGTTTTCAGCTAGACGAGTGTTTCTTATGAAAGTTTTGCGAGGGGGGGCATAGATTGGAGCTCAGACGAGCACTTTCCATGAAAATAAAGATAAAGCAGAGACAAACTCGCAACATCTCTTCTGTGAGATAGACGTGGCATGGAAGAGAAGAGTACATCTCCTACGAGGCTACGAATTCTATTTTGAACTCTATCAAGGCAGGATAAATCCTTTCTAGCAGCCTCTGCCCAGATGTGGCAACGGTACTCCATCTTTGGACGTATCTGGCTCTTATATAGATAGAGAATTGCATCAGCAGTGAAATATTTACTGGATCGAAAGAAGGATTCGACAATTTTTCCAGCGGCCTTGGCAACAAATTTGATGCACGTGTTCCATTTCAGATCAGGAGTAAAGGTCAAGCACAGAAGCTTGTCAAAACATGAGGCCTCCCCAAGACGAGAAACCATTCATTTTAATTAATGCCAGATGGGGGATCAGGGCGTTGATGATGTAAAGATAAAAGCTTGGTTTTAGATGCATTAAGAGTAACCAACAACTCCTTTCCTCATTGTACTACGTGTTCAAAATCAGAGGAGAGGGAATCAGAGAGAACTTGGCCGTTTACGGTCTTAGATGTGCTACCATAGATTGTAGTGTCATCAGAATAAATGTCTACGAATGATGTAAGGATGTGATTTGGAAGATCACAAATGTAGATCAGGAAGAGAGTTGGGCCCAGGATGGACCCCTGAGGAACTCCAGCGTTAATACTGTGAGCTTCTGATTTTTGCCCATCAATTACTACTCTTATGAACCTATCAGAGAGAAATGATGTAATAATTGAGAAAACATTTCCAGCTATACCATAGCTGGAGATCTTGTGAAGTAAACCTTTATGCCATACCCTATCAAAGGGCTTTCAATATGTCAGGAACAATTGCCCTAGAAAGGTTTCCCCCGTCGAGAGATTCGCTAATCCTATGAGATATAACTGTAAGCACATCTGCTGCAGATCTAGCAGAACGGAAACTATATTGTGTGTCATAAAGAAGGTTATTTTTGCTGAGATGGTTGATTACTTCTCTATTTAACAGATTCCAGCAACTTACTCATGATGCACAGGAGACTTATTGGCCTGTACTGTGAGGGAGATGAGCGATCACCTGAATTCGTAAACAGCTTTATAAGTATGGGCGCTAGTTCTGCTTGAAGTTTTTTTATTACTATAATTGGAATACCGCCAGGGCCGGTTGCTTTACTGGAATTAAGGGTTTTGATTAGCTTGCCAATATCACGTACAGATACTTGTATATCACATAGGGTGTTTTCTGATACAGAAGGAAATATGGAGGGCTGGAGACCTTGGTCGCAAAGGATAGAATTAACTGTAAAGTTCTTAGCAAAGAGTTTGATTTTGTCTGATGCTGACGAGATTACGTCAGATCCATTGATTATAGTTGGGATAGAGCACACGCTTCTGTTAAGGATTCAGTTTGCTATTTGCCAAAACTGGTGGGAACCAAGCCGCTGCTCAGCTACTTTGAACTTGACGGACTGAGTATACACTTCTCTTGCATTCTTTATTACTTTCTTACAATGGTTGCTGGCAGTCCTGACAACGGTTTTAGTCTCAATACATCTATTACGTTGGAAGCAATGGAAAATGTGATCTCTGTGCGCAATGGCAGCAGCACATTCTGGCTGGCTGTTAGGTTTTTGCTGGAACTTTTTGAGGGTATTAAACGATCTATACCTACAATTAACTATTCTGTCAGGTCTGATACTATAGAGGACACATCCTTTTTAAACATGGAACGCAGAGGTAGATCTGATGATAAATGTACGGAAGTTATCCCAGTCAGCTTTAGTGTATCGATATACTGTACGGTGGAGAGGTACGTCTGGGGACTTATTACATTTCATTTTTATCTTAATTGATACAACAGAGTGATCGGAAGATCCAAGTGGAGACAGAACGGAAACTGAACATAGTTCAGGGCAAGTTGTGAGAAAAAGGTCTAGGAGACTTGTATACTGGCCGTCAGAGCCGGGCACACAGGTGGGTTCGTGAACAATCTGAGTGAGGTCATAAGCAATGGAGAAATCATGACAGAACCTCCCCTCATCATCGATCTTGCTTGAGTGGGTTAACCATTCCACATTGTGAACATTGAAGTCTCCACATGCGTGAATGTTAGCTGAAGGATAAGCAGATAGGACGTGGTCAATTTTCTCAGGTATGCTTTTAAAGATAGTAACTCCGCTGTTGTGGGGGTGATAGAGAGAAAATATAAACGCAGTAGTGTGAGCAAGTACAACCCGGAAGCGCATATAGGGTAAGGTATGATCTTCTCTGGAGATGTCCCTACTACATGGAAAGCTATCTTTAATATAGGCACATATTCCATGCCAGTGGCGATCTTGGGGGCAAATTTGGAAGTTAAGTTATAGTATCCTTTAATTACAAACTCATCTAGAGAAATAGTCTGTCCAATGCCAGTTTTGCTTAGAAATAATAGGTCTGGTTTAGTCTCCTGTAATTGGGTTTCAACCTCTGGAAGGTTAGAACGTAGACCCCTGATGTTGGAGGAGGAGACATGGTAGTGCGGGTCTATGTAAGAAGTTGGAGATCCAGGTTTAATTGTGTATTTTTTCTTGAAACTTGTCATGATGGAGTTTTGAGATTTGTGGACTAGGTTGACAGACTTGCTTAGAGCAGGACAGAGAGGGAAATTAAGAGAGAAAAAGAAATAAAGAAATGTATTTTTTTGTAGCACATGATAAGGTAAAGCCGTAACAATTACCCACTAATATGGCATCGAGAGGCCCCACCAGAAGCTACTGCATGGTTCAGAATCCATTCACTAAATGACAATATAGCAGCTCCAGTACTTTGCACCTGCTGATAGGACAGCCTCCTTAGTGGTTAATCCAAGGTTCAGGTCCCTGACTATCAGGCGGATAACGTCAGCCCAGATGAAACGTTTACCTCCAGCACCCTTACTAGTGACATGGCTACAAGAATAGACATAGAAACAGAAAATATCCGACATCTCTGGCGACTGTTCGCACAAAATACTGCCAACCTAGAATATATCTTATTCTTCTCCCTTTGTCAGAAAAATCACTCATTAAAAAATGAGGACTGAGGGACAAAAAAAGAGAAGCGATAGTAACGGTAGCTGCCGATAACGCATCCATAATGCGTTCTCCACACTCCATTAAAAACTGATTTTATTAAGTATTGTACTTAGCAATGTTATATTTGCAATAATAAAATACAAGTCTTTATACATACGTGCGGTGTGTTTATATCTCTTATTCTCACTTCTTTATAGTCGCATCTTTTCATTGTCACCGTTTTGTCTAGTAGTTGCTATACAATAAGCTTCTTTTTACGCAGAAAGTAATAAAATTGAGACGTTTTCTGAGTTTTATTCAACATTTTATTTGAGGAGAATTGACTCGAGAGAGAAAGATGTTAATGTTCTCTTAGTTAATTATTTACTTCTTATTAATTATTAGCTAATTTTCTGACTTAACTGAAACGAGTGACGCACATTCGCTGTAGATCTATCATCAATGGATCTGAGGTAATCTCGTCAGCGTCAGACAAAGCCAAACTCTTTGCCAAGAACTTTGCAGCTAATTCTACCAACCAAGGTCGCCAACCTCCAATATTTCCACCTGTATATATATATAAAAAAAAACGCTATATGATATACAAATATCTGTACCTGATGTTGCCAAGCCAATCAAAAACCTTGATTCCAGTAAAGCAACCGACGGTATTCCAATTATAGTAATCAAAAAAACTTCACCCAGAACTAGCGCCCATACTTACAAAACTGTTTAAACGCTATCTTAAGGAGAATTGCTTCCCATCACCCTGGAAAATCTCATCAGTATGCCCTGTATTTAAGAATTCAGGTGATCGCTCATCTCTCTCTAAGTACAGCCCAATAAGTCTCCTGTGCGTCATGAGCAAGTTGCTGGAATCTGTGTTAAATAGAGAAGTAATCAACCATCTCAGCAAAAATAACCTTCTTAGTGACACACAATATGGTTTCCGTTTTGCTAGTCATATGGATATACTTTTTATATTTTGGAAATCTCAATTTTATAATCGGCAGAACACTAACTCTGTAATAATATATACGAAATCTGCAAGAATTAAAATATCATATTTAAGCGTTTTTACGACCGGGCGTTGCCGGGCGTTCGTGCTAGCTTAGATGAATACTTTTGCAATTTTAACAAAAAAAACCCCAAAAAACTACAATAATATCAGAGCGTCTCCATTTCCACTGAACATGTACAGAATGCCAACATCAATGTATTACATATGAATGAGTCCCATGTGGAATTTCCACAGCTCTCGCTAGTACAAATCATCACTCTTCATGTAAAAACATCAGAAAAAAGTTATCTCTCATATAACTATTTTTTTCTGTATATGGTGAAAAATCTTCAAACATAAACATTAAAAATCCAAATGGCTTCACTGCATCCCGGGCAACACCAGTTAGTAAAATATGAAGTCGTCTAGAAATTGTATTTATCACTCTTGCCACGTGTTATATTAGCCATAATACACTGAGTCATTATTGTATATATCGAAGGAGGTTGGTGGTTGCATGCCTGACTTATTTCTTTATTAATAAAAGTATTATTTTATTAATGAAGGAACGACCATTGACAATAATATGTATTCAGGCGTCATGCCAGTGACCGCATACGCCTTTCCTGGGATTTCTATTTCTATATGTGTCCGTGAAAGTCAATGGATTTCAGCTGGTTCCTCAGATTATTTGATAGACCGTATAATTTCGGTCTAACGTTACAGATACTAAGTCTCATTTTTTTTCTCAGAGTATGAATATACTAGCTGTATATGTCCGGCGTTGCCCGGGAATATTTTGAATTTCAGTCTATTTTATTTATTTTTTTTTTGTGATCAAATTATTTTTTTCTCAGTGTGTAAATATACTTTCTGTATCTGCCTGGCGTTGCCTGGTAATATTTTGAATTTCATTCTTTTTGTGTGTGTGTGTGTGTGTGTTGTGTGACCAAATTATCTTTTTCTCAGTGTATACAGGGTGAAACGATCAAATTGTCGCCCTAGAAAAGATGACCTGATTCTTTCTTTTTTTTTATGCAGATGATCTACTAGTTGACCAGTTGTGTACAAATCCTAAGAGCGATATGAGTCTTCTATCATGTCTGAAAGTGACACAATGTTCAACATGCGAGATTGGAGATGCGCTACTGTACAAACTCATGCTCTCTACTGATCCAAGTTATGACAACAGGACCATTGCCAGCACCATCAAAATGCAAATCCAAACGATTAAACCCGTGAGGACACAATTCAATCCATCGGACGACCAATGGTTATGATCTTCGGTGTGGTTTCAAGTGAGAGCCACATCACGCCACCTCACATCTTTGAAGTCGGCTTGAAAGTCAACACCAAAGTATACCTGGATGTGCTGAAGAGTGTGGTGATCTCTTGGTGCAATCAGTTGGCCGCTGGCAGATCCTGGGTGTGACAACAGGACTCTGCACCAACCCACAAGTTCAAAAAGACCCAGGCTTGGCTTCAGAAGAAGTGCTACGACTTTGTACCCTTCTCTCACTGCCCCTCTCCTCTCCGACCTGAACCTGCTGGATTACTTCGTTTAGTCATAAGTCGAGAACATCATAAAATAGAATAGATGTCAGCTCTTCTACATAATCAAGTTATCTGAATTGATTTTTCAATAAAATTTTAAAAGTAAAGCTGTAATGTTATTTTCTTTAGGGCGACAACTTTATCGTTTCACCCTGTATTTTATATAATTTTTTTTTTACATGGGGGTCACCACTTATCAAGGCCCAGGAGCCACTCGGGGATAAGGGTTATTGTGTACAGTAATTAATGGGATAGTATCGTAGTAATAGTTAGTATTGGGGATTTGCTAAGGTGTCATTACTTAAGGGGACGGTTCATCAGGAATTTGTTTGTGTTGAACTTGAAGACATCCAAGTTGAATTCGGGGGGGGGGGGGAACAGGCAAGCGGCAGAGAGTTCCACAGCCTTACAGTTCTAAGAAAGAACCTTTGTTCATGGAATCTACGTTTTGATTTAGGCACAGATTGGGGGAAGTTTTTGATAGTGGTTTCAGTTAGTCGGGTGTTTTTCGTGAAAGATTGGCGAGGGGGGACCAGAGAATGGAGCTCAGACGAGCACTTGCCATGGAAATAACGATAAAACGGAGACAAGCTCGCAACGTCTCTTCTGTGGGAGAGAGGTTGCAGGGAAGAGAAAAAGGCATCTCCCACCAAGCCACGAAATCTATTTTGTACTCTGTCAAGGCAGGATAGGCTGTTTTTAGCAGCTCCTGCCCAGATGTGGCAGCAGTACTCCATCCTTGGACGTACTTGGCTTTTATATAGATAGAGAATTGCATCACTAGGGAGATATCTTCTGGAGCGGTAGAAGGATCCCACCATTTTCCCAGCGACCTTGGCCACAGATTTGATGCATGTGTTCCATTTCAGATCAGGAGTAAAGCTCAAACACAGAAGCTTATCAAAACATAGGGCCTCCCCTAGACGAGAGCCATTCATTTCAATCGATGCCAGATAGGGATCAGAGCGTTTATGATGTAATGATAGGAGCTTGGTCTTTGATGCATTACAGGTTACCAGCCACCTCTTCCCCCACTGAACCACACGCTCAAGATCTGAGGAGAGAGAATCAGAGAGAACATTGTCATTTACGGCCTTTGATGTGTTGCCATAGATAGTCGTGTCATCAGCATAGATGTCAACGAATGATTTTAGCATGTGTTTAGGGGGATCATTGATGTAGATCAGGAAGAGAGTTGGGCCCAGGATGAACCCATGAGGGACTCCAGCGTTAATACTGTGGGCCTCTGATTTCTGCCTATCAACCACTATTCTTATGAACCTATCAGAGAGAAATAATTTAATGATAGAGAAAACATTTCCAATTATACCGTAGCTGGAAATCTTGTGAAGTAGGCCTTTATGCCATACCTTATCGAAGGCTTTTCATATGTCAAGAGCAATTTCCCTAGAAATGAAGCCTTTGTCGAGAGATTCGCTAATTCTATGTGATATAACTGTTAGTACGTCTGCTGTGTTTGTGATTCCCGTACGAAATATGTAAATATTAATGTTCGCCTGTGATCGTCTTTAGTGTATTGGGTGAAGGTACGTGTAATAGTCTCTAGTGAGTATTATGTTCGTTGTGGATATGTGGGTGTGACTGTTTACGCATATACATTACACAAATAGATACAGTTTCCACGGGACATATAAGAATTTATAAATAGTTGCTTGCAGGACGAATAAACATATTTGTCTGCTTGGCACCACACAAAGGAAGAACATACCTTTTTGTAGTTCAACACATTGACGTATCGTTCTGAACGTGCTCCAGAAAACGCAAACCATTTTCTCCTCCGGCAACCAAATTAGATGTCACAGATTTAACATTTATTCATGGTTGTGAGTTCGTTTGCTCTCAGAATGCACGCCATTTCTTTTGAGTGATTACGTCTCGCTGTCTTCCAACTCCCAGACTCGTACTGTCCTTAACTGGTATGGTCTCTGACTCTATCTCCAATCCTTCTCTCTATCTACGTCATTATCTGCAACCTAGCACAAATAATCAATAACCTGATCATTGTCACGTATTTACACCGTTATTTATGAAATCTAAAATTCCTATATGTTATTGTTCGAATTCAAACGTTATTCATCTTACTTGACACGAAGTCCATTTCGACTCAAAACACAATTGTTTTATTTTCCAAATTCCTCTTTGCTATAGAACATTTCCACTGCATATTTCGTATTCATAAACATCTACATTTTGATAACAACGATAATATTAATCGCTTCGGTTACTTGACAATGTTTGGTAGTGCTAATAATTATTTATTAGCACTACCGAACATTGTCAACTAACCGAAGCGATTAATATTATCGTTGTTATCAAAATGTCAAGGTGGTGCTGAGGAGAACCTCAGCACCACCTTGACAGAACTAAAAAAAAACAAAAAAACTAACGTCGTCGTCATTTTCTCTGACCGGAATATGCAAGCAACCGTGGTCAGTTTGTGAATTTAATACCCTCTTCATTCTTCCTTCCTCGGTGGAAACCGGCACAATCCGCCAAGAATTAATGCCGTTTTGAAAGAAAAAATAATGCAATCAGCCGTCAAATTGAAAGTAATATTCACCACAGAAACAAAAACAGACAAAAAAAATCACCCAACCTGCACTTCTTTACCCTCCCCTCGTGCACGCGACCGACAACTGTCACCTTTGGAAACGATGACGTGTTTCATCTTTAGCTTGTCGTTCTCTTACCAATAAGTCAATCCACCACAGGACGTAATAAGGAAAGTTTCTCTCTCTTCCTCCGTTGTTTTAAAACAAGACGGATGATCACTTCACGGATGAATACTTCACCCCTTTTATCGGTGATAAGGAGAAAATATGTCTTTGTTAATCACGTTTTGTTTAAAGTTGCAAAAATGCGTATCTGCTTTGTCTATGCCACAAACCGTCTTATGTCGAAACCGTATATTTGCACAGATTTCTTTTTTTGTAGATTAATATATCTTAAATAGTATGTGACTAAACCCCCCGCCCGCTAATGTTTTTTTAAATCTGAAAGTTTGTGTGTGTGTGTGTGTATATATATATATATATATATATATATATATATATAATGTGTGTGTGTGTGCAGTTTGTGTATATATATATATATGTGTGTGTTGTTTGTTTGTTTGTTTGTTTTTGCGATACGTTTTGAATGAATCCAATTATTTTTACGAAAGTGCATGTTCACCTAAATGCGAGACGGGAATAATTTTCCCTTTTACCAATTTGGTACCCCATATGGGGAGCGGCATATATATTGTTTATAAAATATAATTATCCACTGACACGTGTTTCGTCGTCTACGACTCATTAGAGTGGCTGCCACTCTGATGAGTCGTAGACGACGACACACGTGTCAGTTGATAATTATATTTTAAAAACAATATATATAGTTAGCATGTCATGCTTAACAAAATATCACTGTGTGTGTGTGTACAACATCTTTCATTTAAAACTTTTCACCCTCGTCTCTACCCCCACCCCATCTCCTCCTCGCTCATTTGCATATACGACTCCTTAATTGCCTGCACACTGAATGTATCGACAAATGTGTGCAACGTAAAACGAATCATCTGATGAAGAAATAAATATAGAAACACTTGTTGGCACAAAAATCGAAGTAATTTTTTTTTTTTTTCTTATTTTTCATCGATGGCCTTGAAACCTGGAATCAATAGATTAAGAAGAAGAAGAAAAGCAATATTATTGTTTTGCATATCGTTTTACCACGTTTTCAAGTATTCTTAAGTATTCTCAAGTTCAAAACGGATTTCGTAATTATCCCCCAAATAATATAAACGATTATGAAGACGTCACACACACACACACACACACACGCGCACACACACGCGCACACACACACACACCTATATACTCCTATAATTTTTTTTTGTGTGTGTATTTGATATTCATATTAAACACCCTTTCTTCTATATATTTAAAAAGAAAATACAACTTTGTTGTATACATATATATGGGTCGTGGAATTGCATTCATTTACAAAAGATCTAGCTAATTTGCATATTCTTTAAACATTCATTTTAATTAATTCCCTATTAGTTTTTTCGGTTTTCTTATGGGATGATCATCTTTAGTCATCTATTACGTGTAATTATATTCATGCAGATATTCTACATGATTTATACTTGCGTAATATTTGCGTAAAAAGGTTATAGTAAACACAAACTTCTTTCTATATATAGTTATTTAAAAAAAAATTTCTACCAACCTCCTCTGTCAGTTTTTGGTCTACAGACATGAAACTTAATATATAAAGTATTCGAACCCATGCGAAATTTTATATTTAGGTTTTAGCCGGGAAAAATCGGTGCAAAAGTGTGAAAATTAAAAAAAAAAATGGAATTTGTCAGGTGATGGTCAAACGACGGCATTACGAATATGTATGCATAACGTAATAGCTATTGGTTCATGTTTAAGTTTTTAGCCTTGCAGCAAACATTTCTTCATAGCTCAGGCATTAATATCAAAGGCAGAAGTAAATCGTAAGCTAAACGTTTTGTTTTCGATTCTCGGTGGTGGCGCACGAGTCACTTTTTTTTAAACTTTTAAAATCATTACTATATATATTGGATCCCATATAATGTGATGAATACGAAATTTGCATTAATCGAAATAATTATATTAAAGCGTATTTTACGACCGGGCAATGCCGGGCGGCCTGCATATATATCTATTATATCTATAAAAGTGAAAGTGTCTGTCTGTGTGTGTGTGTCTGTGTGTGTGTACATTTCCCTACGCAATAACTCTGTCAATTTTTAGTCTACAGACTCGAAATTTGATATACAGGGTACTGAGATTTGGAAAAATCTATATGATCTGTTTTCAGCCGGAAATTTGGCGATTAAGGGGTCAAAATTCAACGATTTCACATTTGAGAACTCTACCAAACTCTTCCGACAATTTGGGGTCTAAACACTTGAAAGTTTAAATATAGGTTCCTTGGACATGGATCTAACTTAATAACTTGAGTTGAGCCCCAAACAATAAATTTTAAGGGGTCACAATATGGGTCAAAGTTAAAAAAATTGACGGCTTTTTTTTTTGCTCAACATGCACCCCCAAATAGCCGGGCAACGCCGAGTACCCATGCTAGTATATCTATAAAAGTGAACGTGTCTGTATATTCTGTCTGTTTGTGTATCTGTGTGTATGTCTGTGTTTGTAAATTTCCCTACGCAATAACTTTGTCAATTTTAAGTCTACAGACTCGAAATTTGATATACAGGGTATAGGTTCCTTAGACAGGGATCTAACTTAATAACTTGAGTTGAGCCCAAAACAATAAATTTTAAGGGGTCATAATAGGGGTCAAAGTTTAAAAAATTGACCGTTTTTTTTTTTTTTGCTGAACATACACCTCCAAATACCCGGGCAACGCCGGGCACACATGCTAGTATATCTATAAAAGTGAACGTGTCTGTATATCTGTGTCTGTGTGCCTACATTTCCCTACGCAATAACTTTGTCAATTTTAAGTTTACAGACTCGAAATTTGATATACAGGGTACTGAGATTTGGGAAAATCTATGTGATCCGTTTTCGGTCAGAAATTTGGCTGTTAAGGGGGTTAAAGTTCAACGATTTGACCTTTGAGAACTCTACCAAACTCCTCCGACAATTTGGGGTCTAAACACTTGAAATTTTAGATATAGGTTCCTTGGACAGGAATGTAACTTAATAACTTGAGTTGAGCCCAAAACAAATGTTAAGGGGTCATAATAGGGGTCAAAGTTAAAAAAAAAATTGACCGCTTTTTTTTTTTTTTTTTGCTCAACATACACCTCCAATCACCCGGACAACGCCGGGCTGAAATGCTAGTATATATATAATAGCCTTATAGATAAGGCAATGCCATATATTTGTATACATAGATTTATTCGTCGATGTGATAAGAAAAAGCTATAATTGTGAGGATTTATATGCCATTCATAGCAAGGTATTTCGAAGTCTAATGCGCCTTATCAGAAAAAGGGTCTATGTTGCAAACCTTTCAATGCGATATTTAACTACGGGGATAATTGGAGGAATATTAAGATAGCTGATGAGCATGCGACTAATGTTATATGGGGAGGTTAAACTAATCTAAGTGAATTTAAGCTAGCTGGGGACTTGAGAGAAATTTAGAGCTATAAGGAATGGAGGATATGAGAAATAGGGGGATAATATTATATGAGAGAGAATGGTGACAATATGGAGAGAAGACAGAAAGTGATAGGGATGTATAACGGGGCAAAGGATATGTTCAATGAACAAAGATATTTGATGAGGGATTCTTGGATCATTTTGGTAAATTTAATTGTAATTTTTATTTTATATATATATATATATATATATATATATATATATATATAAAATAAAAATTACAATTAAATTCATTGAATTTTTGAATAGTCAAGTTAAATTCATTGAACTTTTGAATAGTCAAGTCGCTGCCTGATGATATCTGTTGTTTGATTGAAACAAGTGGCTATTTGTAGCAGCGGGATGTGAGCATGTTTATATAACAATAAACAAGTATTATCAGCTCTTTTTATTGAGCACTATCTAACAACCTCGTTGAATTCATTAGTCCATTACTTTTGAATATAAAAAAACCCGCGTATATATATATATATATATATATATATATATATATATATATATATATATATATATATTCCAAGTTAATATTAAGCCAATGAATGATAATGGGATTTATACAAGTGCTCAGTACAAAGTCGAGTAAGATATACTTTTTATTTGTTTTTGCATAAACATTTATGTGGCGCTACACAATCATGAGTATGTTTTAGTCAATTAGTTTGGGATAACTATAGACTTCATCAGGATGTTGCTTTTCCAAAACTTCAGTGTTTAATGGACTTTAGAGAAAGTTCACAACAGTTATGGCCCGGAGTTTTTTTTTTTGTTTAGTTTTTTTTAGTTTTTTTTTTTGTATCAGTTTATATGTTTATTTTGATGTTGTATAATTGTTTTATATAATAATGGGTTAAACTAGCGGGACCTGTGGAAATTCCACAGGGGACACATTCATATGTAACGTATTGATGTTGGCATTCTGAAGATGTTCAGTGTAAATGGAGATGCTTTGATATTATTGTAGCGTTTTTTTTTAAACTGTAAAAGTATTTATCTAAGCTAGCATGAACACCCGGCAAAGCCCGGTCGTAAAGTATGCTTAAATATGATATTTTAATTCTTGCAGATTTCGTATATATTATTATAGAGTTAGTGTTCTATCGATTTTTATATATTATAAATTTACGATTTCAATACATACATATATATATATATATATATATATATATATATATATATATATATATATATGTCCATCCATATGACTTGAGTGCATTAGCTTGAATCGAAACCGAAATAAAAAAATATATATATAACTTGAGTTCTCTCAGGCATAGCCGAAACCAAGACTTATAAAGATTTCTTGATAAAATTATTTTAAAAAATATAGGTTATTGTAGTGCCATTAGCTATAATCGAAACCGAAATTAAAATCATGAAGAATCCTTGGTAAAATAATTTATTCCCAGAAATGGAAGTACATAACAATTAAACGACCCGGATGTAAGCTTGACACAGAAAATAACACGCATGCTATCGCATTAATATATAGATTCCATTTCCAGGTTAACTGATTACTCTAACATTTAATTCTTAATTGTATCGGAATATTTCTTAATATTTTTGTCATTTTATTATTTGATCTTTTAATTATTGTATTTACATGACTGTTACCAGTTTATTAAACTTTCACCAATTGCCTCCTTTATAAGCTCCATTATAAATTTGAAAATTGCTTCCATTATTAATATTTATAGGAAGGGCGCAGTAGATACTAGAAAGCTGATTGGCTCTAACTAAAATCTTAATAGAAGGTGCATATATAAAAACGACAGACAACCACAAAATTCGCGCATAAGCCTGGAGAATCCTAGAGTGGATGAAACGCGGAATATTCAGTGTAGCTTAATCGCCATTTTTTTTTTTTTTTTACATAGGCATCACCACTTATCAAGGCCAAGAGGCCACTCAAGGATAAGGGTTAAAGATTGTACAGTAGAAATTGGACAACATAGTAATCATTAGTAATCGCCATATATATGTTTTATAACTTACTAACTAGCTCTACCTACGTATTGAGCACTTTTGAAGTAAATACTTAAAGTTTACACATAAATTTATACTTTCATATATTAATTTTATGTGAGTAAATGAAGTAGTTATATATATATATATATATATATATATATATATATATTGTAATGTATGTGTAAGTTCATGTCATTTGTATTCATTTACTGGCATATTTTCTATGTTTGTTTATGGATATGTGAATATATGTGTATACGCCGGTTTAATATGTCTATGTGTATTTATTTATATGCGTGTTTGCGTACGCATTTTGTATATAGACATGCATTGAGATATATATATATATATATATATATATGCGTTTGTGAGTCTATATTTTATTTATTAGTATTCATATTGCTATTTCAAGTCTATCTAGGTTTCTCTACATACTGGCTGGCCAATTGCTATGGCATTCTGCTAGCTTCAGTTGTTTCCAACTCTTAAAACACTACACTCTTCTTTACCCTGTTTAACGTTTAAATTTTAAACCATAATTCTTAATTTTAATCTTCGATTATTAATCATTATATTCTTCATCTTTATCATACTATAATATAGGTTATAATATTAACCAAATCTGCTTGATTGTTGTCACATTTTAGCTGATGCATCTGCTACTAGTCTCTCACTCCTGGACAAGGTTCAAAAGAGAGTCGCCAACCTAACAGGTCCTGAACTGTCAGCTAGGCTTCAACCTCTGTCCCATCGACGAAATGTTGCCTCCCTGTGCCTTTTTTACAAGTATTTTAATGGTAGATGCTCCGACAAACTAGAAGCCCTTGTACCCCCCTCGACGTAAATACCTCGACAAACCTGACAAACAGCCAAATCCAACTCGACACTAGAGATCCCCCGATGCCAGAAAGGCTTCTACTCTATTAGTTTCTTACCCAGAACTGCTACACTTTAGAATTCCCTTCCAGGTTCCTGTTTCCCCGACTGTACTGACATGCAGAAGTTCAAGTGTAATGTAAACAGGCATCTTGCTGCTGAACTCCTTACATAGTATCCCTGCAATCATCTCCTACATAGTAGCCCCCACATCAAAGTTGCACTGTGCCTTGTTTAGGGGAAAATGCAATAAAAATTTATATGATGAATAATTACCAAATGATATTTCAATTTTTAAACTATTTTTCATTCGCAGGAAGACATAAGAATATGGAGAGAAAAAAAGATAAAAAGAATTAAAAATACACTAGTGCATATAGGTTTTAAACTGGCAGCGGGCAGTAGACAGACGAAGCAAACACTTGTTGAAGATAACGTCTTTATACGCTTTGGCCCCAAAACTCCACTCCTCATCCCCCTACCTACCCTACCTACTCCATTCCCTAAACCCCAACATAAAAATGAATAAAGGGATAAATAAATAAAAAATAAAATGAATAAATAAATCCACACCCAATCAACCTTATTCTCCGTACAGCTGAACATCACCTTGTGACCCTTTTTTACTAAAAATCTTCTGCTGAAAGAACAAATTAGTGTGTCAAACCTTTCGTAAAGTTCGCCTATGAAACAGAACGATCACTCAATATCAAAATCCAACAATAATCTAACCTTTAAATTCTGTAGTTGTTGTCGTCTCACCAGCAGTTGATAGACGTTGAATCTCTACGGTTCCAGATGAGCATTGTCTGAAGATAGTGGTTTCAATCCCACCCAAAGCCGGCCAGAGGCTTACTTGGCCAAAACGTGGTAAGACGACAACAACTACGGATGGCAGTAATTGCTGAGAATGCAGTTAGGAGATTCGAGGTTCCTATCCGTCGCGGTTACCACCTGATGAAGGCCAGAGGAATAGTTGGCCGAAACGTCGTGAAAAACAACAACCAATAAAGATGAAAACAACAACTAATAAAGATGAGAATAATAGTCCGAAATAAAAATAAATTAATATATATATAATGCTCATCTCAAAAATGAATTCCAATTAAGAAATAATATATATAAGATACATAAATATTCGAATGTTCCATTTAAGTTCTTTATTTCTCAAACACTGAGTGACTAAAGAAGTTGAAAACATAATTTTCCCCAATTAACCATTTTCATACATTGTAGTATATCTTTCATTTTGGTCTCTTGGTCTTACTGGATTCTAGGACAAGAATTTATCTAGTCTGGTGGAGTATCCAGCTTCGTGCTATTACTTGAGGTAACATCATTTGGAGAAGGTGCACCATTCCTTGTAAAAGCTAATGTAAGTTAGCCATAGTGAGGAGATCTTATTTGGGCTACGAATACGAAATGTGATTTTGAATATTTGGTCAGGGTATACTTCTATGGAAAAAATATCCTCATGTCAGCTTGTTATGACAAACCCTTGTACAGAGAGACATTAGACATTCGGGGATAGTGTCTAGTAGGCATTCAAGTTCTCTCCAGTAGGCATTAAGAATAGGCAGGCTGGTATTCTACAAAGGGCATTATCCATAGGGAGACCGAGATTTTGCATGTAGAAATTATTGAATTGAAAATGAATCAGTTATAAATCTGATTTTTTTAATATTTTTTTTTTTATATAAAGTGCCAGGAAGAAACTGTAAATTAATGTACAGAACAAGATTCTGCACATCATAAATGCAATATAATAATGGAATATACACTAATGACCCCATTAATAAATGTTTAAATTTACTCCATATATGCCCCAAAATCAACATTAACTATAATATATATATATATATAAGTACATAAATATATATGTGCGTTTGTATAAATATTAGTGTTGGGACAATTAAAATTGGAGTCGAGAATCGGAAAAATCGGAATATTTGAGGGCGTCGCAATCAGTATCACAATCGGACAATTTTGTACAGATTTTCCGATGCCAAAACGGTTCTATCAATTGTTTTTTTTTTATTTGATTTTGTTTAAAGCTAAATCTTCCATTGCTGGTAATATATATTTATTGATTTTAAATTACCAGTGAAGCTAAAATCGATAGATCTTCCCCCCACAAGTATATTTTTACGTTTAGGAAAATATTTGCACATTTAACATGTGTGTTTCTATGGTAATCCTAGAAAAATACAGTTATATAGTTAAAAATTTAGAGATTTATAAAAAATCAGAATCAGTAATGGTATCAGAATCAGGTAAAATATTCGAATCGTCCCATTACTAATAAATATGCATATATATATATATATGTGTGTGTGTGTGTAAATATATATTCATATCTTTCTTGGTTGTGACCTTTTGGTTGTACCAGATTTTAGAACAAGAATTCATCTAGTCTGGTGGAGAATCAAGATTTGTGCTATTACTTGAAGTAACATCACTTGGAGAAGGTGCACCATTCCTCATTAAAGCCAGTATGCGTTAGCTATACCGAGAAGATCTTATTTGGGTCGTGAATACAATGTTATCTTAAATATTAGTCAGAATTTATTTGTATGGAAAAATATCCTTATACCATGAGCATAATTGAGTAGCATTAAAAAAAAAAAAAAATTCTCGCACGTGCACACATATTTTTATAAATATCTATATACTTAGAAAATTGAGTTTTATTTTTACTTGCTCTGACATTGGGTCTATATTTTCTTTTTAAAAATTATTAAAACGAACTTTTTAATATAGTCAGTCATGGATATGCGAGCGACTATTTGAAGGTTAGCTAATTACTGTTAATTAATCAGTTTTATGTTGCTTTATTTCACATAATTGGTTACATTTCACTATTACGCTGGATTCAATTTATACATAGTTTCTAAATCCTGTATAATTGCGTAGAATTTAAGATGAAAACGTTTCGGCACACGGAAATATACATATGTGACCTTGTCGGTGCGTGTGCAAAAAGTCTCTACCAAACTCCTCTCTAAATATTTGGTCTACAGAGTTAAAATCTGATGTATAGGGCATCTGTAGCACACCTTCGATTTGGGTTTTAGCCGATAAAATAGCTGCTAAAGGGTAAAAATTAAAAAAAAAATATTGACATTGCCCTGAAGTTGACTATACCCGTTTTTTTTTTTTTTTTTTTGTTTTTTTGCGCATACGATAATTAAAAGTTATAGATTGCATAACGTTATTTTTTGTAGTTTTAGTATGCGTATGGATTTAGGTCGTACGCTAACGGGTAAGGCTGGAGAGCTATATGTTTGGGTTTCAGTTTTAACTGATGGCATCCAAGTCATTTTTTTTTTTTTGCTTTTGAAATCACTACTATTGGGTACAATATTATAATCAATTGAGGATTGGCTCTTTAATAATAAATATGAAATCTGCATATAATTAAAATATAATATTGAAGCATATTTTATGACAGGGCAATGTCTGGCAGCCTGCTAATATGTAAAAGTGACCTTGTCTATGCATGTGAAGAACGGTCTCTACCAAACTGCTCTGGTAATTTTTGGTCTACAAACTTAAAACTTGATACATAGGAGATTTGGAGATGTGGAACAAATTCTATTTGGTTTTTAGCCGGTACAAATAACTGCTAAAAGGTGAACGTTGAAAAAAAAAAAAATTAAACTTGGCAGGAGTAAGTCGACTAAACCTGTTACTTCTGCACATGTGCAAATATGCATATTTTAAAATCGCTAAATTTTTAACGTTTTCTTGTCAATAAATCAAAGGTCAAATGTTTTGGTTTCGATTCTAGCTGATGACACTCAAGACATTTTTTAAAAACTTTTCAAATCAGTACTATACATTAGGTACAATATAATAATCAATAGAGAATTGGATCTATTATAATAAATACGAAATCTGCAAAAATTAAAATATCATATTTAAACGTGTTTTATGACCGGGCCACGCCGGAAGGTCACTACTATATATTGGGTACAATATAACGATCCATGGAGAATTGGCTCTATAATAAATACGAAATATCATATTTAAGCGTATTTTACGATCGGACAACGCCGAGCGAGCGGCCTGCTAGTGTTAAAATACATGCGCAGCGCATATATATGTGTGCATGTGAAAGAAATCGGTGAATATTAATTAAATGTTCAACTCGTAGTATGCTGCTTTGCTATTTCCTGTTTGCACGCACCCTCCCTCTCCACTCCAACGTGGGCTGTAAGTAAATATTCTTACTGCGCCCAGTCAGGCGTTGGCTAATTGCGTGGGAGACTCGTCTTGTTTTTCGCGCTATATGTTTACAAACAGTGACCACGGCAACCTCAATGACCCAAACAGAAAAAAGTGTAAGAAAGCGGATTTGTTGTTTAGTGTGAATTCTAACGGGCAGGATTTGATGCCAGTTAATATTACCTGCAACTGCAGTTGTTGAGTGAAGCATGACGATACTTTGTTTGAGATGTGTAAAAAATATGTAGAACTAACAAAGCAAACATCTCGCACTTTCTCACTAATATATATATATATATATATATATATATATATATATATATATATATATATATATATATATATATATATTCAATAAAATAAAAAGCTATAGCAAACATCTAAATGACTACTTTAAATACAGTTCCTGATTTCAAAAAAAGAAAAACCAAAAGATTCATCTGCCTTACTTTTAATGCTAGGTTTATTTTTGGTGCCTTTTCAATTCAATAGAAATCCTCCTAAATTTGCTGATGAGGAGACCGTGCTTACCAAAAAAACTATGTATAATTGTTCTACGTGACTTCATGTATACCACAAATAAAAAGCACGGATTTCCGAAACGATCGTACAGATAATTGACTTTGTTGTTGTTCCTTCTTATGAAACTGATTTTTAATTTAATTAAATTTTGATTTTTAAATTTTAAAAATTTTAAAAAATTTTAAATTATAAATCACATTACTTAATATATATATATATATATATAATATAGGGTGTCCACAAAGTCTGGCTACATTATATAGCCAGACTTTGTGGAAGCATCCTGTAGATTATGTAGCCAGACTTTGTGGGCACCCTGTACACACACACACACACACACACACACACACACACACACACACACACGTACGTGTGTGTATATATATATATATATATATATATATATATATATATATATATATATATATATACATGGTGTCCACAAAGTCTGGCTACATAATCTAGAGGATGCTTCCACAAAGTCTGGCTACATAATGTAGCCAGACTTTGTGGACACCCTGTATATATATATATATATATATATATGTATATATATATATATATGTGTGTGTGTGTATATATGTACATATATGTATGCATGTATATATATATGTGTGTGTGTGTATATATGTACATATATGTATGCATGTATATATATATATGTGTGTGTGTGTGTATATATGTACATATATGTATGCATGTATATATATATGTGTGTGTGTGTGTGTGTATATATGTACATATATGTATGCATGTATATATATATGTGTGTGTGTGTGTGTATATATGTACATATATGTATGCATGTATATATATATGTGTGTGTGTGTATATATATGTACATATATGTATGCATGTATATATATATGTGTGTGTGTGTGTGTGTATATATGTACATATATGTATGCATGTATATATATATATATGTGTGTGTGTGTGTGTGTATATATGTACATATATGTATGCATGTATATATATATATATACACACGGCATAATCGCGTTGACATTCGTGTAACAATCGGTTCTCGACAGATCACCGAAGTTAAGCAACGTTGAGCCTGGTTAGTATCATATGGGTGACCATTTGGGAATTCTAGGTGCTTATCTCGGCATTTGTTTCCAGTCGTTGGAGATTGCGCCCTATTCCTGCCACAAAAATTTCACGCGCACGCATCCCTATGTCGGTATCCATAGTCTGTCAAAGACTAACGGAGCCTCTCTCTCTCTCTCTCTCTCTATATATATATATATATATATATATATATATATATATATATATATGCACAAAAATTACCACTTATCAAGGCTCATAGGCCACTCGAGGATAAGGGTTAATGGGTATACAATAGTCAATGTGATTATAGCGTTTTTAACATAGGTAGTGGGATTTTTGTAAGTTGGATTATATAGGGGGACGATTCATCAAGAACCTGTTTACATTGGACTTGAAGAGAATCAGATTGTAGTCACCTGGGAAGCAGGCCAACAAAAGAGAGTTCCATAGGCATGCAGTTCTAAGAAAGAAGCTCTGCTCATGGAATCTACATTTAGGTTTAGGCACAGATAAAGAGTGTGGGAAACTATTTGTAATGGATCTTGCTAGTCGGGTGTTTTTCGTGAAAGTTTGACGAGCTAAGACCATAGATTGGAGCTCAGACGAGCACCTGCTATGGAAACAACAGTAAAGCAAAGACAGGCTCGCAACGTCTTTTCTGTGGGAAAGAGGTTGCAGGGAAGAGAAAAAGGGCATTCCCCACTAAGCTACGAAGTCTGTTTTGAACTGTGTCAAGACAGGATAAACTGCTTCTAGTAGCTCCAGCCCAGATGTGGCAACAGTACTCCATCGTTGGCCGAACCTGGCTTTTATATAAGTAGAGAATTGCTTGAGGAGTGAGATATCTACTGAAGCGGTAGAAGGATCCCACCATTTTTTCAGTGACCTTGGCAACGGATTTGATATATGTGTTCCATTTCAGATCGGGAGTAAGTTTTTGGACAATTAATCGTATTGGAATCGGAAAAATCGTAGCCTAATTTCTGGTTCCAAAAATAATTTTTGTAATATTTTAACTTAATTTTCCTTTGTTATTACTGATGATAAATATTTGTTTAAGCTATTAGTAAAACTAAAACTTATAGATCACAATAACATCAAAATACAGATTAAATTTATTTTACTTACCAAAAAGAAAAAGAAACTTTGCATACATAAGTAAAGTAACCTTAAAAGAATGCATTTGATTTAGAAGGTTAAAGAAAAAGTTTAACATTTGTCTAAAACATTTTTGTTAATAAAAATGTCAAATACCATTAATAATTAAATTTAATTTAAAGCATAAAATTGTTTTAATCTCTTTATTTTATACAGAAATCAAATAAAAGCCCAATATGATTTTTGCACGCTAGTTAGCTCGGGTAAATCTTAACGAGGGCAGAGGGTCCGGCAAAAAAGTGTGTAAAGAAAATTTGAGATATTTTCAAAGACCGAAATTAAGTTTAAATTAATTTGTGAATTTTCACGCGTCTGTGCCAGATCTTCTTTAATCTTGATGATTTTCTATGTCTATATTACTTACTAGCAGTTCAGCTCGACTTCGCACGGGCTCTATGTACTGTTCATAACTTTATGTATATATATATATATATATATATATATTAAAAAGTTTGACTACATCGAAAATTTCAAGTGTTTAGACCCAAAATTGGTGGAGGAGTTTGGTAGAGTCTGCAAAGGTCAACTCTTTCAACTTTAACCTCTTGGAAGCCATATTTTGCCCCCCCCCAAAAAAAAAACAGATTAAAAAGCTTGCTGCATGTCTGAATACTTTTTATGTAAAATTTCGAAGATTTAGACACAAAATTGACTGAATAGTTTGCTGGAGCCCACAAAGGTAAAATATTTTGAACTTTGACCCTTGGCAGCCAAATTTTCGGTCAAAACCGATTAAAAAGCTTACTCTATGTCTGAATACACTTTATGTAAAATTTTAAATATAAAAAGATTTTCCGAAATCTAAATACTCCTTATGTCAAATCTTGAGTCTGTAGACTGAAAATTGATGGAGTAGTTTGGTAGGGAAGTGTACACACAAAAACACAATTTCACTTTTATAGATATATAGATTTACCGTGACTTGGGAATTCCTTTGGTAACGCGCAGTCAAGCGATCCATAGTTTTCATTCTGAAGCGATATCCTCCTCCTCTCCCATGCCTGTATACTGATTGTAAAGCAAATTTTTTTAGACACATAAAACGTTGTTTGCAATGGATGTAGATGATTATAAAATAACAAACTAAAAAAAAATAAGTATGCTTCTTTGATCTTAATATTCGTATTTATTTGCTTCTTCACGAAAGCAAGATGTGAAACAAGGGCGTTTTTAATGTGGGAGGAAAACCAGCCCCCCCCCTCTCCCCAAAAGGGGCACTCTGGAAGTAGGCAAAAATAAAAATTGCCTTAGTAAAAAAGGGTTTCCCCTTAATTAACTGAGGACAAATTAAGTGTAGTGCAGCAGCAGCACAGATACTACACTGTAATCTTAGCCCGAAGGTCAAATGTATATTTAGTTGGCTCCCCCTGCAAGAATTCCGACACCAGGGTCGGAAAGTGAGATTGAGAAGTCAGCGCCCCACATTCTGACCTGCAAAAAGTGCCTGAGCAACCTCGTCGGCATTCCTAGATGAGGGCACCTCAGGGAATTAACCCATTTCTCAAGGAGAGAAGGCAACGCCTGGTAGGGTTGACCTCCTAGAACTGTACAGAAATAAACTCTCACTGCAAAATCAAAATCAACAGGAACCGGATCATTACAGAAATAGTCTAATGTTTGTTGATTTTGGGGTCAAGGATAAAACCCTTAGCCGAAGACCAGATACTCTGGTTTCTCTTCTTCTGACGAGACATGTATGAAAGGCAGTGAACATTTTCTAACATTCAAACTTCTTGGCTTGACAAACTTCTTGGCTTGACCATTACTCCTGATCTTAAATGGAACACGTATATCAAATCTGTTGCCAAGGCCGCTGGAAAAATGGTGGGATCTTTCTATCGATCCAGTAGATATCTCACTGCTGATGCTATTCTCTATCTATATAAGAGCCAGGTACGTCCAAGGATGGAATACTGTTGCCACATCTGGGCAGGAGCTGCTAGAAAGGACTTGGCCTGCCTTGATAGAGTTCAAAATAGACTTCGTAGCCTCATAGGAGATGTCCTTTTCTCTTCCTTGCAACCTCTATCTCACAGAAGAGATGTTGCGAGTTTGTCTCTGATGTATCGTTATTTTCATGGAAAGTGTTCGAATGAGCTTTAATCTATGGTCCCCCCTCGCCAAACTTTCACAAGAAACACTCGTCTAGCTGTAAACACTATCAATAATTCCCCCCACTCTTTATCTGTGCCTAAACCTAAACGTAGATTCCATGAACAAAGCTTTTTTCTTAGAACTGCACGCCTGTGGAATTGTCTTCCGTTTTCCTGCTTTCCGGCTGACTACAATATGGTTGTCTTCAAGTCTAACGTAAATAAGTTCTTGATGAGCCGTTCCATATAAGTTATCAACTTTACCAAATTTTCATTACTAATGATTGCTATAATGTCCAATTTCTACTGTACACTCTTTAACCCGTATCCTTGAGTGGCCTCTTGGCCTTGATAATGTGGTGATGCCTATGTAAAAAAAAAAAAAAAAATATAAGTATATTTTCAAAACTATCTTAAAAACATTTGAAATGTGTTTTATGAATTAAATTTAATTACTAATATGTTCTTTTATTAGATTTTGTTTCATATTTGAACTTATATTTTATCATAGAGAAGAGATTTAGAAGGCTATTACAATGCGGAGAATGAAAGCCTTTTAAATCTCTTCTATATATCTATCTCACACAATGCTTCAAGCAAACTACCTCTCATTTTTATATTTTAATGCATCTTTGTCAGTATGTCATAGTAACATTTATTGGGTTGGTTTCTAACGGTATTCTGTTTTATATATATTTTAAGTCATTATCGAGAGTTCAAAGATTTAAGTCAAATTGCGGCCATCTTTTCTTGTTCTCAAGTAACGCTAGACACTACTTGTTTTTCAAACCGATAAAAGGTTTTAAAAAAAAAGACATAAAAAATTTATTCAGCTAGGTAGAAGAGTAACTTACCTAGCTTTTGATAGTATTTTTTTGTTAGATATTTTTGTCTATTTTTTCGTATTTCTGTCTATTGTAAAACAAACCCCAAATAATAAACAGACATCCTTGAAATGATGATCATTTTACGTGAAATTTATACGCAAAACTTGTTTCCCAGTCTAAATTCTCTGGTGATTGTTTTTTGATCCCCTGACAAAAGGAGGGTGGACCTGTAAATTCACCCTCGTCCGTTCGTCTGTCTGCACTTTTCTAAATAACTACGCCTTGGAAATTTTGCACAAACATTAAACATGATATAAGTAAAAAATTAACAGATTGTATTTCCGGGAAAACTCCAATTGCCTCCCTAGGAGTGGTTTTCGAGTTAAAATGGCTAAAATTGACACTTTTGTGCTTATTAAAAAAAAATTGATGCCTTGGATTTTTATAAAACTTTCTGAAAAGTTGTAACTAACTGATTTCTATATAATTTTGTTTGTCTATACTTCGCGATGACTCTTGGGTGTGCCCCAGGAGCTCTTTTAGGGCTAATAAAAACACTCCATTTTTGGGACTATTTTACCATATTTGTCCAAAATTTTCTGTATATGTATATTTAGCAGTTTTGCATGGTGCTGAACTCCAATTTAAATATGTTTAGGCTTTGGGGACTTTGGGGGCTAAATGGAGTGGGTGCAAATGATGGACTTAGTCATTTTTTTTTTGCATGGTGCAAAACTCAAATTTACATATGTTAAGGCCTAAAACTGCACCTTTGTTCATTTTCACCAGGGTTTAACGTCCCCAAGCAGCTTTAGGGATTAAATAGTGGTGGTGGGGAGCAATGCTAAACTTAGTCATTTTTTTATGCCTCATACACTGTGCACTCGCTGGGGATCGTGCATGCTTCACTATTTTTTTCCAGTTTTGAAGTTGTTCACACGAATTCAGCTAAAAACGTAGAGTCTCCTTTTTGTGGGCGTTTTAGCTGAGTGTGTTAATCTAACAAGTTTTCATTATTATTATTATCATTATTATCATTATTCGGGTGGATTAAAACATATGAGGAATTTTGGAACGGCCCTAGTATTTCCTATATTTCTCTCTATATAAAGTGATTTTATCTGTGTGAGGAAAGGTTTCTACCAAATTCCTCTGTCAATTTTTGGTCTACAGACTCTAAACTTGATATACAAAAGATTTTGGCCTGTGCAAAAAATGCGATTTAGTTTTTAGCCAGTAAAAATGGCTGCTAAGTGGTCAAAATTGACAAAAACCTGTGACTTGGCAGGCGTAAGTCAACTTAATGCCTATCTTCTACGCATGTTCAAATATAAATTTAACTGCCTTAATTTTAATGCTAGTGTAAGTTATATGTAGTGTGTGTATGTATAAATAAATGCGATTGTCTTCTTATAATGTGGAAGATAAAACATTAGGCGTTTTCAAATACAAAGAATTTACCAAAATTTTAGAAAGCCATTACGTTTTGGATAATTTTTGAATAAATGTATAACATTTCGCAACGTTGCTACCAAGACGCGTGTTAATCAACGTTCACGACCATGCAACCATGCAATTTACAAGGTTTTCGGCTCTTGACCTTTGCAGTTCGGTGAGAAAATTCCTGCCAAGTTACGAGGAAGTAAACTAACTGCAAAATGTCAGCCATCTTCAACTCGCCACAAAGCTAACAAAACTGCATGTTGGTTGAGGCGGATAAGAGTTGAGCTGCACGTGTTTATGTTCCATATTAGTCATGGTAGAAGTGCTGTTAGTTTCAGAGGATCAACGGCTCAATTATTGATAGAAAAGACTATATACAGGAGATATAGGTAGATAGATGTTGAACTGAACGTGTTAATATTTCAAGCAAGTCATAATAGTAACGTTGATATTTTTTATATAATCAACGTTTAAA
Source organism: Euprymna scolopes (assembly GCF_053919585.1). Lineage (NCBI taxonomy): Eukaryota > Metazoa > Mollusca > Cephalopoda > Sepiida > Sepiolidae > Euprymna > Euprymna scolopes. The sequence goes on along the minus strand of NC_136502.1, from coordinate 38,614,142 downwards.
TTGTTGATGGACAAGGCAATGTCTTGCGAAATAGATGTAGGTTCAAGTTGAGCTGCATGTATCTATGATTCAAGTAAGCAATGATCGTAAATACTGATATCGTCACCGTTAACCGCTCAATTATTGATAGAAAGCATATTTTTAAATATATAACAATACTCAAGTTCAGCTGCATGTATTAATGAGTCATGCTACGTTGATATTTTTATATGATCAGCAGCTTAATTCTTCATTGATAATATATTAGAAAATGAAGATGGAGTCAAATTGAGCCACGGCTATTTATACTTCAAGAAAGTCATGAGCATATCGGTCATATTTTAATGTAATCAACGGCTTGAATAATTTATATATATTAGGAGACAAATGCATATATTTACGTCTAAAGCAAGTCCTAGTGGTTACGCTGATATTTTCATATAATTAGCGACATATGCATTTATTTTTTAAAATATGCATTCGGAGAAAGGTTCGGGTTCAAGTTGAGTTGCATGCTTTATTGGTTTCTGTGAAGTTATGATGGTAGCGCTGGTATTTTTATATGATCAATGACCCAATTCTCAATTGAAAACACAATGTGTTGGAAAGTAGAGGCAGGTCTAAGTTGAGCTGCGCATATTTGTATCATGCCTAGGAAATTTCACACAAACGTATTTTATGTATCTGGCAGTGTTCTTAGATAGGTTTGTATCGGAATGTCTTCGATAATCGAAAAAATCTGATTAAATAAAGAACATGCGATTTTAACTAAAGTTAACACCTTACACAGCCTAACGTCACAAGTGTATTTGAGAAGTTATATTACCACACAAAGCAAAAGGCCTGGTATATAAAATGAACAGCAGGTTCTTTGATATGATAGTGGCGCGTTCGAAATGAATTTTTCTGTTTAGAGCACGTGAACTATTATATTTAACTTTAGCATTTTAAACTTCAATTTAATCCATTCAAACATATCCAATATAAAATATCCTTCAAATCGTTTTTTTTTAATTACTATTAAGATTTATTGAAATAAAAAAATCTATTTTGGAAATATTCTATATTGGATAAATTTGTGTGTGTGATGTTTGATCTTAGTTTGACAGGACCGCAGCAAGCGTCGAGGGACTTTGCTTAAATAAATCCAAATATTTTTTCTGCATTAAATCTGGGAGCCAAGAGGGTTGGAAGATAGAAAAAGCGGTGTAAGATTGTTTGTAGGAGCGGTACGAAGCGGCATGAAATTGATCACATGCGAGCCGGGTGCACTTGGAATAGACGGAGAAATAGAATAAGGGTTGGTATGGAAATGTCTCAAAAAGTGAACGGCGTCATCACACTGACGAGCTGTGAATAATAAGAATGGTGCGTCGCGAAAGTCATGCGCATAACTGCCAAAACAATAATGTGTGATCGAATTGTGATAAGGATGTGTGGATCTACAATGGAACTGTCTTCTCATATCAGAACCCAGTAATGAACCCTATGGAAATCCGTATACTCAATCCGAGTGACGGTCGTGATTATGAGCATAACAGTTGTGTGTATTCTGAATGCACGTATGAATACTAGCAAGGAGATTCGACGTTGTCCTGGATTGAATGATGATTAACGAATGTTTTACCCCCCCCCCGATTCCTATTGTCATCGAAATCGGTGAAATCAACACTTTTTCAACCAAATCGATTGCCTGCTCTAGTTAGGGACCCATCACGGTGCATCGGTAGGGAAGCTTCACATGCCTCTCCACAGTGATTTCATCCACAATATATTGTAGACTACATTACACTTTATGGAACCTATTGTAGTTTTATAAACTTATTTATTTGATATATAATGGCTTCAATTAAAGTTTTAAACTGCAAAAGTTAAGTATCGTGGTTCAATTGTGCTTTAAACAGAACCATTCATTTCGAACGCACCTCTGTCATATCAAAGAACCTACTGTTGATTTTATATGCGGTGTCTTTCGACTTGTGTGATAATAAAACTTCTCAAATGCACTTGTGATGTTAGGCTGCATAAAGTGTTAACGTTTGTCAAAATCATCTGTTTCTTCTTTCATCAGATTTTTTTAATCATCGATACTTATCGAAGACATTCCGATACAAAACCTATCTAAGAACACTGCCAGATACATGAAGTACATTTTTGTAAAATTTCATAAAACTCGGGCCAGCTGTTTCGGAGTCCATATAGAACTCTTACTTTCACATACACAGTTTGGTTATATATATATATATATATATATATATATATATATATATAACAATAGAAAAATGCGAGCATGATAGTAATATGGTTAAACTTAAACATGGAAAAGTAAAGGACTAGTTGTTAAAACTGGAAAAGAAAAGGACAAGATATTCTAGTAAAAAAATATAATAAATTTACTAGCGGAACCTGCGGAAATTTCACAGAGGTATCTTTCTTATGTAATATATTGCTGCTCGCCATTCTGTGGGCGTTCAGCATGAACGAAGACACCATTATATGATTCTAACCCTTTTGTTAAAACTGTATCGCCCCTCCTCTTACTAAAATAACAACTTTGATATATAGCCCGGGCTGATTATTTCATTACAAACACACTAATCAATTAACTCACATTTCATTATTTTTCATAATTCTTGCATATGTTATAATTTCGACAATTATATTTTTAACGCACATTATCCCCCTTACTAAAATATTAACTTTGATATATTGTCTCGGCTGATTATTTTATGACAAACACACCAATCAATTAACTCACATTTCATCATTTTCATAATTCTTGGATATGTTACTAATTTAGACAATCATTTTCATAATTTTAACCCACATTATCGCCCAACCTTACTAAAATATTAACTTTGATATATTGCCTGGGCTGATTATTTCATTACAAACACATCAATCGATTCTGCTATGTACGTTCCACTTATCTTATCTAATCCCGGGTGATGCCGCATATTTTCCTAGTACAAATCTTCCACCTATCTCATTCAATCCTGGGCGACGCTTGGTGTTCTGCTAGTATATATTTGCACTTATCTAATCCAATTCCGGTACTGACTTGATGTCAGCCACCCTACTGTTAAAAATATACGTGAAATAATGTAATGTCTAAATCGTAAACGGTTTGAGCCATTTCCGGGATTTCATATACCCCACCCCACTATTAAAAATATATTTGAAATAAAGTAATGTTTAAATCATAAACTGCTTCAATAGCTTTTCGAAATTAATACATAAAAATGTTAACACGGCCAGGGATTAGGCAACAATTACTTCAACATGAATTTCTGAGTGTAGTACCAGTCTCAGCATTCCAGTGGCTTAATAAGAGTTTTGCAATTATTGCCATCAGGACATTGAGGACGAAAATCTAAACTCAGAATTACTTGATACATTTACGTGATTTCTGGAAGGTTACAAATAAGCCCCCAGCGTGCACTGATCCATTTACCTGATTTTTGGAATCAGCAGTACATGTATGTGCTTTTTGGAATATGATATCTTATGTCAATGTAGTACATCATAAATATTATATGCATCTTTTTTTAAAAGAAGATAATAACGTCATCACCGGAAGTAAACACGTCAGACTATCATTCCCCCTACTCGAAAAAAATAGGGGATTATGCCTGAGATCTCATTAAACACTCACAAAATCCATTAACTCACATTTAGTATAATCTATCGTATTAATACGATAGCGTGTGTGTTCTTAAATCTCAACCAATTACGTTTGCAGGAAAGCGTGACACACAAAAGAACACACACGCTATCGTATTAATATATAGATAACTTAAAATATTGCAGCATTAAGAATTGATTATATAATGTTATAAATTGAATAAAAATGCTGCAATATTTTAAGTTATAAATTTATTCTATTTTTTACTAGAATATCTTGTCCTTTTCTTTTTCCAGTTTAAACAACTAGTCCTTTACTTTTCCATGTTTTAGCTTAACCATAATACTTTCTATGCTCGCATTTTTCTATTGTAACCCCTGATTTTTCCAGGGTTCCAATAAATTCACTTGTTCTTTGTTTAATTTCAGTCTTATTTTTTGCCCCCATAAACACATATGTAATAACAATGTACGGCACTAGTCTGCTTTGAATAAAATCCCCCCAATCATTTCCCTTTCGTGCTTTCATTAGTGAATTAGTAGTAACAGTAGTCGCTGAAGCGACGGGGTTGCTATGGAAGCCAGTCATAAAAAGCGTCGCTCACCTCCTTATATTTTTTATGATTTTTAACAGCAGAAAATTCATAACTTTTCTTTTACTGAACGAAAATTGAAATATTTATTTTCACAATATAGCTGAGAAGGTGATCTATAAATTGTAATAATTATTTGAAATTTGGTCGAAAAATGAGTGAGCGGTGAAGCTTTTAAGCTATTCTAAATGACTAAAACTGCCACTTAACCATACATTCAAACACTACCGTGTTTGAATGATATATGAAATAATCACATTGACACACCGATTCTCGTCAGATCACCGAAATTAAGCAACGTTAAGCCTTGCTAGTACCAGATGGGTGACCATTTGGGAATTCTAGGTGCTATATGTGCTTTCCGCTTATCTCGGCATTGTTTCCAGTCGTCCTGAACCTCCACTTGTCACTCTCAACTCAGGAGAGGTGGGGTTGGAGATTGCGCAACTCTTGCCACAAAAATTTCACGTAGACACCCTTACAGTGGGTATCCATAGTCAGTCAAGACTGAAGGAAGCCATATAAAATGTCAAATTCTTGCCCTAACCATATTTAAATATATTTTCTTATTTCTCTACCATCAACCACCTTAACTCCGAATAAGCAGCGTTCCGAGCCTTTCCCGGTAGTAATAATAATAATGATGACATTTATTAATATTACTATATTTCGTCTTGTCATGCTTCCCGCGAAACAGCCCGTGGGAGAGTCACTTGAATAATAACGCCGACATCCATCCTTATCTTGACGCTACGAACGACTAAAGGGAAGAAAAATAAGTCAAAATGCACAGTCATGTTCGCCTCTTTCATTTCATTGATGAACTTCCTGGCCCTTGGCCGTATGGCGCGCAGGCGCACTGTCCGTCCAATTCACAATTTCCGGTCCGTCCTCAAATAGAAGAAGTCCGGTTCGTTCGACATTTCCTTTGTCTGGCCGGACGATTGGCTTTTCCGAATAATTTGTTCATCAGTCTTTGTCTTCGATTTTTTTTTCTTTTTTGAGGGCGGAGGTGGGGGGGGGGTGAAAGTCATAGACTTACTTTAGATTTTGCCCTGATGGTTTAGTGTCGATGGGGGGCAAAGGATGAAGGGTCCAGATATCGGGATAAATAAACGGTCAAGTTATAACCACGTTTTTATATCCGATCTTTTTTAATAGAAGCGTCTCTGTTATATATGACTAGCCTGGTTATCCGGCGTTGCCCAGGCGTGTGATCAAGTGTTGAAGTCTTTGTAGCATCTTCCCTTTAAAACGTGTCTCTGTATATAACCTATCTCTCATTTCGATTCTCTCTTGCTCGTCTCCTTTCTCCCCCTCCTCCCCCTTCCCTTTTGCCCTGTATAATCCTCCCCTTTTCTTTCCTTGCCCCTTTTCTTCTATCTCTCCTCTTTCCTGTTTCTCTATTCCTACCTCCTTACCCTCTCTTACTCTCTCTCTTTTCTTTTTTATTTCTCTGACAAATGGAAAAAGTCGTTAACGAATTACATAATTACTAATATAAAAAATCGTTAACGAATTACTACATAATTACTAATATAAAAAATCGTTAACGAATTACTACATAATTACTAATATAAAAAATCGTTAACGAATTACTACATAATTACTAATATACAAAAACGTTAACGAATTACTACATAATTACTAATATAAAAAATCGTTAACGAATGATTACATAATTACTAATATACAAAAACGTTAACGAATTACTACATAATTACTAATATAAAAAATCGTTAACGAATTACTACATAATTACTAATATACAAAAACGTTAACGAATTACTACATAATTACTAATATAAAAAATCGTTAACGAATTACTACATAATTACTAATATACAAAAACGTTAACGAATTACTACATAATTACTAATATAAAAAATCGTTAACGAATGATTACATAATTACTAATATAAAAAAACGTTAACGAATTACTACATAATTACTAATATAAAAAATCGTTAACGAATTACTACATAATTACTAATATACAAAAACGTTAACGAATTACTACATAATTACTAATATAAAAAATCGTTAACGAATTACTACATAATTACTAATATACAAAAACGTTAACGAATTACTACATAATTACTAATATAAAAAATCGTTAACGAATGATTACATAATTACTAATATACAAAAACGTTAACGAATTACTACATAATTACTAATATAAAAAATCGTTAACGAATTACTACATAATTACTAATATACAAAAACGTTAACGAATTACTACATAATTACTAATATAAAAAAATCGTTAACGAATTACTACATAATTACTAATATACAAAAACGTTAACGAACGATTACATAATTACTAATATAAAAAAAATCGTTAACGAATTACTACATAATTACTAATATACAAAAACGTTAACGAATTACTACATAATTACTAATATACAAAAACGTTAACGAATTACTACATAATTACTAATATACAAAAACGTTAACGAATTACTACATAATTACTAATATAAAAAATCGTTAACGAATTACTACATAATTACTAATATAAAAAAATCGTTAACGAATTACTACATAATTACTAATATAAAAAAATCGTTAACGAATTACTACATAATTACTAATATAAAAAAATCGTTAACGAATTACTACATAATTACTAATATAAAAAAATCGTTAACGAATTACTACATAATTACTAATATAAAAAATCGTTAACGAATTACTACATAATTACTAATATAAAAAAATCGTTAACGAATTACTACATAATTACTAATATAAAAAATCGTTAACGAATTACTACATAATTACTAATATAAAAAAATCGTTAACGAATTACTACATAATTACTAATATAAAAAAATCGTTAACGAATTACTAAATAATTACTAATATAAAAAATCGTTAACGAATTACTACATAATTACTAATATAAAAAAATCGTTAACGAATTACTACATAATTACTAATATAAAAAAATCGTTAACGAATTATTACATAATTACTAATATAAAAATCGTTAACGAATTACTACATAATTACTAATATAAAAAAATCGTTAACGAATTACTACATAATTACTAATATAAAAATCGTTAACGAATTACTACATAATTACTAATATAAAAAAATCGTTAACGAATTACTACATAATTACTAATATAAAAATCGTTAACGAATTACTAGATAATTACTAATATAAAAAAATCGTTTTAAATGTCAACTCCTCTAACTAATTCTTTTCATGATGATCCCCTAAAAGAATGTTTTAAAAATGTACCTGTATTTTGCCTTAGGCAGTGTCGTAAAAGAATATATTAGAGTTGTGGTCGTGTCTTGTGTAGTTTTTGACTTGTAACTTAATGCACAGACACATCAACGGACAGACAACTCTCATTTCTATGATAGGCTAGCAAATATATGCTTTCTCTTGTCGCATATTTTTGCTAAACTGGCAGACACACTCATAATATAAAGGACATTTTTAGAATTATATAATATTTATACAAACTAGCGGGACCTATGGAAATTCCACAATGGCCTCTTTCATATGTAATATACTGCTGCTGGGCATTTTGTGGACGTTCAGCGTGAATGGAGACCCCACGATATTATCGTAGTCCTTTTGTTAAAACTGTTAAAGTATTTATCTAAGTAATCTGATTAATGTGTTATATAATAAGTGTTCTTGAGTGTTCATATTGTGAGATAGGGAAAGGTCTTATATATAAAGAGAGATAGGGTACATTTTAATACAGAGCCGGAACATGTAATTCAATGAGAACGGGATATTTAGATATATAGATAGACAGAGAGATAGTTTGACATTTATACTTTTTAACAGTTCTGGGAATGGGAGTGTATCTATAAACATTGACACATATTTCTTTACCTATTTTTGAGATGAGAATTTATAGTCTTTTATCATAATGAAGGGACATTCATTATTTATAATATCTGAGAGGGAGACGCATTCTTAAGATGATAGAGACACATTCTTAGAGGAGTTTATACACAGTCTTGTTAATACAAATTGAGTGGAACACAAGTCTATAATACAAATTTACAATACCTTTCTGTTGAATAACATAACAAGAAGACGCAAATACAAAATTATGAAGTTGTTTGTTTATTCCATTCGACCGGTCAATGACTTTGCATCAAGGAATTCAAAGTCTCTACATGATTTCCTTCTAATCTTCGCTTCCAAGGCGGAATGTCAGCTCTGTTTGTCCGACCCTGTCCGACGTCTGACTTCTCTTTTCTCCCCTGATTGACTGACTGACGTACTGACCTAAAGCTCTCTATATTGAGAACTCATGACGTCAAACACGTACATATCGGACTCGTGGCCTGCCATGCCTCCGTGTCTAAGCATGCATTGTTCCTCACATGTTTTTACAAATCCGATTTCTCTAACCTAATTTTTGATTAACCCACTTTACAAATAAGTATAACATTTTCCATTGTTCGTTTTTAAATTCCTTATTTAAATTTCATTTCATTAACGGAAACAAAATTGCATTATCACATTCCTTTTTCAATAAAGATATCTAACTATTTTATGCGAACTAAACAATGGTTAATTCTACATTCCATTTTCAATAAAATTCTGTATTATTTATTTTAACATGATCGGAATTCTCAATTCCAATCCTAACTTCGCAGGTTCGAAATCTCGGCTATCCTATCTCATATTTACACACTTACAAGAAGAGGCTACTTGTTTTTTTAACAAATGTAGTTTCAGAATATAGATGGTTATTACGGTTTATCTCTAATATCCTTATAAGAGTCTGTGACATATTTCCATTGTATGGACGCCCAGTGCGAACGGAAACCCCACAATATCATTTCACCATCTTTAGACAGAACAGATATTACCTTTGGATCCTAACCAGAAGGTCAAGAAAGTATATTTTACTTCCACGTACGGCCCAAAAGCGACATAATTTTTATATTTTAATTTTCTTTTACGTTGCATTTTCAACTATCATAAGGAGATCCTATTTATTAAAAAGGATAACATACTACGAACATAAAATTATATACTAATTTAATGTTCGTAGTATGTTATCACTTTCTATCCTTCTTGTTAATAAATAGGATGTTCCGATCGAATAATATATAATCTGAAAACGTTAAAGGTACTACGACATTAATACATATAGATTTATAAGAAAATCTATATAGCCCAGTTCGTAGAACATCAGACTGAAGATCTGGAGGTTTCGGTTTCGAGTCATAGCATGCATTTAATTCGATGTGGATTTTGTTTTTATTTATTATTAATGCAATATTTTCAATTTATAAAGGAAGGTAAGATATTTTGATATCGAAAGAAGACGAAATTCGCAATGTATTATATTATTTTTAAAAACGTGTGTGTGTGAAAGAGAGAGAGAGAGAGAGATAGATAGAGAGAGAGAGACATATAATAATTCCGAGGAAGTCTTGAAATATAGATGAAACCTTGGTAAAGCTATATGATATCATTATTATATTTCTTTAAATCTGTTTGTCTCTCTCACTTTTCTCAGAAATTTCTGAGTAAATCTGTCTAAAACGTCTTGTGTCAACGGCTGTAACTTTTGCCCGTTTTAAACCGGCTTAAAAAGTCTAAACAATTTTTGTTTTTCATTTTTTTCGCCATGGTGGAATATTATTTCGATGATTTTTATCATATAATAAATAATAATATAGATAAATATTTATACATAATAAAACAATAATGAGCAGGCCGTTGAGTTCGAGTAAGATTATTTGAATTAGGTAAAGTAAGTTTGTATAGTCAGTTAAACTCTTTGTTTTCTCTCTTCTATGGTTTATATATATCCAGTTATGGGTTAATTAATATTATTATCCGTGGTGATGCTCCCTATTGTTTATATTGAGCTATTCTAATTTTCTGTTTTATTAGTAGTGTTGTTCCGTTTGACTCTTAAGAGAAAGAGAAGGGTGAGACTCTTGAAAGATAGAGAAAGAACAAGAGAGAAACATTTATGTGAACTAAGAGCGAAGATAGATAGATAGATAGATAGATAGAGAAAGAGAGAGAGAGGTTAAACATTACTGGATGGACGTAATAGATGAGAGGTAAGTGACTTAATGTACAAATTGAAAATTATGACCAATCAGAACAATTAAAATAGATAAAAACCAACTCCATCATAAAACCAATGAATCTATTAACATGTACGAGGGACATTCCAAAAGTAATGCCTCCTATTTTTTGTTCCGCCCAAAAGAGATCAGAGGGGATTGCAAATTGCGTCGTTATGATGACTGAACTTATGCACTCATGATCTGCAAGTTTCACTTCCATGTTCCATATAACGACAGTATGAGACTCCAAGAAAGTAACCTTTGTCGTGCGTCAGAAGCAGAGATACATCATTGAATTCCTCTGTGCAAAAAAATTTGAATCCACCAACATTCACCGACGCCTATTGAACATTTTGGAAGCCGATGCAGTTGATGTCAGCATTGTTAGGAGATAGGGTCGTCGAGGCGGGAGAGATGTGAATGACAAAGTGCAATCCATACTTTTATGAGCGAGTCATAAAAAGGTTGCTCGTTTTAATTGTACCACTCCTGTCTTTGTAGCTCTTCAACGTTTAGTTTTGAGTTAACAGTAGGTGGGCTTACTTTTGGAACGACTCTCGTATCTTGTGTGATTAAAATACAGTGTAGGAACTTTATAAAGTTCAATCAATTACAGCAATGACATTGATTTTCATATACAAAATGGACGAACTTCGAATGTCCATGCGATATACTACCTAATTTGCATATTGCTTTACCAAATAAATTTATAATAATTTAAAGAAATTTATAAAACACAATAATATAAAAGACATTGCATGAATGTTTTTTTTTTTTTTTTTAATAAATATTATTTTGGTGCAAAAATAATGTTTTTTGACGTTTAACTTCAAAAGATCATAACTCCTTTCATAATAAACTTTATTAATCGAAATAAGAACCGTTAAAATAAACACATTTTTGCCAACAAGAAACAAATTCATTTATCACATTAGCATAGAAATTTGGAGTTCTTGAAGCGATGAAATCATTGAAGGCCGATTCGGCATCATCTCGGCTTTTAAATCATTTTTCTCACAGGAATTTGTCGAAATGCTTAAAGTGATAATCTGTGGGCGAGAGGTCCGGTGAATATGGCGGATGAGGCTGTCTTATAATCCAATTAAATATGATATTTTGATTTATGCCGATTACCTGAGTATTATAGAATCAATCTTCTATTGAATATTATATATTACGAGAAATAATTATTCAATATCCTTCCCAAGAGTTTAGTTGTGCATATTGCACACATATATAAAACCCACCATGCCAGGTATGCTATACACTTACCTCCATTATCTATATCAAAGCTATATTCCTCCTATATCACAGAGATCAATTTAGTTTTCTCATTCCCCCCAACAGTCTCACTATTTTATCACTCACTGCACAATTATTTTGCTCCTAATGAAACTATCGCTAGATGTCGCAACCCTATTGTTACCTAGCATCTTCTCTAACCTTCGAAATACCATGGTACAAAGAGTTCTCACTTATCCTACACCCCTAATAGAGGTATCACTCTTCTTGAATACATGAATCTCTCTCTCTTTCTCTCTCTCTATTTTTTTTTATATCATACTTTTTCTTTATTGATTCCTATATAAGCTCTAAAGCAATTTGTTCAACTTTGTATTATCCCGATGTCTCCTCTTCAAGAATTGATCTTATTCTGTTTCTTTTAACTAATTGCATATATATATATATATATATATATATATATATATATATATATATATATATATACTGTGTAAGCAAAATCAAGACTTCAAAAAGGGTGTTGATGGCAACAAAAAGTGTATTTCATTTTACGTTACAATTCTTTTCATGCCCGGTCGACAATTTCAAACATTATATCATTTGAAATTTTTCAAAAACCCGCATTTCTTCAGAATTTATGTATAAAAACACTCTTGACGATAGAATATTGTTTGAAGAGAAAGAAAAGAAAGAAAAATTCCCTTAACGGAAAAAGAACCATGTCAGATACATTTACCCTTGAGATAACCTCCGTGGAAAACCCATTTAAATATTAATATATCACCTAATTTTCGTATCCTTTTTTAAGAACAAAGTCATTTCCACAAAATCCCTTAGCCATTTAAATATTTTTTTTTTATATATCCCATTCGTTGAGTTCTTAAATTAGATTTCACTATTTCTCTATTTCACATAATTATTTTTTTTAAAGAGAATTTTTAAAATTTTTATTTCTATATTTATAATATGGTCATAAAAACCTTGCATTAACGTTACGGTTAATTTTAGTTTCGTATTAGTGGCTAGTGATGTTTACAAATTATCGCTTGTTTTAATACTTAGATTTAAGACCATTTTAGGTTTAATGTTTAATTAAATATGAGAATAAAGAAAGACTGCATTATATATATAAATGCTTATACAACATTACGAGTAAAGGATTGTAATCTATTACCATTATTTAATGTTTTAATATTCATTATCATTCTAATTAAACATTATGAAATATGATAATTTTGTAGCTTACTTTTTAAGTCATCTCTTTTTGGCTTAAAACTTATTGATATATGAAAATTACTGGAATACACGAACTCACTATATTACATACAAGTCTCTCTGTCTCTCTCTCTCTCTATATATATATATATATATATATATATATATATGATATTTAATGCATCAACTTTCAGTATTTTATCAGTGTTTAATACGTAAGTAGAACTAGGTAATAAATTACGAAAAATATATTTGTGGCAATATTTGAGCCACATATATTTCATATCTGTAGATCAAAATGCACATATACATATATATAAAATATATTTATATAATGTTATCATTTGATGGTCAAATACAGGAGAAACACCGTAATGCTGAACAGAAGACGTTGAGTGTCTGTCGCTCTTCTATCACTATTTTCATGGCAAGTGTTCGACTGAGCTCCAATCTATGGTCCCTCCTCGCCAGTCCTTTACACACAAAACTCCCCCCACTCGTCTAGCCAAAATCACTATCAATAAATTCCCCCACCCTCTATCTTTGCCTAAACCTAAACATGGATTCCATGAACAAAGCTGCTTCCTTAGAACTGCCCACATGAGGAACTCTGTTCTACTGGTCTGCTTTCCAGCTGGATACAATATTATCTTCCAGTCCAACGTAAACAAGTTCTTTTCAGTTGTCCTCGTAAATGATCTAATTATATCAAATTACTTCTACAAACGATTATTACGCAACTGTCTCAATGACTACAATACACACATTAACCCTAATCTTCGAGTGGCCTCCGGACTTTGGTATATGGTATCCCCCTTGTAAAAAAATGATTACTTGCAAAGTTAGAAAATGGTCTTTGCATTCCGTGGAAGAGCTGCTATTAAATATGAAATTACGATAACACAGCCGATAAAACTGTCAATAAAATCTCCCGTCGATCACGCAGAAATAGGATCTCTGATCCACGCAAGTGTCTCTGGTAAAATAGCCAATCGCTCATCAAGCTAATCAAAGGTGGGACATCCATTATTATGCTATTTTTTTTTCACCATTCTATTTCTGAATAGGTCGTTTTGTTATTAGAAGGATCGTGTTACTGTTGCTGCTGTTCCTCGCTTTATCATTGGTCAATTTCGGAAATGTAAACGAGGTCAATAGGTGCGATCTGAGGAACGCTAATATATGCCGTTGCGACTTGTTTTTCGAGTTTCGATCCGGATATACGAGAAAGAATCTCATTGGTCAGTGGATTTATATGACCTTGATCTATACGACATAATTGTGTTGACACGCCGGTTCGTGCTAGATCAACTAAGTTAAGTAACGTTTAGCCTGATCAATGTTATAGTGGTGACCATTTGGGAATAATTTATTTAAAACAAAATATTTATTAAAAAAAGTATTTGTTTCACAATATAATTCTTTAATTTTAAGTAAATTATTTTTTTAAATTATTTTTTATTAAATTCAAAAATTTTTTTACTAAATTATTTTTTATTAATTTTTATTGAATTTTTTAATATTACTAATACCAGATGTGTAACCATTTGGGAATACTAAGTGCTGTATGTAGGATAACATCGAAATCTCCTGCAAAAATCTAACGTCGTGATCTCCTCTGACGGGGATATACATGCAACTGGAAACCATATGTGAATTTAATATTTCCTTGCGACTTCCTCTTTCGGAGAAAGCCAATTCAACCTCCCCCCCCGCCCCCACACACACTAAAATACTTTATTTCTTTTCGTCTTAACTAATATCCATTCCAAATTTTATATCGACTGGCTTACAGAATTTTTCAGGCGTCCATCTTGGATATATCCCAGTGTGTCTGCTAATCGAAAAAAGAGTTTTTCTTTCTCGTTCCATATGTAATATTATATTAATGTTAATCTCATTACGTTCAGCATATTGTAATCTAAAAAACAAAAAACAAAAACAAAAAAAATATTTAATTACTATTTATCGTCTTCCCAATAAATTGCATGGGTCGGGGAAATACACGTTTACCCATACCTGTTTAGATTTCCAGATTATTTCCAGATGATTTCCTTTATGATTATGAACCATGATTGTTATCGTTTTGTTTTTGTTTATTTGCAGGTAAGTTGCAGTATTTTGAAACGGTTCCATTCTCATGAAAAAGGCGTCTTTGAAAAGTGAGTCACCTTCTGTCATATCATTTATTTTCTTAAAACTCATATTGAAAGTCAGCGTAAAGTACAGAATAGTTAACAATCGAGAACTCGTAAAAAAAAAAACGTTAACCACAAATAATATATATATATATATATATATATATATATATATATATATATATATATATATATATATATATATATAAACGCTGTAGAATTAATTTTATTACTTATCTGTATAATTTTAACGTGTCGGAACTAAGATTCTTTTTAATTTTAAAACAATTATTTCGATGAAAGCTGTCTTATCGTCACATAAAAAACAATGACCGCCAAAAATTATCGCTTAACTTCGTGATTATATGTAATTTTTACAATATTTTTTTGTTTTGTTTGGGCGGAGAGTGCTTTCCACTCAAACTTAGGGTTAGTCATATGATAAGTAATAACTTAAAAATTAACTTTTCTGGATGAATTTAGGACAAAAATTAAAAAAAAAACTGTCTCAGTCTATAAGGAGTCTCTTTCACTGACTGAGAATTAAAAAATGCAGTATCAGAACAGATACTACACTTTGCTCTAAGCTTAAAGGCCAACTAGGATGTCAAGAAGAGTTAAATTGTAATTGGCCTTGTGTCAGACATGATTGATCCAAATTTCGGATGTTTTAGAGGTAGTAACAATTACTTTGGGAATGGAATTTCCTGAAACAATGTGTGAACATAACTAGTCGTTAAAACTCACGGCCTTCTTTCTAGTTTACACACTATCAGCGTCAGTAGGTTTTGTATTTTACACCTCTACGTTGGCTTGTTTAGTACGTCGTGTTCTGCATATTCTGTCAAATCAGCAGAAGGTAAATGTTTCCAATAAAAAATACATTTTTTTTTTACATAATGCGAGACTATGAAATTTTTATACATTTACATTTTTTACATTTTTTTTACACAAGGCCAAATTATGAAATTTTTATACAAGGCCGAACTATGGAAATAATTTTAAAAAGATTAAATCTAAAATATTTACAAATCTTTGTTAAATTACATCTTTTTTTTTTTTTTTTTTACTTTTTGAGAGAAACGCAACTTTGGTTCACATTGCACACGTTTAACTCTTAAAAAAAACTTCTTCAGCTAATATACTTCAGCTAGTTTTCGGTTTTCATCTTTTATAATTATTAGGGCTGTGACAACAGCATATTCTTTTCATTGTTTTGACTCTCGAGTATATATATATCCGGCACAGTTAGACTCAACTAATCAACCGAGAACCACATCACTCTATATAAAAATATATAAAATATTAACGGATTACACTCAAGAGTAAAAACAATGAAAATAATATGCTGTTGTCACAGCCCTAATAATTATTGGGTTTTTTGTTTATTTATTAACTTTTTTTTACTTTAGTTCAATTAGTGAGAGTCTTATGTGGTGGTTCCTACAGTGGCGTAGCAAAGTGCGTGTAGAGGTGGCGGTGGGTATTTTGAGGGGATAAAAATAGAAAATCGAAAAAAAAAATTAAGATAATAAAAAGCTAAAATCTGAAATTTTATACCAAAATAAGTTTTTAAAGTCGTAATGTTTTTTTTTTTATATTTCGTGCGTGTAATACAGTTTTCCAACGGAGGAAAGTTGCTGATGGACTGAACTTGGATAGTGTTATTAATAACTTTGCCGAAAAAAAAAAAACTGAAAATTTTATTTATAAATTTTAATCTTGCAGTTGTTCTCTTAAAAAAATTTTTTTAATAAATTTTAATCTTGCAGTTATTTTCTTAAAAAAAATTATTTATAAATTTTAATCTTGCAGTTGTTCTCTTAAAAAAAATTTATTTATAAATTTTAATCTTGCAGTTGTTCTCTTAAAAATTTTATTTATAAATTTTAATCCTGCAGTTGTTCTCTTAAAAAAAATTTTAATAAATTTTAATCTTGTAGTTGTTCTCTTAAAAAAAATTATTTATAAATTTTAATCTTGCAGTTGTTCTCTTAAAAAATTTTTTATGAATTTTAATCTTGCAGTTGTTCTCTTAAAAATTTTTTTTATAAATTTTAATCTTGCAGTTGTTCTCTTAAAACATTTTTTTATAAATTTTAATCTTTCAGTTGTTCTCTTAAAAATTTTTTTTATAAATTTTAATCTTTCAGTTGTTCTCTTTAAAAATTTTATTTATAAATTTTAACATTGCAGTTGTTCTCTTAACAAATTTTTTAATAAATTTTAATCTTGTAGTTGTTCTCCTTAAAAATTTTATTTATAAATTTTAATCTTGCAGTTGTTCTCTTAAAAAAATTTTTTAATAAATTTTAATCTTTCAGTTGTTCTCTTAAAAAAATTTATTTATACATTTTAATCTTTCAGTTGTTCTCTTAAAAATTTTATTTATAAATTTTAATCTTTCAGTTGTTCTCCTTAAAAATTTTATTTATAAATTTTAATCTTGCAGTTGTTCTCTTAAAAGATTTTTTAATAAATTTTAATCTTGTAGTTGATCTCTTAAAAAAATTTTTTTATAAATTTTAATCTTGCAGTTGTTCTCTTAAAAAAGTTTTTTATAAATTTTAATATTGCAGTTGTTCTCTTAAAAAATTTTTTTATAAATTTTAATCTTGCAGTTGTTCTCTTAAAAATTTTATTTATAAATTTTGATCTTGCAGTTGTTCTCTTAAAAAATTTTTATTTATAAATTGTAATCTTGCAGTTGTTCTCCTTAAAAATTTTATTTATAAATTTTAATCTTGCAGTTGTTCTCTTAAAAAAATTATTTATAAATTTTAATCTTGCAGTTGTTCTCTTAAAAAATTTTTTTATAAATTTTAATCTTTCAGTTGTTCTCCTTAAAAATTTTATTTATAAATTTTAATCTTGCAGTTGTTCTCTTAAAAAAAATTTTTAATAAATTTTTTATCTTGTAGTTGTTCTCTTAAAATTTTTTTTATAAATTTTAATCTTGCAGTTGTTCTCTTAAATAGTTTTATTTATAAATTTTAATCTTGCAGTTGTTCTCTTAAAAAAGTTTTTTATAAATTTTAATCTTGCAGTTGTTCTCTTAAAAAAATTTTTTATAAATTTTAATCTTGTAGTTGTTCTCTTAAAAGTTTTTTTTATAAATTTTAATCTTGCAGTTGTTCTCTTAAAAAATTTTTTTTATAAATTTTAATCTTTCAGTTGTTCTCTTAAAAAAGTTCTTTTATAAATTTTAATCTTGCAGTTGTTCTCTTACAAATTTTTTTAATGAATTTTAATCTTTCAGTTGTTCTCTTAAAAAGGTTTTTTATAAATTTTAATCTTGTAGTTGTTCTCTTAAAACATTTTTTTATAAATTTTAATCTTGCAGTTGTTCTCTTAAAAAATTTTATTTATAAATTTTAACATTGCAGTTGTTCTCTTAAAATCTTTTTTTTATAAATTTTAATCTTTCAGTTGTTCTCTTAACAAATTTTTTAATAAATTTTAATCTTGCAGCTGTTCTCTTAAAAAATTTTTTAATAAATTTTAATCTTGCAGTTGTTCTCTTAAAATTTTTTTTATAAATTTTAATCTTGCAGTTGTTCTCTTAAAATTTTTTTTTTATGAATTTTAATCTTGCAGTTGTTCTCTTAAAAAAATTTTTTATAAATTTTAATCTTGCAGTTGTTCTCCTTAAAAATTTTTTTATAAATTTTAATCTTGCAGTTGTTCTCTTAAAAGTTTTTTTTATAAATTTTAATCTTGCAGTTGTTCCCTTAAAAAAAATTTTGTTTATAAATTTTAATCTTGCAGTTGTTCTCTTAAAAAATTTATTATAAATTTTAATCTTTCAGTTGTTCTCTTAAAAAATTTTTTTATAAATTTTAATCTTGCAGTTGTTCTCTTAAAAAATTTTTTTATAAATTTTAATCTTGCAGTTGTTCTCTTAAAAATTTTTTTTATAAATTTTAATCTTGCAGTTGTTCTCTTAAATAGTTTTATTTATACATTTTAATCTTGCAGTTGTTCTCTTAAAAATTTTTTTTATACATTTTAATCTTGCAGTTGTTCTCTTAAAAAATTTTATTATAAATTTTAATTTTTCAGTTGTTCTCGTAAAAAAATTTTATTATAAATTTTAATCTTTCAGTTGTTCTCGTAAAAAAATTTTATTATAAATTTTAATCTTTCAGTTGTTCTCTTAAAAATATTTTTATAAATTTTAATCTTGCAGTTGTTCTCTTAAAAAAATTTATTATAAATTTTAATCTTTCAGTTGTTCTCTTAAAAAAATTTATTATAAATTTTAATCTTGCAGTTGTTCTCTTAAAATTTTTTTTTTATAAATTTTAATCTTGCAGTTGTTCTCTTAAAAATTTTTTTTATAAATTTTAATCTTGCAGTTGTTCTCTTAAAAATTTTATTTATAAATTTTAATCTTGCGGTTGTTCTCCTTAAAAATTTTATTTATAAATTTTAATCTTGCAGTTGTTCTCTTAAAAAAATTTTTTAAAAATAAAATAATTTTTTTTAAAAACAATTTTTGGCGCTTTTACACTATTAGGACGAAATTTTGTACTTGATAAATGGAGATTTCAGATAAAAAAAAAACCCAATGATTTCAGTTGATTTTTTAAAATAATTCTAATAAGTTACAATGGTAGTTTCCAAATGAACTGAATATTACTGAATTATTAAAAATAAAAACAATTTTAATCATGTTAACAGGTGGACATTTCCGTCATCTTGTTTAAATCAAAACAAAAAGTTACCTCCCTTTTCAATTCTCCTGTGTCTTATGATCGTTTTCATCAAATTCAATTTTTTATTTTCTTTAATAAATAATTTTCTACCTTATCGATTTTCGAAAGTTTTGGATATAATCATAAGTTTATTATATTCGTTTGCGTAGCCAGTTAATTTAACTTTTTTTTTTACAATTTGAATTATAGGTTTTTGTTTAGAAAGATCTTTTTTTTTTTGCGTATCCAGTTTGCATAGGCAGTAAAATTAATTTAACATTTTTTTTATGGTTTGACTTATACATTTTGGTTTGGAAAAAAAATCTTTGTTTTTCTTTGATGACGACAGTATATGTGTACTAGTACTGCAATAAGCTGAAAGTCTGGTATTAATAACAGCAGTTTAAAATCATATCCTTGATTGTAATTCCATAAAAATAAATATTTTGATGATTTTCTGTATTTTTTAAGGTTAACGGATTATCAACGGCTAGCGGAAATCTTACGACCGCTCGGGTGGCAAAAATAATTGCTACGCCACTGGGTCCCTGGCTTTGGTAGAGATCATTTTGAACGACGATAGCTTCTTTGAGTGTTACCACGAACCACACCGACGTTTAATATGATCTGGGTATAAAAGTTATGTTTTAGCAAAGGAAGAAATATATATATATATATATTTATTTATTGAAGTTAAATTCTGTAAAAACAACAAAAAAAAAGAAAATATTCAAGTGCAAAAATATGTTTAGATAAAGAAAGTTAGGTTAATAGTCACAAAATCGAAATGTTCACAGTGTTTATAATAAACGTAAATATTATACATATGTGAGTATTTGGCAGCGTGGCATTGTGTATATGCTTTGGTTAACCTTGTTCTTGTTACTGCGTGTATAGCTGTGAGTAGAAATTCGTTTCTGTTCGTTTGAATGTGTACGCGAGGTATAGAAGGTTGGCACGTGCGTCTTTGAGTTCTTTTCGCTTCCCCGCTGGTAGATTTCTTGGCGTTTTCCGTGCAGGTGCAACCAACTTGAGAATTCTGAAGAAAACTGATTTTGCTGATCAGGTCTTATAGGAGTTTGTAAGTTCGCACTGGTTTATTACTTTCACATATATGTTTTACTTTTGGGATGTGAAACGATTTTCATTGGTTGAAAATTATATGAATTAACACGTTTCTGTGAAAACTAACTTTAAGGAAGTGACGAAGATAGCATATCGAAACGAACTGGACGAATAAAGAGGGTAATTTATTTGAGCCATTTGCTTTTTAGCATTTAGCAATTCCGCTACAGTCTCTTTGATCTTCAAGTCTGCTTTCTTCAGCTTCTGTTTCCCTTTGGAACCTTCGATCATATTTTTTATATGATGAAATCGTAAAACCTGGAGCACTGATTCTTTAGTTCAAATTGGATCATAGAATTATACATTTTAATATGAAAATTAAGACAATGTGCTTCTTGTGGAATCTAAAAATCAGGGTCCAGTATTTAAAGTGTAAATCGATCAATGTCATGATGGATGGTATGTTTTCTTTTCTTTTTTTTTTCAAATCGGTTCTGTCCGGGAAGCACTATATTCGAGATATGACCAGACGATGTAAAAACTAATAATCAAAGTTGAATACTACCGAGGCCTCTGTCCCTCTACTTCTCTGTCTGAATATACTATCTGCCTGACCAAAAATGAACTAAACATTTATGTTATTGTTTTTTCTTTTCCTTTTGCAAAACTCAATCATGTTCTACAAAAACAATGAACACTTTATTGCTAAATTGTACTTTACAGTCGTCTTTCAAAAATAAACACTTGTATAGGAAATATTTCTTACTCTTATGGCTTGTCAGCCCAACTGGTCTTCAAAGTACAGGTCTATGTATGGTTCAACAAGTGAATGGGAGTTTATGTCCGTGCGTCGTTTTCCCTTGAGTAAAGAAAAACATTAATTCATGGTTAAAAAATTTATTTATTGCATAAAAAATTATGGCAGTAAAGGATTACCCCCCCTTTTTTTTACCAAATTATTGGATTCGGCATTAAATAACCCCCAAATAGTTTATATGCTGTAAAATAAACAAACAACAAACCACCGGCTTCTCTCATTCGTCCAATTAGAAAATTAGGTTAAAAAGCAAATAATTATTTAGTTATTTAGTCTCTTTGTCCATAAATAAATTTTCTCCAAATAAAACTTAAAAAAAAAAACCCTCCACGAACCTCTTTATTGTGTCGGTCTTTCATGCATGAAAATTTTACTCGTCTAAATTAAACAAACGGGGCGTTCAACAACGACACAAATGAAAAGAAACCATGATGCAGAGAATAAAAAGACTAGCACGCATTAACAGACCGCGCACGTATGTATAAAAATATTTTACGTGGTTTGTTGATCGCTCATGGACAAGAAGGTAAATAATGTGTGCTTGTCTTTTATGCACTTTCTGCTTCTTTTCACGCAGAAAGATTATATAAGAAGACGTTAGTTGAGTTTTCTTCAGGGTTTTATTTGGAGAGAATGGGCTGAAGATAGAGAGAGACACATTTTATCTTAGTTAACTTTAACTCTCTTACTTTCTTACTATCTAAAATGAGTAATGTATATGGATAGAGAGATCGAGACATCATTTCACTTAGATTATCAAGTTTTCTAGATCATTGACAGTGTCTCATTCGCACGGCTTCCAGAGAGAGAGAATGATTTTACAACTTTCATTTCTCTCAGCTCGAAAACGTAACGTCTCTCTGTTTTATCTATAGCGTTTGACTTCTGCCCCGCCATCTGCCACAACTTTACGTCATCTGTCTAAAGGAACGATTCTGTTTGCAGATTATCATTACATGCACTGAATGTGATCCTTGTCAGAATCCACACTAGCTAACTTAATAGCCATTGAGGTAGGGTTCCTAATATGTAATGTTTGTACATCAGTCTCCTCCTCCCCATTGTATCCTATTTGACTCCAGTCCTCATTTCATACTGTGTCTATAATACACGCTTCTCTCCCCCCCTCTCTCTCTCTCTCTCTCTCTCTCTATATATATATATATATATATATATATATATATATATATTAACAATCAAAGATAATAAAGAAAAGACAGACTATAAAGGTAGGAATAGTTCATCAGAGACTAAAGTGAATGTATAAGGCACATTCAAACATAATTCACTTCAAGTTTTGGCTTGCTACGGACAGCAGTCCTCCTATCACCATCGAGTACAACGATGACCACCACCACCACCACCACCACCGCAACAATCAACAGAAATCAGCAACATTTACTCTATTCCCTCGCGCATATTCGACGTCCACCACATCAGTCGAGCTAATCTCTATTTCTGCACACATTTTATCATATGTCAGAATGTTTTTACGTGTTTTGAATTATTTTTGGGTTCTGGTCTACTTGAATATTGAAGGGTCCATGTGATTCTCTTTGTTGCCTTTTGACACCAAGAAGCGGTAGCAATATGGTTGAGGCTGTTATAAGGATTCAAAGTTAATAGCAATGGGAACATGAAAATCGAAGTATCAATTACTCTTGTTGCGAGCGAGATATTCGTTTACAAGCGAATGGGAAGAGACGTTTTAAAATATATATCGTTCTATCTTATTCATATATAATCACAGTCTGTCTCTCGCTCTCCATCACACTTTTTTCCTTCTTCATCTCTCACTCTCCCACCCATATATTTGTATATAGATATATATTCTTATAAAAGAACAAGGTCTTCAACTGTTTTTTTTAGGAAGGCATATCTGTCTTTGATGAGTTGTTTTATGAATTTCCGCTATTCAACGGAGTACGTGTAAGACGTACTATTTTGACATATGAATAAAATACCATGAATGTGAAATAAATCTTCTGATGTTGGAATTATTACTAGCAAAGTTATATATATATATATATATATATATATATATATATATATACTCTGTGTGTGGAGAACGTTGTCATTTCCCCTTATTAGGATATACATGCGACTGGAGACCGCTTGTGAATTTTATATTCCCTAGACACTTCCTCCTTCGGAGGAAGCTGGTTCAATCCGCTTAGGCTTAATGATGCTAGCTGATATATGTTTGACAGAAGCATTAACATGTCGCTACACATTCATGAACATGTTTCGATCAACCAGTTACAAGTAACTAGAGACGATATTACCTATACAAATGTTTCGTTCGTAACTTATGCTTACGTAAAAACAAATAGAAAGTATACCTTGCCCTACTTCGGTGTTGAGCACTCTTGTATTACTTCCGTTAAAATTTCATTGGTTGTTTTAACTTTTGAAAATATTGACCTGGAATTATATACTTCTGCCCGATTAAAGCATCCGTTAAACAATTTAGGTAAACGCATATCTTCTCATTTATTTAGCGATAATTTGGGCTGTGATAACAGAATATTCTTTTCATTCTTTTGACTCTCGGGTATATATCCGACGCAGTTAGACACACTATATTAACCGAGAACCACACCCGTCTATATAAAGAAACCTAAGATATTAACGGATATATACTAGAGAGTCAAACCAATGAAAAGAAAGTGTTGTTGTTACAACCCCAGTGATAATTAAAAACATCACCGTAAGATGACCCATCTCAGAGCGGCTATTCCAACTAGTATACCAATAAATATTTACCGTTTTTACGTAGGGTGCTTTTAAACTTGTTGCGCGCATGCGTGTAGATTAACGACTTTTTTTTTTTTTTGCGTTTGTCACCTTTATTGAAGGTTAATCACCTTTCAACATCCATTTGATAAAACTTACATATGTGAATAATTAAATAGAAATCTATTTACAAATGAGACGCTAGATTCTGCTACCTATCCATTATGCAGTTGTCGAGGGTTCAGGCCCCATCCCACACTCCGCCCTCAACTTGCACGCGATTGTACGTAAATAGAGAAGGGGGGCACACATAACGCGCACACATACTCATCTACTTAATCTGCAATGTCTTGGCAGGTACGCACCAGTGTGCAATATTAGTCTTTAATTACTGCACACAAAAAAACAAACAGTCGACCACTTAATTCGGAAACTCTGTCCACAGAAAAACAAAAGGAAGGAAAAATAATAACAAAACATATAAAACGGTTTTATGCAAACAAGCAGTAATGGACACAGCAACGCACTTTTCTCGCTCCCCTGTGCACACTTTTTCTCCTTTTATCTCGCTTTCTCTCCCTCTCTCTCGTTTTCTCTCTCACATACCCCCTCACTCATTTCTCTCTCTCATTTCTCTCTCTCATTTCTCTCTCATTTCTCTCTCTCTCATTTCTCTCTCTCATTTCTCTCTCTCATTTCTCTCTCTCTCTCTCGTTTTCTCTCTCTCTCTCTCTCTCTCGTTTTCTCTCTCTCTCTCGTTTTTTCTCTCTCTCTCGTTTTCTCTCTCTCTCTCTCTCGTTTTCTCTCTCTCTCTCGTTTTTTTCTCTCTCTCTCTCGTTTTTTTCTCTCTCTCTCTCTCGTTTTTCTCTCTCTTTCTCTCTCGTTTTTCTCTCTCTCTCTCTCGTTTTTCTCTCTCTCTCTCTCGTTTTTTTCTCTCTCTCTCGTTTTTTTCTCTCTCTCTCTCTCTCTCGTTTTTCTCTCTCTCTCTCTCTCTCGTTTTTCTCTCTCTCTCTCTCGTTTTTCTCTCTCTCTCTCTCGTTTTTCTCTCTCTCTCTCGTTTTTCTCTCTCTCTCTCTCTCGTTTTTCTCTCTCTCTCTCTCTCTCTCGTTTTTTTCTCTCTCTCTCGTTTTTCTCTCTCTCTCTCTGTCGTTTTTCTCTCTCTCTCTCTCTCTCGTTCTCGTTTTTTTTCTCTCGCTCTCGTTTTTTTTCTCTCGCTCTCGTTTTTTTTCTCTCACTCTCGTTTTTTTTTCTCTCGCTCTCGTTTTTTTCTCTCGCTCTCGTTTTTTTCTCTCGCTCTCGTTTTTTTCTCTCGCTCTCGTTTTTTTCTCTCGCTCTCGTTTTTTTTTCTCTCTCTCGTTTTTTTTCTCTCGCTCTCGTTTTTTTCTCCTACTCTCGTTTTTTTCTCCCTCTCTCGTTTTTTTCTCCTACTCTCGTTTTTTTCTCCCTCTCTCGTTTTTTCTCTCTCTCTCGTTTTTTTCTCTCTCTCGTCTTTATCTATCTCTCTCTAGTCTTTCTCTCCCTCTCTCTCTCTCTCTCGTCTTTCTCTCTCTCTCGTTTTCTTTCTTTCTCGGTTTTTTTCTCTCTCACTCGGGATTTCTCTCGTTTTCTCTTTCTCTCGTTTAATATCTTTTCTCTCGCGTTCTCCTTTTCTCTCTCTCTCTCGTTGTTCCTGTATTTCGTTTTTTCTCTCTCTCATTATTTGCTCTTTCTCTCTCACGTTTTTTCTCTCGCGCGTTTTTTTTCTATCTCGCGTTTTTTTTTCTATCTCGCGTTTTTTTTTCTATCTCGCGTTTTTTTTTCTATCTCGCGTTTTTTTTTCTATCTCGCGTTTTTTTTTCTATCTCGCGTTTTTTTTTCTATCTCGCGTTTTTTTTTTCTATCTCGCGTTTTTTTTTCTATCTCGCGTTTTTTTTTCTATCTCGCGTTTTTTTTTCTATCTCGCGTTTTTTTTTCTATCTCGCGTTTTTTTTTCTATCTCGCGTTTTTTTTTTCTATCTCGCGTTTTTTTTTTCTATCTTGCGTTTTTTTTTCTATCTTGCGTTTTTTTTTCTATCTCGCGCGTTTTTTTCTATCTCGCGCGTTTTTTTCTATCTCGCGCGTTTTTTTCTATCTCGCGCGTTTTTTTCTATCTCGCGCGTTTTTTTTTTCTATCTCGCGCGTTTATTTTTCTATCTCGCGCGTTTTTTTTTTCTATCTCGCGCGTTTTTTTTTTCTATCTCGCGCGTTTTTTTTTCTATCTCGCGCGTTTTTTTTTCTATCTCGCGCGTTTTTTTTTCTCTCTTTACCATTTATTTCACTTGTTTCCTCTTTCAATTCTTATTTTCTCCATTCCCCTTTTTTCTTTATCGTTTTCAAACTTTTTCTCTTATTTTCTATCTTCTTTTTTTCTTAAGCTTTTTCTCTCGCTCTCACGCCCTCCTTCGTTTTTTCTCTCTTTCATTCTCTCTCTCGTTTTTTTTTCTTTATACTCGGTTTGTCTTCTCTCGGCTTTTACTCTTCTAGTTTTTCTCTCGTTTTGTCTCTCTCTCTAGTTCTCTCTCTTTCTCTCTGCTTCTCTGTCTTGTTTACCCTATCTCTCCTTTCCCTCTCTCTAACGTTGTCTCTATCTCTCCGTTTTTCTCTCTATATATCGGGGTTTTCTTTCTGTACCGTTTTTCTCTCTCTCTCTCTCATTTCCTTGCTCTCCTGTTGTTATTCTCTCTCTCCTGTTTTTTCTTTTATCTCGTTTTAATCTTTCTTTTTATCACGATTTTTTCTCTCTCTCTCCGATTTTCTCTCTCTGTTTTCCCTCTCTACCGTTTTTATCTCATTCCCGTGTTTTTTCTTGTTTTTTATTTTTGTTTTTTATTTCATTACTGTTTTTTCTCTCCCCGTTTTTGTCACTTGTTTTTCTCGTTTTTTTTTATCTCTGTTTTCCTTTTTCTTTCTTTCTCATTTTCTCACTCTTTTTCTCATGCATTCTCTTTTGTTATCTCTCACCTTCGTTCTCTCTTTTCTTTGTCCTCTCTCTTTCGTTTTTCCTCTCTCCCGTTTTTCTCTAGTTCTATCTCTCTCTCTCTCGCGTTATGTCTCTCGTTTTTTTTCTATCCCTTTCTATTTTTTCCCTGTTTCGTTTTTTCTCTCTCCTTTTTTTTTTATTTTCACTCTTTCGCGGTTTCTCTCCTCGTTTTGTCTTTCTCTCTCGTTTATTTCTCTTTTTCTCGTTTTCTTTCTCTCTTCCAGGTTTTCTAATTTCTGGGTTTTCTCTCGTTTTCTCTCTCTCTCTCTCTCTCTCTCTCTCTTTCTTCCCCCCTCTCTGTCTATCTATCTCCCTTTCTCGTTTTTCTCTTTCTCTCATATTCTTTAATACGTTTTCTCTCTCGTTTTCTCTTTTTCTCTCTCTCTTGTTTATCTCTCCCTCTCTCTTTCTGTCTCTTGATCTATCCCTCGCTTCCTCTTTATCTCTTTTTCTTTCCCTTTTTCTCATTTTCTTTCTCTTTATCACTTTATTTCTCACTTTTCTCTCTCTCTCTCTCTCTCTCTCTCTCTCTCTCTCTCTCTCTATATATATATATATATATATATATATATATATATATATATAGTCTCATTCTCTGTTGCCCGTTACTATTTTCTATATCTCTTTTCAGTCTTTCTCTTTTTTTAATGCTCTCATATTTATTTCTACTTCTCTCCCCCCCCCCCCAACTCATCCGCACACGTCGCGCAAATGACTTTATCACTAAATACATAAAAGCTAACGAGTATCGCCATCAATTACTTCGCGCCTACGCTGAAATTTTTAATATAAAATGTACTTGTGTTTTTCTTTTCCCGCTCTTAATCGAAGGCGCCATAAATATTTTTGGCGCTTAATCGATATTTACCAGGTTTGACACAAGACTGAACTTGTGCGGCGCAAATAAAGGAAGAAACGTGTTAGAACCACATGAATGACTTTCTATTGGCATTAAAAGATTTTTGACACAATTAATATATATATATATATATATATATATATATATATATATATATATATATATATATATATATATCCCGCAATAAGTTTCCTGACTTTATCTTCTACAGGCATTTAAACTTGTCATAGACTCTTAAACATTCAATATGTTATTGCTATACATCTTATGAGATGACTAACCGATTTTTATGATTTCAGATTCAAGTGAACAGCTATAGCAGGAATTGGAATACACCCTACTTAAGCCTGATTGTCACGGCTGGTGAATTTTAAGAATACAATCTGGACGTGAGGACACTTTAAAAGAATAATATGCAATAAAATTCTGTTTTAAACTTGGGGGAAAATGCCGCAGAAACATATGGAATGCTTCAGACCGGTTTTTAAACCATTTTGCATTAACCGAGCAGTTTTTGAGTGGCATAAGAGATTCAAGGAAGGCAGGGAGTCTGTGAGGGATGATGAGAGGTGTGGGAGGAGTAAGGAAGTCTGAACACCGGAGTTGATTGGCTAAATAAAGAATTTCATGAATAAGGACCGTCATGTGTCTATAAAGACAATAAGTACACAATTTCAGTGTCAGAACTGTACACACAATTATTCGTGAGGAACTGAAGATGCGGAAAGTTTGCGCAAAGTTTGTTCCAAGAATGAAGTCCACAACTTCATCCTTGTGACAGACTATTTGACCAAAATGAGCATCAAGATAGTTCCTT
Source organism: Euprymna scolopes (assembly GCF_053919585.1). Classification (NCBI taxonomy): domain Eukaryota; kingdom Metazoa; phylum Mollusca; class Cephalopoda; order Sepiida; family Sepiolidae; genus Euprymna; species Euprymna scolopes. The sequence continues at coordinate 38,585,272 of NC_136502.1, read as the reverse complement.
ACCTTTCGTAGAGCCCAATTCCTGCTCCCTGCGACTTTTGATTATTCCCTAAGCTTAAGGGAAACCTCAGATGCTATCATTATGAGACAATTGAGGAGATGAAAACGGCTGTGGTGAGGGTCATTGACATGCTCACATTAGAGGACTTCCATGAGACCTTCCAGAAGTTGTTGGAACGTTACCACAAATGCATTGCAGCCGGAAGAGATTACTACTGCGACGGGGACTAGAGTTTCATGTGTGTACTATCAATAAAAGTGTTCGTACGAAAATGTCTGAAAACTTATTGAAGGCACCTTGTGTGTGTGTGTGTATATATATATATATATATATATATAATTGCAGACACTAGTGTTTCATGCTTACGAAGTCATCAGTGTAGGTAACAGTTCCTGTCGGTCATGAGATTCGAACACAGCCACGAAGCCACATTTGGCTTTCTTAGCCGAACCCCCACCTCAGGGCCACCAAACACGTGCCACGGGAATGAAGAGAATTAAGAACTATTAAACGCCAAATTCGGGCGAGTACATGAGGTAACGTACAGTGTTCGAACGAGCGGAAGTCATAAACAATTCATAGACCCGAGTTGATTGCCTCTTTTATATATATATATATATATATATATATATATATATATATATATATATATACTAGCAAAAGTGCCCGTCGTTGATTGGGTTCAAAAACAGCCTACAGAAATGGACTCTGATTTATGAGAGTATGATAGGTTATGAAAAGGAAGGGTTGTAAAGAGATAGCTTCGAATTTGGGGGTATCAAAACCAAAGCAAAATATGATGAAAGTAAAAATAAAATAGATAAACACCATAATTTATTATACCATACCTGTTCACACTGAAACACTTATCACAATATTCTGTGGATCTATATTAAAAAAAAACTTGTTAAACTTCGTGACATATTTCCATTCTATGGAGGTTAGGCGCGAACGAACACCCCATAATTTTATTATACCATATTTCTTCAAACTGAAACATAATTATCAAAGTATACTTACGCAGATAGATATGAAAAGTCTTTATTAAAGTTTGTGCCTATTTCCATTCTATGGAGACCAGGCGCGAACGCAGACCCCACAATTTTATTATACCATCGCTATTTAAGTTAAAACATACTTATCAAAGTATTCTTATGTACATCTATATAAAAAACACTTGTAAACGTTTTTTTTTTTCATTTTTAAATTTTTTATTTCCATACTTTGTGGACCAGGCGCGAACACAGACCCCACAATATTAATGAACCACTGTTCTGCCAGATCAAACATACCCATTCCTGTGTCTCGATACATCTTCTATCATGAATAATTTTTTAAAAATAGTCAACCATATAGGAGCCTATTCGTGACCAGACACACACACACACACAGCTTTATATATATATATATATATATATATATATATATATATATATATATATATATATATGAGAAAAGATAGTGAGATACTAATTAAAGTTAGATTAGAACTTTATTACATTATCATGCCAATACGATAAGGATGATTATTTTATTTTCTACCTTCCTCCATTATATACCCTCTATGTTTCGTTTCCTATTCATTATTTTCCCTAGCTATAATCCGCACGTTTTCCTTTCATTAAATACTCCCGATACACAATCTCCCTCCTAATAAATACACCTCCTCCTTCGCCTTTGGAATTACTCAAATGATCCCACTCCTCCCTTTCCATTACTTCTCCCCCAGAACTTTCCCATTTCTAACCTTAAATATATTTAAAATCGGTGTTATTTGTAAAAATTAGACGTAATTTTTAATATGAATTGTTCGTATATTTTTTTAAATATACTTGTGATTTAATTGTTACTTTAACAATCGATTTTGCATAAAGCACCATTTCTAAGTCTATAACTTTTGCCCGTTTTTAAAGGGTTAATATATATATATATATTCCTATCTTGGGTAAAGCATATTGGGACGTGAAATAACAAACTGACACACAATAGTGCACTGAAAAGCTGTGATACAGCGAACAGTCCGTCTATAGATGACTACTATATATACTAGGAAGTCAGCCTGGCTTTGCGCGGGCCCTATGTACTGTTCATAACTTTATGTGTCTAAATATCAAAAAGTTTGACTTATGTCCAGGTAATCTACATCTAAAATTTCAAGTGTTTACACTCAAAACTGGTGAAGGAGCTTGGTAGAGTCTGCAAAGGTCAACTCTTTCAACTTTGATTTCTTGGCAGCCACATTTTCGCCCCAAAACTGAATAAAAAAGCTTGCTGCATGTCTGAATACCCTTTATGTAAAATTTTAAATGTTTATACCAAAAATTGGCTGAATAGTTTGCTAGAGACCGCAAAGGCCAAAAACCGATTAAAAAGCTTGTCCCATGCCTGAATACACTTTATGTAGAATTTCAAATCTTTAGACCAAAAATTGGCTAAGTAATTTGGTAGAGACCGCAGAGATCAAATTTTTAAAAAACTTTAACCACAATTTTGACCCCTTAACACTTAATTTGTTGTTTTGGGTTCAATTCAAATTAAAAAGTTTGATCCACGTTCAAGTAACCTACATCTATAATTTCAAGTGTTTAGACCTAAAATTGGCGGAGGAGTTTGGCAGAATTTTCAAAAGTCTGTAGACAGAGTAGTTTGGTAGGGAAATGTACACACACACAGACGATTTCACTTATATTAGTCACTCCCTAATATGATTGACCCAAGATAGGGAGAATATGTATTAAGTTGGGGCGATTAATCGGAATTAGGAATCGAAAAAATCAAGTTTTGGGTGTATCGGAATCGGAAAAATTTGTGCCTATTTTCCGATGCCCAAAACGATTCTTTTAATTGGCATTTTTATTTGATTTTCTTTAAAGAAAAAACCTTCTACTGCTGAGAGTAATACTAAAATAATGAATAGCTATTGATTTTAAACTATTAGTAAAACTAAAATCGATAGCTCATTCCTCACAAGTGTATCGTCACGTTCGAGAAAATATCTACACAGTTAACATGTGAAAAATAACTTTATAGTTAAATATTTAGATATTTATAAAGAGTCCGAGTCGGTAATTGCATCGGAATCGGAAAAAATATTGGAATCGTCCCATCCCTGATATGTATACAAACCTTGTTTGTTTGAGTGATGATGGAATGAACATAAAGGGCTAGAACTCTTTTATAATAGATAAATAATTACTGGAATTTATTTATACTTGATCTTGAGTTAAAATTTAGTATCTATTGAGCTTTAATCTTGAACTTTTGACTATGACTAACATTATTACACTAGCAGGCCGCCCGGCATTGCCCGGCCGTAAAATACGCTTAAATATGATATTTTAATTAATGCAAATTTCGTATTTATCATATTGGACTCAATATATAGTAATGATTTAAAAATTTGACTCGTGAGCAACCACCGAGAACCGAAACCAAAACATTTAGCTCACGACTTACTTTTTCCTTTGACGTTAATGTCTGTGCTATGAAAACATGTTTGCTGCAAGGCTAAAAATTAAAACATAAACTAATAGCTATTACGTTACGCATGCATATTTGTAATGCCGTCCTTCACCTGGCAAATTCCATTAAAAAAAATCACACCGCTGCACAGATTTTCCCCAGCTAAAACCCATATATAAAGTTACGCATGGGTTCGAATAACCAATATATATTAAGTTTTATGTCTGAACTGTCAAAAGGCGTTTGGTAGACATTTTTTAAACAAATATATGCGCATACATAAATATATAGGAAAAGAGGTTTGTGTTTACTATAACCTTTTTACGCAAATATTACACAAGTATAAATTATGTAGAATATTTGCATGAAGATAATTACATGTAATCTATAATATAAATCTCACCCGTCTGTTTAAATGTATGTATGTATGCCTAAAACTTTCAACGGAAGCGACGGATTTTCACGAGATCGGTATCGTTTTGAAGCTCGACCCTTCGGATGACAAACATCGAAAAATTGGCCCAAGACATTAATTTTCACCCTCAATTGGGCAGTTTTCTACAAGGAGGGGTCGCTTTTTTCACCGATATTTTCGAAAATCATCCCCCTCTTTTCGATTTACAAGCCTTAATTTAAACCTTCGCCACTTCCTGTTTGGCGATGGACGCTACGACAAAGACGTCACTTTTTTTTTTGTTGTTGTTGTTGTTCTTCTTCTTTTCCTCCTTCGCAGTTCGGGGTCGAGCCTGCCTACCTGCCTACTACCACTTTTTTTCTTGCTCAACACACACCTCCAAACACCTGGGCCACGCCGGACACCCAGGCTAGTAGTTAACTAAAGATGATCATCCCAAAAGAAAACCGAAAAAAAAAAATGTATAGGGAATTAATTAAAATGAATGTTTAAAAGAATATGCAAATAGCTAGATCTTTTGCAGATGAATGCAATTTCACGACCCACATATAACAAGTTTTTTTTAATGAACAGAAAAAGGGGGTTTAATATGAATATCAATACACACACACAATATATATATATATATATATATATATATATATATATATATATATATATATATATATATATATATATATATATTATGTAGACCGCCGGAGCGCTACATAGGAATTCGGGTTATATTTAATCATAGTGATGGGAGTAGATAGCTATGGCTCCTTAGTTAAGAAATATAAAACTGGATCAAGCGTCAGTTTGTTTAAAATCGTTGACAGCACAACATCATTTTTGCTTATAGTTCCTCCTTCCTCGCTCTCCATCGCTTCCTAGGTTACGTGCTGTAGCAACTGAAGAGAAGCGAGAGAAAAGAAAGAACTGATTATATAAAACGGAGAAAAAGAAAAAGGGCCAATTCATTCTTGAGGGTAAAGGCGGGAACTGACATAAATCGTAGACACCTACGTAGTTAAACGAATTCAACATTACAGATGTTGAATGCGGTATCTTTTTTTTTTTTTAACTTGCGGGAGAAGGGGGTTGGAACCGCTTTTCAAAACCCAGCGTTCTTCTTGGCCTTCGGGCTAAGATCACAGTGTAGTATTTGTTCAGATGCTGCACTCCACCTTTTCTGTCCTCGGTCAGTGGAGGAGAAATCCTCTATGGCAGACAATTTTTATCTGTGTTCCTATCCAGGGTGTCGCTTTTTAGGGAGCTAGATTTCTCCCACATTAAAAACTGACCTTTTGTCTTACTCTGGCCTCGTAGGGAGACAAGTAAATAGAAACACCGTAATGATCAGTAGTGAAAGAACTTGAGGGAGGTCTAATTATTCCAGGGGAGGCTCAACAAGAACTTATCTACATTAGACTTGAAAACGACCATGTTATAGTCAGCTAGGAAGTAACCCCACAGCATTGTTTCACAGACAATTCTAGGCAAGAAACTGGAATTTTCATTTAGCTTTAGGCACAAATAGAGAATAAATTAAATTACTGACAGTTATTGTAGAAAGACAAGTATTTGTTGCGATCAATCCACATATACTAACGCTAAGTGAATCAAGACTTTTCTTGCCGTATACTTCAATGACACAAAATACATGCTAGCATATCACTTGGTTTTGAGATTGAGTTATGTTGAAAAATAAATTAAAAAAAAAAAACTATTTTAATTGTATCAAGCGGTTGTAATTACATCCGCCCCATTTTCGGTCGAATGTGTCACTATGTCTGCTCCTATTCCCCCCCCCCCCACGAGGGCAAAGTTGGACACAAACACGGTTTTTAATGTGGGGAAAAATCCAGTTTCAAAAAACAAAAAAAAAAGAAGTGTACTTTGAATTAGATAAAAAAATTAAAATTGATTCCATCTAAAACCTTTTCTCCTTTACTGACCGAAGACATCTGTAGTAGATGCGACTGGAGTGCTAACTGTTTTGGTTTCGATTCTAACTGATGGCACCCAAGTCTTTTTTTTTACTTTTGAAAGCAGTACTATATATTAGGTACGATATAATATTCAATAGAGAATTGGCTCTGTAATAATTATGTTTGCATGAATTAAAATATATTTAAACGTATTTTACAACCAGACAACGCCAGGCACCCCCTCACCTCGATAGTTAATACATACGTCCAAGGATGGAGTACTGTTGCCACATCTGGGCAGGAGCTGCTAGAAAGGACTTGTCCTGCCTTGATAGAGTTCAAAATAGACTTCATAGCCTCGTAGGAGATGTCCTATTCTCTTCCCTGCAACCTTTATCTCACAGAAGAGATGATGCGAGTTTGTCTCTGCTTTATCGTTATTTTCATGGCAAGTGCTCAACTGAGCTTCAATCTATGGTCCCACCCACCAAACTTAAAGAAACACTCGTCTAGCTGAAAACACCATCAATAATTCCCCCCCCCCACTCTTTATCTGTGCCTTATCTGTGCCTAGATTCCCTGAACAAAGCTTTTTTCTTAGAACTGCAAAAAACTGAAAACACCATCAATAATTCCCCCCCCACTCTTTATCTGTGCCTAATCTGTGCCTAGATTCCCTGAACAAAGCTTTTTTCTTAGAACTGCACACCTATGGAATTGTCTTCCGTTTTCCTGCTTTCTAGCAGACTACAATCTGAGTGTCTTCGTCCAACGTAAACAAGTTCTTGATGAGCCGTTCCACTTAAAAAAATTTACCGAATTTCCATTATTAACGATTACTATATTGTCCAATTGACTATTGTACACTCTTAACTTTTATCCTCGAGTGGTCTCTGAGCCTTGATAAGTGGTGATTCCTATGTAAAAAAAAAATAGGAGAATAATATAAATATGTTTGCCTCTAAGACGTGGGGTTATAAAATGGTAGCAATTACATTTAAATTAAGTGTCTTAGACTCAAACACAAAAGTTTTTTATGCAGCTATAATATGCGTTCACAAGTACGAGGTTCTATTCATTTATTAATCACGTTTACTGAAGGAAATATCTACACACAGTATATTATGTATCAATGTTTCCAACAATATTAAGTACGCTGCTTTTGTGGGTAGGGGTAATGTTTTTGTTGGTGATATTATTAAATAATTAATTGAATGCCTTGATGTGTGTGTGTTTTCTTTCAGATATAGCGTTATCGGTATTAGTTATCTCCCCTTGAGTCATGAAGAGCTGACTTCTACTACGACCTAATATCGGCACTAAAGTTATTGCTACAAGAAAACAGCAACAAAAATCACGACATGAATTCATAAGCACGTAAATTCAGGCAGGCTCTTTGCGTAATAGTTAACACATCCGATTACCGGCTGGATTCGAATCCTATCATAGTTATAATCAGCCACGCTGATGAGCCGTGATGACAGCGGAACACCTGTCTGCGGATAACTATTTTTTTCACAAGACTAGCACATATAGGCCGCCATGTTGATTTTTTTTTAAAATATTCCCGACAAATGCAGTAAATACGTAGTTATTAGTTAAAGACTTGCTTTTCCTTTACTGAAGAAAATTACGTAAATTTAGTACAAAAATAAATTATTTAAATTTAGTGCTGAAATTTATTTTACTGTAACATAATTTAGATAATTACCATTTTATTTATAATGCAGAAAATTTTAATTGTGCCATTTAAAAAAAATGTCTGCCATTCATGTCTTTGTTTTACGTCGGTGTCGTTTGTTCGTGTCGCTGAATAAACTTATTCGACGATAAAAGAACTCATCAAAAGGGGGTTTAGTTAATGTCATTTTTTGTTGTTATTGATTTTCATCTCTAGCAATTCTGGTTTTTCAATCTGTGAGGGAAATGACTTCAATTTCCGTTGAAATAAAAAAACAAACAAACAAAAAGAAACGGTTCATTATCATTAAAGTAAACCCTGCCCCCCTCTCTCTGTAATATATATATATATGTATATATATATATATATATATATATATATATATATATATTCCCTCCTCTCCCCAACGTTCTCTTCTCTTCATTTCTTTCTTTCTTTTTTCTTTTACTTTTCATTCTTCCATTCTTCCTTTTCTTTTTCATTTCTCCATTTCCTATGCTTTTTCTTTTTCTTTTTCTTTTCTTTTCACTTTTTCGTTCTCTTTTCCTTTTCTTTTTTGAACTTTGTTTACTTTTGTTTTGTTTTTTTTTTTAAATATTTTTCTTCTCTTTTCTCTTCACTTTTTAGTTCTCTTTTTCGTTTTACATTTTCTTTTTTTCACACTTTAATTACTATTTTTAATAGCTCTTATTACTTTCTTATATGCTACTTTTTTTTTTCGTTCACTTCTTTTTCCTCTTCTGTTCGATAAGTTCTATCGCATTTTTTTAAACACTTTTCCATTCCACTGGAAATTCACACACTCGAGCTTTCATACTTTCCATTTTCTTTCTCCGTAAAAACGTATACAAATGTTGTTAACGTATCAAAGAAGTCGAAATGAGTGTTTTCACCAAAATATTTTCGTGTTTGATTATCGATTATGTAAAACGATTTATTTTATTCCTGGCCAGCGGGGGGGGGGCGATCGCAAAATACGATTAAATATGATATTTCAATTTGTCCAGATTTCGCATATATTATTATAGAGTCGTGATTTCAAAAGTTGAAAAGAAAGTATTTGGGTTGTTGAATAGCAGGATGACGGGAACATATATAACGATGACGAGGAAGACATTTATACAGTCCTTATAGTTCGTATTAACAGTTCTTATAAAACAGATTGATGAGAGTTGATATGATGTACAGTCGTTAACACAGAGGGGGGGAGATACATAATTTTTGAGGGGTTACAGAATGTTCATTATAAGATGATAAGCACATTACCTTTTCCGTTCGTGAAGGATGTGACACAAGACAACAATTACAAAACACGATGATTGCTTTATTCATCTGATCGACCGGTCCAATGACGCCAGGAATTCAAATTTGGATCTACATAGTCTAAATGTTCTCCCTTCGCTTCCGAGAGATGAACTGACCAACTCTCTGGCTCTCTGACTGACCAACTTCTCTTTTCCTGACCGACTAAAATCCGAACCCATAATATGGAGAAATGTCCTTTGTCCTTTGACGTCAGAAGTGTGTTTTTCAAACGTAACTAATTTCACGTGGCTTTACATATGTTTGTCCAAACACACTTTTGACAACAAAATAATCCTCAAATCTAATCTAACCTATTTTAAACAATATAATTGAATTTGCATTGCTCATTCTTTTAGCCGACATTTTTAATATTCCGATTTCTAAAAGAATGGAAAAGCAACTCTTTTTTCCGATATAAACAATATTTAACTATTCTAATAGAATTTAATAATAGACTAAATTTCTAACATTCTATTTCTCAACTTTGCTTACAGGGTTCAATTCTAGGCTTATCCTAATCTCATTATCACTTACCTAATATTCTTCTAATTTACATGGAAAGAGGACAGCCCTTTTCCATGTAACAGGGTGCCATCAACTAGAATCGAAACCGAAAGCAAAACTGTAGCATTGTAAGTTGGTGACGTTACCACTGTACCAACGTGACATGCACATGGACTGATTAAAAATAAACTAAGATGAATGTACAAAATGTGTAACGATTTTTTCAATTTTGACCCCTTAACCGGCTAAAGACCCATAATGATCCAATCATTTGAGGCCATTAGCGCTGCTTTACGACTTTTAGTTTCGGAAGAGATAGTTTGAAAATATGGATACACAGACATACATAGTGATCTTTATAAATTAGATTGATTGGATGGAATAAACACAATGTATTTAAGGTAAGATTCTTTGGTTAGATTATAAACGTTTTATATTGCCTAGGTTTATATGTGTAAATTGAACATGTTTTATTTCACCTGCAATTAAATGGATCCATTAAACATGTTCTGCTTTACGTACGATTTAATAGGCTGACTAAACACGTTTTATTTCTCGCTTTATTTTACCAACGAAAAAAATGGACGAATTAAAAACGCTTTATTTTACATATGATTGGTTGGGTACATTTAAAAAAAAAACGTTTCATTTTATCTACGGCTAGCAGGGAAACTCAACGTTGCCCTGGATTGAATGGTGATTAACGAATATTTCACTTTTTATTATCATCGAAATAGGTCAAAGTTTTCAATCGAAAATTGGTAAAAATTTTCGCTCATTTTTCAATCAAATCAATTGATGGCCTGCTCTAGTTGGGGACCCGTCACGGTGCACCGGTAGGAAGCTTCACATGCCTCCCTGCAGTGACAGTCTAAAATATATTGTAATCTACATTGCACTGTAGAGAACCTACTGTTGATTTTATAAGATTATTTTTATGTATAACGGCTTGAATTAAAGTTTAAAGTGCAAGCGTCAAGTATCATGGTTCAGTTGTGCTCTAAACAGAAACATTCATTTCGAACGCACCCTTGTCATATCAAAGAACCTACTGTTGATTTTATGTGCCTGGTATTACTGGTTGTGCGGTGATAATGGCTTGAATTTAAGTTTTAAATGAAAAAGTCAAGTATCATTGTGAAATTGTGTTTTAAACAAAAACATTCATTTTGAACACGTCTCTGTCATATCAAAGAACCTATTGTGGGTTTTCTATGTTTGGCTTTTGCTGCTTGTGTTGTAATAAAGCTTCTTAAATGCTCTTGTGATGTTAGGCTGTATAAGGTGTTAACTTTGGTCAAATTCGTCTGTTTCTTCTTTCATCGGATTTGTTTCGATTATTGATACTTATCGAAGACATTCTGATACAAACCCTATCTAAGAACACTGCTAGATACATAAAGTACATTTGTGTGAGACTTCATAAAAATCAGCCCAGCCGTTGCGGAGTCAAATAAGAAACAAACTCACTCACACACACACACACACACACACACACACACACACACACACACACACACGGACAAAGTACCGTTTATATAATAGTAAAGATATAGTCGTCGCTTGAACACGTTTTATTTTAAATTTATTGGGATGATGGAAGACGCATTATTTTTCCAACAAAAGAATGTATAAATTAAAAACGATATATGATATGGTAGATTAAAAAATGTTGTTGTTTTTTTACCTTCGATTAAAAACGATTTAATTTACCTGTGATTGGTTGAATAGATTGTAAAGGGTTTCTTTTGCGTACGATTCTATGAATCGATATTATACGTTTCTTTGAGTCGACTAAACACGTTTTATTTCACCTGCAATTCTATGCACACATTAAAAAAGATATGAATCGATTTGTAAAAAATACAGTTTATGGTTATATGGGTAGATAAAACACGTTTTATTTTACCTATAGTTATATAAGTAATTTAAAAACGGTTTATTTACGTATGATTTGATGTGTAGATGAATCAGGTTTTATTTTACATAAGTGGATTAAACACGTTTAATTTTACATATCATTATGTGAGTAGATTAAACGCGTTTGATTTTACATATGATTGTGTAAGTAGATTAAACGCGTTTGATTTTACATCTGATTGTGTGAGTAGCTTAAACACGTTTTATTTTACATATGATTGTGTGAGTAGATCCAACACTTTAATTTTACCAAGGGTTCTATTGGTAGATTTAACGTTTTACTTTACCTGTGATTTTAAGCATTTTTTTTTATTTTACGATTTTATGGGTCAATTAAACGCGTTTTATTTTACATACGATTTTATGGGTCAATTAAACACGTTTTATTTTACATACGATTTTATGGGTCAATTAAACGCGTTTTATTTTACATACGATTTTATGGATATTTTTTTTATACTCTTGATTATTGGATAGATTAGTCTCATTTTATTTGACTTCCGATTCTATGTGCAGTTCGAAAGCGGTTTGTTTTAATATGGGTTTGTTGAACATCTTACCCATGATTTTATGTTTAGTTGGGTAGATTGAACATGGTTTTACTTTATCTTCCATTCTATGGTTGATCAAACATAATTCATTTTATTTTACCTTTTTTTCAACACTTATCAAGTTTCGAAGGCCACTCGAGGATAAGGGTTAATGAGTGAACTGTAATCATAGGGACATCAATCGTTAGCGGTAGAAATCGGGTATAATTTGATTATTTTTTATTATTTAAGGAGACGGCTCAATATGAACTTGTTTACAATGGACCTGAAGAAGCTATATTGTAATCAGCTGGAAAGCAGACCAGCGGAACAGATTTTCAGCAAACGAACAGTTCTAGGAAAGAAACTTTGTTCATGGAATTTGTTTAGATTTAGATACAGATAGTGGAGGAAATTGTCGATAGTGGTTGTAATTAGACGAGTTTTTTGTGAAACTTTGGCAAGGTGGGACCATAGATTGAAGCTCAGACGATCACTTGCCATGAAAATAACGATGGAGCAGAAATAGGCTTGCATCGTCTCTTCTGTGGGAAAGAGGTTTCAAGGAAGAGAAAAGGGCATCACCTACTAGATTTCGAAACCGGTTTTGAACTTTATTAATGCAGAAGAGGATGCTCTTAACAACTTTTGCCCAAATGTGGCAACAGTGCTCTATTTTAGGACTATCTGGCTCCTATACACATAGAGGATTGCGTCGGGAGCGAGATACCTTCAGGAGTGGTATAGTGATGCAATCATTTTTCCATCGACATTGGCAACATATTTGATGTAAGTCTTTCATTTCAGGTCAGGAGTGAAAGTCAGACACAGAAGGTTGTCAAAACAAGGAGCTTCTTTGAGAATGAGAGCTATTCATATCGATTGGGGATCAGAGTGTTTATGGCCAAAAAATAAAAGTCCACTTTTTGCCCCATTACACGTGTTCAAGGTCGGAAGAGAGAGATTCACAGAGATGTTGGTTATTGTTGGCCTTTGAAGTGCTACCATAGATGATAGTGTCATCTGTGTATATGTCGATGACTGGACTAAGAATGTGACATGGGAGATCATTGATAAAGAAGAGAGCTGGGCCTAAGATGGATCCTTGAGGTATATTAGCGTTGATACTTTGAGTTTCGGACTTCTGTCTATCGAAGAATACTTGTAAATACTATCTGAAAGAAAAGATTCGATGTTTGCGAAAGCATTTCCATAGCTTGGGAGCTTGTGAAGTAGACCTTGATTTCAAATCTTATCAAATGCCTTTAATATGTCAAGCGCTATTGCCCTTGAGAGGAACCCCCCGTCAGTAGGTTCACGAATCCTATGTGAAATTATAGTCAGTATAGCAGCTGTAGTTCTTGAAGGACGGAAACCATATTGCTTGTCACTGAGCTGATTTTTTTTTTTTGATGAGGTGGTTGACAATTTCTGTATTTAACACGTATTCAAGCAACTTACTCATGACACTCGGAAGACTGATCTGTACTGAGATGTAGAAGACCGATCTCCAGTATTTTAACTACTCAGCAAACTAATAGGGTTTACCAAAGTGTTGGGAAGCATTTCTTCTTTAGGCATCGATTGAACAATTTTGCAAGAATGAGTGCTTGTTCCGGTTGCAGCTTTTTGAGGACTATAATTTGAATATTGCCAGGACCAGTTGCTTGGCTGTCAACATGCGGATAGTGCTCAGATTATTTTTGGTATTAAAAGGAAATTTGAGAGGTAGGTGGCCTGATCGCATAGGGTTAAGTTTGTTGCAAAATTCTTGGCAAAGAGTTTGGCTTTGTCAGATGCTGACGAAATCTCAGGCCCGTTGATAATGGTCAGGATAAATAACATGCTTCTATTAAGCACATTGTTTGTTATTCGCAACAATTCATGGTAACCAAGCCTCTGTTTTTCTACTTTGGGCTTGATGGACTGAGCATACGCCACTCTTGCGTTTTCTATAATCTTTTTGCAGTAATTGATGGGAGTGTTAAAGGCAATTTTAGTTTCAAAACATTGTTTAAAGTAATTGAAGTAATGGTTTCTGTGTGCAATGGCGGCAGCATATTCAGGAGTGTACCAAGGCTGGCTGTTCGGTTTCTGTTAGAATTCTTGGAGGTTATGTAGCTCTCCATGCCGATGGTTAACCAATCAGTTTAGTCGGATGCTACTGCGGACACATTTTTTTTTAAAAATAGAGCGTAGGCGTAGTTCCAATATGAACGTTCAGAAATTGTCACAGTCAGCCACTGAGTATTGGTACATTGTTCGATAGAGAGGGATATTTGGGGTTCATTATACTTTGTTTTTATCTTTATTGAGATAATCGAGTGATCAGAAGATCCTAGTGGAGACAGAATTATGGATGAGTACAATTCGGGGCATGTTGTTAGAAAAAATCTAGAAAACTTGTAAATCATCCATCAGCATCAGGTACCCTAGTTGATTCGTTAACAATCTGTGTTAGGTTATAAGCAATGAAGAAATCATTTCCTTTCATCATTTGATCTGTTTGAGTTGATTAGCCCCACATAATTGTGAATGTTGGCTGCGGAATGAGCAGAGAGGGTATAATCAATTTGCTTAACGATAATCTCAAAGATAGTTACTCCATCATTGTGGGGACTGTAGAAGGCAGATATAAATACTGTACTGTGAGTAAGTGTTACTGTAAAACACATGTAGGGATGTTTGGAATCTTCATTGGAGATTTCCCTCTCACGAGGGAAGGTATCCCTACTGTAGGCTCATATTCCATGTTCATGGCGATCTTGAGGTTGTGGTTTGGATGTGAAGTAAGAATAAACTTTAATGGAGAAATCGGCTAAAGAAAGCAGTTGTGTTAATGCCAGTTTGCACAAAAACAGGTGGAAGTTTGGTCTCCTGTAATTGGATTTCGACCTCTGGAAGTTTGGAACGTACACCCTTGATGTTAGAAAAGGAGATATTGTGTGGGTTCTACGTGGGAGGTGTGGTTCTGATTTTTTTTTCCTAGATTTGCCTATAGGAATTTTTGATAGTTAGGTTGTGGAGTTTGCAGAAGAGTTCGGCAGATTTATTAAAAGCAGGGCAGAAGGGAAGCGAGAGAGAGAGAGAGAGAGAGAGAGAATAGAGAAAGAATGGAGGATGAAGGAAGATTTTGTAGACCATTGAAAAGGAAAAGCCGTAGCAGTTCCCATTCATATGGCACCGAGAGACCTCACCAGTAGCTACTGCACGGTCCAGACTCCATTCACCAAATGGAAATGACAAAGCTACGGTATATTGCACTTGCCGATAGGACAGCCTCATTGGGAGTTACTCAAAGGTTCGAGTCCCTGACTATCAAGCGTATAAGGTCAGCCCAGGAAAACATTTACCTTCAGCACCATTATTGATGACATGGCAACAAGAATAGAATTGAAAAAATAATAATAATAACCTCTAGCTTCCGCTCGCACAAAACTGCCAACAGAGTATACAGTGCTTTTCAGAAACATCGCTCATTCGTTTGAACTACATGGGGACAAAATAGGGAAGCGAGAGTTTCTGGACTGGCGAAAATGAATCGACACTGCTTTTTCTAGACTCCTTTACAAAAATTATAAATAAAAATATAAACTAAGTATTAAACTTAGTATAAGTTTATAACTACTATTTTATAAAAGGTTGCAGATCCCCTCTCTCATTGTGTCACATAGCGTAAGAGAAAAATAGCTTAGAGACGGAGTCAAATTTGCATTGTTTAGGGGCTAAGGGCTACGAAATTCACCTACATCTCTAAAAAAACGGTATTTTAAAGATATAGAGAATACTTGTAATAACCAGGAATGTAAATAAATACATTCGCTATATCTTGTTAAGCTATTAGAGTTCTTCTTAGAGTATATCGTGCTCATGGTAAGATTCCTAGATATATGGACACATTATATATCGATGACTTGAAGCTTTTATGTGCCGGGGGAGGAAGAGGGCAGAGAGGAGTATGGGGCGCTGAATCTCAACTGATTTTTTTTCTAAATATCCTATCTAAACATTTATATATTTTTAAAACATTTTAGCATCGCCAAAATAATAATATATATAAAAAAAGTCATCATATCTTAACAGAAAAAGATGTGCACGGTAGCTGTGAACAAAAAACATTTTTAAAACATGGCGTATACTTGTAATAACCAAGAATTAAAATAAGTAAATTTGCTATACCTTGCCAAGTTATCCGTTCTTCTCAGAGTACGTCATGAGGCTGGTTAGATTCTTAGATATCTGGACACAATAATAAGGTGGCTTGACGTCATTTATGTGTTGGTAGAAGGAAGATGAAAAACTTTTAGTTTTACATATGATTTTATGGGTATATTAAAAAAAAATGTTTATTTCATCAATTATTCCTTGTTTAGATTAAAAGCATTTTATTCTATAGTCTGAAATGCTACCAAAGGCAAAATAAGTTGATCTTCTGTAATTAAGCATTTAAAAAAATTGTGTACAATCTGTAGAGTTCTGTGCAGACAAAAAGAATGAAGAAAAAAAAGGCTGCCTTTCGCTTTATATGCTTGCGATATTGTCACCTAGCGTGAAAATGAGATGCTTCCGGTTGGATATAAAAGGTCTGATTTTGGATTTGAATGTCAACGTAGCAAGTGTTGTCAGCAGTGCGTCGTAATCTGAATTTTGACAGCAGAGCGTCGGGATTTGGAGTAGTAAGTTTTTGGTCATAGTGTGTCGAATTTAACATTTCACTGTTTTAACTACATTTACCAAAGATAATATTTCATGTTTTTACTAATACTTCTTTTATTACAATACATCAGATTGACTTGAACCTAACAATTTCTGATTCTTTAATTTTCGACGTAATTCTGCAGTAAACCAATGTTATTTTTACAAATGCTATGCTTAATCGCTTAATGAGGAGTGACTAATAATCGTATGAAAAGAAAGTTAAAAAATAGAATTGCAATTAAAAAAAAAAACTACTTTAATGTCTGATAAAACTATTTTCAATTGAAATCTCATTTTGATTATTTTCCCGAACAAGTTTTTACATGTGATCTCGAAGCAACAGATTTCTTCTTTTTTTTATCTAATAGCAGAACTGCCCAGCGTTGCTCAGGCCATAAAACTAAATAGAAGATGCTAACTATTGTTGTTTCCCGCTCCTGAAAAAACAGAAATTCCTTTTTTTATGTGAGGAAAAAATACATAGGAGGGCTTCAGAACGCTACTGAAAGCACCAAAATAAAATTAAGGATGACTCCATAGCATTACTAGAACTAAGTTTCTCCCTCTCTTTCAGTATAGAAAAATTAAAATGGTTAAAAAACGATGAATTAAATTCGGGGTTAGCATCTTTCAATATGACGTTTTCCTCGAACTGCATTAATACTTGATAACATTAAAAATCGTGAGTATTCATTTTTTTGCGGATTGTTATCCTCATCTTCATAAGTGTTGCTGTCTCACCACGTTTTGACTAACTACTCCTTTGGCCTGTTTTGGATAGGATTGAGACCGCTATCTTCAGACAATGCTCTCCTGAGACTACAGACTCAACGCCCCTATTCAGTGCGCCACGGGTCCCGAAGGATAAAGGCGTTGAGTCTCTATGGTCCCAGGCGAGCATTGTCTAATAATAGCGGTTTCAGTCCTACTAAAAACAGGCTAGAGGATTAGTTGGTCAAAACGTAGCGAGACAACACGAACTATGGAAGGCAGTAATTACTGGATACAGTCACAAGATTTAGCACTCCTATCTGTCGCGTTTAACCACCTGAAGAAGGCCAGAGGATCAGTTGGTCGAAACGTGGTGAAACAACAACAATAAAGATGAGGATAAAAGTCCGAAAAAAATGAATATTCAAATTACGAAGCCTCATCTGAAAAGATTCCAAACACACACACACGCACACGTTTTTAACTCTTTTTAAGTGTTTTTTAACATGTTTTATTAACTATTTGCTCTTATTATAAGCTCTATCTCCTACTTGTATTTATCGAGCTTTTACATTTGGTTGAGATTACTTTATAAATATTAATTCTTTAATATTTATAATATACTTTAGTTTTACCATCTTGGATCATTTTGGTAAATTTAATTGTGATTTTTTAAATTTTATATATATATATATATATATATATATATATATATATATATATATATATATATATATATATTAAAACTCGTGTTTAATTCTTGATTATATTCAAATTGCCATTTTACCGAAAAAAAAAAAAGAATCTTTTTTGCTAAAGTTTAGATATTACATTTTTCCGGGGTCACGCTAATTAAAAAACAAAACAAAAAAACAACAACGTACCAACTTTGTATGATTTTGTTGTGTACTTTTGAAGTTCTAATAGGACACACAACAACTGCTATTTATACAATAGATTATTTTATGTTTCTTGTTTTCTCAATAACAACGAAATAAGATGAGAGTCAAAGTAATCCTGTTCCACATTTTATTATTTAATTAGCCTGAGTACCCGGCGTTGCCCGTGTGTTTGGAAGTGTGTGTTGAGAAAATAAAAGTTGTAGTAGGCAGGCAAATTCGAACCCGTGACGCGAAAGCGGGAAAAAAGTGGAGATGTGTGTAAAGGTTTTGGTTGAGGAAAAAAAAAAAAAAAAAAGAAAAGAAAATTTCGAGCGCAAAAAAAAAAAAAAAAATTGAGTGGTAAGGAATCTGGAACCCGTACGATGAAGGAGAAACAGAAAGTGAAAAAATAAAAAATACTGTGACGTGTTTGCTGTTGCGCCCATCGCCAAACCATATGTAACGTAGGTTTAAATTAGGGCTAGACAATCGAAAAGAGGCGATGAATTTCGAAAATATCGGTGTAAAAATCGACTCCTCTTTGTAGAAAAATGCCCAGTTGAGAGTGAAGGAATTAATGTTTTTTTACCAATTTTTCGATATTTGTCGTCCGAAGGGTCGAGCTTCAAAATGCTACCGATTCCGCGTAAATCCGTTTCCTCTGTCGAAAGTTTTAGGCAGACATACAAACATATATACGTACATTTAAACAGACAGGTGGAATTTTTATTACAGAAAATAACAGTATTCCTCCACAATCCATGAATTTTTTCCTTCGGTTCCCAAGTAAACAGTCTTAGCTATTTTTGAACGGGCCTTTTCCCTGTTAACTGGAATATGTTGCTAGTCTTGTGTAGTTCTAGGAGGTTAACCCTCCCAGGCGTTATCCTCGCTATGAGAAACGATTAGTTGATTGCTAATCACCCGAGGTGCTCCTACTGAAGTATACTGACCGGGATTTCCAGGCATTTATTGCAGGCTAGAGCCTTCCTTCTCGAGAAAGGAAGGGGACGCCGGCTCTTCAATCAATTACTCTTTCCGACACTCGTGTCATACCTTCCCGACGTGAGAGAGATAATTACATTCTTTCATGAGGCACGATCTTCTACTCTTACTTTGATCATGCCCATCCCCCCTTTTTATATGTTAGAAGAGCCCAACTCGGCCCCAAAACTCCTATATTCTATTTCATTTCCTCTTATGAATGTCTGAATTAGCTTTTTTGTTTCTTGACTTTTCAAATTTTTTTACGCCCTGACATTTCGCGCTCTGGCACCATCCAGTGCAGACGACATCACTACTACTACTACTACTACTACTACTACTACTACTACTACTACTATTATTATAATAATAAAAAATAAAATAAAGAAGTAAAAAGACTGCTATTTTTAAACTCCATCGTAGAATTACGTAACCCTTTACATTCCACTCTGTTATCACGTAAGAACCGAGAGACGTGCTTCTTTTTCTTTCGTGCAATTTTCCCCGAATAGAATTTTCTATAAAAGAAATTGTGGATTTATAGATTTGTCTGCAACGCCATTTTAAGATTGTCACATAAACTTGCCAGGAGGTGGAAAAAACAAAACAAACAGTGCTTGATTGTTCAACGGGGCGGGTTTAAACATGTTGCCTGCGTCTGGATACCGGCCATGTGTCGCTAACATTTCGATTTCAAATCAGCATGGCTCGCCGCCATATTTCTTCAAGGTAAACACCATTTTGTCCAGTTGTCCTTGGTGAAAACTGTATGGATGGTCGCCATCGAAAAGTTGCAAAACCTGGAACTAAACGGAAATGAAATCTAAAATATTGCCTGAAGTGAAACGGCCAATAAAAACGAAAACAGAAGAATGTGCTAATTAAAAATAATATTGCATTGAAATACACGATATTTATAGGAGTTCATTTCTTTTGAACGAGAATTTAATTATCTCCCTTAGGCGTTTATATGAATGTACTAGCTGTCTCTAACCAGTGTTATCCGGTAGTGTATTTACTTGAAATTTGTCTTATTTGCATTATTCCGAATACTTTTCTCATCTTGGATGTTATTTACACAACATTGCGGCCCATATAGAACAATAGGATATTTATGCCCAATTCTGAAATTTGAATGGAATTTTGAACGGAACCCTTTTTTTAATCCATAGGAGTTAGTAGCTTGTTCTCGTTCTGTCGGCCATGGCCGGATAAAAATCTTAAGCAATTTGTAATTTTATTCTTAGTTCTATTTGAGCTGAGGATTTGACTTTCAGAAGACTGGCATTTAGAACTGATTGCACTTCGCGCTTTTATCCGTTGCGCCGCAGGTCAGTTGAAAGTATTATAAAGATTTAAAGAAATGGAATTGCATGGATGCATCGATACCATAAGATACCATTGAGCCATAATTTCGATGGAAACAAAAACCAAGAGAACGTATAAAACCACGCGGACCCCCGCTTGGCAACAAACCTCGACCACAACGTTGTTTCCGTGGTCGTCGTCTTCTCCTCCGCCCTCTTTTCTGGTCGCTGATGGGCGCGCTCGGGTTAACAAATAAAAAAAACAAAACAAATAAACAAAATACAAAGAACACAAACTCAAACACATTCTGCAAATATCAGTTGCAGTCTGAGGAGTATGTGTGACACCATCGACCCTCTACATGCTATGTCCACATCTACGTTCTGTCGCGTTTGTCAGTTGATGTCAGCTCATCTCGATCTGTTCCAAACCGCAACTCCCTTTCTACTGTCAAACATAGAACTGTCCTTAACTCATAAACCGTGGCAAACCCAACACTGTCCGTAAATTGTTTTTTAACTGTCGTATCTTGTAATACTACTTGTCACTCCTAAAACTAACTCTAAATATATCTACCTTTTATGTCCGGTTTTTTGTCCACCACACTTGATTAACAATACTATCCAGCTTCCTTTGTGTACCTTGTTTAATACCTTCCTCTCCGTTGTTCTTCTCAGAAACTTACTTCCTTATTTTTATATAGGTTTCCTCCTTATTTTTTTTACTTCCTAACATTTAGGGGACGTCGATCGCATCACACACGTGTCTTTAAAAATATGTTCATGAATGTTTATGTGTATACATATTAGCATATATCTTTTCTCTCCCCCACCATCCTCTCTCTATCTCCTTTTTATTTTGGAAAACTGCATGCGAGTTTAGAAAGGTGGGATATTTTCACTATCTTCATCTTGACGACAGATTCATAAAGTCTGTCTTTCATAACCGGTCGTATCACAGCAAATTCAATTTCCACAACAATCTACGCATGTGTCCGTGTACACCGATGAAACAATTCATAAAAAAAAAAATATCAAAGTTACGTTGACACGAGAAATACAAACACGCGTAAAGTTGTCTTATATTTTTACTAAGTAATAACGTGGCGGCTACAGAGAGACACGAAGTCTCGTTTACAAAAATCTTAACAGTTTCAGATTCAATTCAAACTAGAGACAGATGCACATGGTTGTCGACCTGTACGTCTTCCCAGCAATCAGTCCAGATGTCAAATTGAAAAGCCATTAAAAAAAAATCTATGGATTGAGGCGTTTGATGAATCGATCTTATATGACGATCGATCAAGTTTCTAACAGACTCTGCATGCATGTGCATACATTAACGTAAGGGAACAGTGAGTGCATATGATAATAAGAGACAGTCGGGCGTTTCGTCGAACGTCCAAGATTGTAGGCTGATAGACGAATCGGAATTAGATATCCTGAGGCATAGATATACGCGTCAAAATAAATAAATAAAAACAGCAAGAAACAAAACTTCACTTATTATAATCAAACACAAAACGATGCCACACCCGTCAAGACGTAAAACTGTTTTCTTTTTATATATTTATGGTATTTGTTCAGAATAAAGACCGTGCTATCGTCGAAATTTTCCGGGCAATTTACGTAAAACGCCGAAAGATGCCGAAACACTGAGCCAATGAAATCGCGGCAGCCAACGTCATTAAAAAATATCTTATTTACTATCGTTGGTTTATTAAAACAAACAACTAAATATTTATTTGAATAAGAAAAACAAAGTGTTTGCTATTAGTTGTTTGCTATTCAAAAAAAAAAAATATGATTCATAAAACTTACCTCAAAATTAGTTATTTTGTTAATTTGAATTTTAATTTTATTAAAGTTTCGTAAAAATTGTTTATTGTATTTTCTTCGTAACTACAAAAATTATATTGTTTTAATGTTTCAATTAATTTCTTATTGAATTATCTTCGTAATAACAGAAATAGGTGCTTTCTATAATTGGGCCTAAAAAATCTTTTAGAAGAAAAATCTGAAAAAAAAACTTTATAATGTACGTACTTGTCACTGCATGAAGATGTCATATTCCCAGAATCATGTAAATCGATCAAGTAGTTTTTTTGTTTTATTTAAGAAAATCAAATATTATGACACATTGTAGCGAAGAATTGCTTCACGCCATCTTGTTTGCGACTGATACGCTACTAATGACACCTGTTTGCGATTATCGGAAATATAGGATCAACAAGGGCAGACAATCGACTTGGAAACAAAAATGGCAAAACTCTTCTTTTTTTTTCTTAAATGTCGAAAACAAAACTGCTTTAGACATTCTTTTTAGGAAAAGAAGTCGTTATGTTAATTTATTATTTTGTATTTGCATTATAAAAAAAGTGTTTCCGACATTTAAGAGAAAAAAGGGTTTTGCCATTTTTGTTTCCAAATCGATTGTCTGCCCTTGTTGATCCTATATTTCCGACATTCGCAAACAGATGTCGTTAGTAGCGTATCAGTCGCAAGCAAGATGGCGTGAAGCAATTCTTCGCTACAATGTGTCATAATATTTGATTTTCTTGAATAAAACAAAAAAACTACTTGATCGATTTACATGATTTTGGGAATATGACATTTTCATGCAGTGACAAGTACGTACATTATAAAGTTTTTTTTTCAGATTTTTCTTGTAAAATACTTTTTTAGGCCTAATTATAGACAAGCACCCAGAAATAATATATTTTTTATTGAAAAAATTATCTGGCGTTTTAGCAAAGAAAAGAAAATCAAGAAATTTTCGTTCGGCACTTTTTGTTATTTTACGTCAATTGCACTATATTGGAATATTATGAAGTGAAGATTTATTTCAATTATGGTTAAAATCGTATTTTCGGCAATCTGTATTACCTCGGTTTAAATAACATTTTTTTCAACGGTCTGTGTCGCTTCAGTTTGAAATAATATTTTTTTCGACAGACTATATTATTTCAGTTTGAAATAACATTTTTTTCAACGGTCTGTGTCGCTTCAGTTTGAAATAACATTTTTTTCAACGGTCTGTGTCACTTTAGTTTGAAATAACATTTTTTTCGACAGACTATATTATTTCAGTTTGAAATAATTTTTTTCAACGGTCTGTGTCACTTCAGTTTGAAATAACATTTTTTTTCGACAGACTATATTATTTCAGTTTGAAATAACATTTTTTTTCAACGGTCTGTGTCGCTTCAGTTTGAAATAACATTTTTCGATTGGGTCTGTACTACTTCAGTTTGAAATAACATTTTTCGACAGTCTGTATCACTCCAGTTTGAAATAACATTTTTCGACGGTTTGTATTTTGTTTGAAATAACATTTTTTCGACGGTCTGTATTACTTCAGTCTGAAATATCATTTTTTCCACAGTCTGTTAGGATTCATTTTTAAATAGGATTTTCGACGATCTGTCCTATTTAAGTTTGAAGTCGAATTTTTCCTGATTAACCGGATGAGCAACACAATCCCACCCCTTCACTATTCAGGTTTCTAGATGCCGGAAATCCTTCTCTAACAATTAATTTCCGCTGTCTGCGAGACGTTGGAATCTCCTCCCTGTTTTCTGCTTCCATGACTGTACTGACACGCAGAAGTTTAAATGTAATGGAAACAGACATCTTGCTTCTCAACTTCCCACAATCACCTGAAGACATAATCCCAAATAGTAATCAAATGTCAATACGCTTTGTTTGGGATGAAAAAGTGCTTTTTGAAAAAAAAAAAAAGAAAGAAAAGAAAACAGTGTTTAGGACGTTCTCTTACGTTGGAGTTTTCGTCGATATGCCAAACAAAATTTAAGTAGCATCCTCGTCATATCAAGATTACGCTTGTAGTGTGTTTAAGTAAGTATGTTTGAAATTGAACTTGCTTGCATTTGGGAAACATTTTCAATTGTGTTACATTCTTAAGTTGTAAAATATCATTATCGTCAATCCGTTCGACTTCAATTTAAAATGGCGTCTTTAACTGTCACATTTAAAGTTAATATAGCTGGAGTGTACATTCGTTATGGTTCAGTTTGAAATAGCATTTCCTTTACATACATTAACGAGTTACTTTTCATCGATGCGCAAAAGCCACTCGAGGATAAGAATTAATGAATTTCTCATGTGGACGGTGAGACAGCACCTTGAGAATTGATAGCAATTGTTGAGACTGTGCAGAACTTGATTATTAAAAAAAAAAAACGGCTCACAAGAATTTGTTAACAGTGGCGATCATATTGTAGTCAGCTGGGAAGCAGTCTCGTGATATTGTGTTCTACATACAGGCAGTTATTGGAAACAAACTTTGCTCATGGAATAGAATTTTTGTTTACGATAGATGTTGTTAGAGGTTCTGTTAATGCTTTTCTGAGTGTGTAAGACGTAGATTGGAGCTCAGTCGAGCACGTACCGTGAAAATGTCCCGTTCTATCTTATTGTAGTTTGAAATTGTATTTTGAAACCGCTTAATGCATTGAAAATGACAATCGCGTTTTCATTGATATGTCAAACAGATTTAAAGTATTGGGTCGGTTCAAATGTTTTGGTTGAATTAAAATTTCATATTGAAAATGAAAATTTCTGTACTTAAAATTTTTTATTCTTAACAATAACGACTTTTGCTCTGTACAACTTGGTTCCATCTGTCAATGAACTTATAAATACCTCGCTTGTAAAATTATTTAAGTTTTGATGTGAAATAACTCGTATTCAATTTCCTCTTTTGATGTTGGTTTAAGGCCATCTATAATATGAGTCTCATCTGTCTGTTTAAATGTATGTCTGTATGTCTGCCTAAAACTTTCGACAGAGGAAACGGATTTTTATGAGATCGGTATCATTTTGAAGCTCGACCATTCGGACGAAAAATATCGAAAAGTTGTCCCAAAGCATTAATTCCTTTACCCTCAACTGGGCACTTTTCTACAGGGAGGGGTCGTTTTATACGACGATATTTTCGAAAGTCATCGCCTTTTTTGATTATCTAGCCCTAATTTAAACCTACGTCACTTCCGGTTTGGCGATGGGCGAAACAGCAAACACTTCACGGTTTTTTTTTTCACGTTCTTTTCCTACTTCGCGGTATGGGTTCGAGCCTGCCTGCCTACTACCACTGACAACAAAGCATATGTTAATATAAGGAAAGAATTTGTTAAATTCCAATGTCCAGGCAAGACAAAAAGTGATATATTTTGAAATTTGGGGAAAAAATGAATAAAGAATTAGAATCTAACATACCGTTGTTTATTGGAAGTTTTCCAATTTTTAAAACTATATATATAAAAAAAAGTAAATAGAATATTCTAAGTCTTTTCTTTTTTTTTTTTTTGAAAACTCCTTTGCTTATATCTTGCAGTCACTGCGTTAGTTTGCTTCTAAGAATTTAATTTCGGTTAAAATGACCCGTCTACAAACGAGCAAAAATTTTTTGCACTGAACTGATAGAACTTTTGCCCCGTCAGGTTTTAGTTTTAAATCGCATTTCGGCAGCTAAATACGCAGATTAAGTGGCTGAATTATAGAGTATGATTTTTGTTTTGTTTTTTGTTGTCTCCCCCCCCCCATTTTACGCTTCCTTCTTCTTTCCATTCTTTTCCGAGTTGTTTTTTTCTCTCAATTTTTCTTTATTTCGTTTTTTTTTCTCATCTACTTTTCCTTTCATCTTCTTTTTGCCTATCCTTCTTCCTTCCTTTCCTTTCTTCTTCCATTGCCGTCTTCGACACAACGTTTTCACTTATCGCCACCCCTCGCTTCCCTCCTCCCACTGCTTGACTACCAATCTTTTATGTTGAATTCTTCTTGACAAAAACGAAAAATAAATCGCACATTGCTGACGATCGTGGTGATGATAGGAGTAATGGGGGGAGGGTGTAGAGTCGAACACAATCCGGGCACTGCAAAGAGTCGACGAGACAACTGGAAATGACGTCCCAAACAAAAGAGCGTTCCTTCGCTCCAACTTTAATTAATTTCCTTGCTCTTATGCTTTTTTTTTTTTTTTTTTTTTTTTTTTAAATTTTTGCTTGTGTTTGATACGCATAGTCCACTGTCCGAAGTGTGGGGGATGTAAATGGGATAGGAAAAGTCAAGTAAGTGACGTCACTTAGTCCAGTTTCAAACAACAAGTACTCCGCTTTTCCTTTTACCTAGTTAGTCCTTAAACATATTTACCCATATTCCCCTCCCTCACGTTCGTTATTGGTTCCTTTTCCTTCCTCTTTCGCCCCTTTCTCTCTTTCGCCCCCTTTCTCTCTTTCGCCCCTTTCTCTCTTTCGCCCTTTATTTCTTTCGCCCCTTTTCTCTTTCGCCCCTTTTCTCTTTCGCCCCTTTTCTCTTTCGCCCCTTTTCTCTTTCGCCCTTTTCTCTTTCGTTCCTTTTTCTCTTTCTCCCCTTTTCTTTTTTGCACCATATCTCTTTTGCTTCTTACCCTTTTCACCCCTTTCCTTTTCTGCCCTTTCTCTTTTTCCCCTCTTTTTTTTCTTTTTTTAATTTCTTTTGTAACCTTTTAAGCTTAAGCCGCTTATTTTAGAGCTCTTCTAAAGTCAAAATCATGTATTGGTTTGAAAATTGGAATAACTATTCTAGACATAAGGTTTAGTAACATTATGTCTTAATTTAAATATTCACAATGAGACATAAAAGTGGTGAGTATTCTATTAGTGTGTATATATATATATATATATATATACTAATAGAATATATTATATTATATTTTATTATATATGCTTATATTATATATGATTGCTGTAGCGTCAATTCCTGGCTAGGTCGGGTGAGTCTAGCTGCACTGATGAGCCGTGGTACAGTTGAACAGTACTGTATGTGAATAACTATATTTTCAGCGCCCCTTCAGCAGGTCGAGCACTGTAAAAGCGGTGGACGCGTGTCTACATAAATGAAAATTTGATGAGGTCGTTTACGAGCACCGATCCTCTGAGCCGGAGGTTAGAACCGCTAACCATCAACTAGGTGGTGGTAGGTTCAATCTCTGGCTAGGGTTGAGTGCTAATCTAGCCGCATTAATGAGCTGTGATATAGCGAAACAGTACTGTATACGGATGACAAATCATCATCGTCATCAACCATTACACCCATTAGTGTATTGAGCAGCAACAAATCCCCTCCATCCCCGCCTATCCTGAGCCAGCTCAGCCAGTGAACCCCAAGAATGCTGCATAGCTTTCCCCTCCCTTTCTAACATTCTTCTCCAAGTTGCTCTCGGCCTTCCCCTCTTCCTTTTGCCATCTAGTGTCCAGTGCAATGCTGTTCTTGTGATTGATTGTGGGTCTTTACAGAGAACATACCCAATCCACCTCCATCGCCGTTTTCTGTTGATTAGGCCGATATCTTCTTGCAGGGCCACCCTTGTCAGAAAGGTCGATGGATAAAAACCAGACAAAGTGATCCCTGGTCCTCTAGGTCGGAGGTTGAGCATAGGACTAACTCTCGTAAAACAAATATGTTATGGAAACAGCAACAAAGGATGACATATACATGGAATTTATTTAATGGAGAATGCGCACTTGTATGTTCGTAGTATAAAGCACGAGAGACCATAAAAAAGACCAAAAAAGCAGAGATTTTCCTTAGGAGGGTGTCACCACTCGAGAATAAGGGTTAGTGAGTGTCAGGTGACCAGTGAGACAACACCGTGATGATCGGTAATAGAGGAACTTGTGTAGGGTTTGCTCCTTTTAAGAGGACGGCTCGATAGGAATTTGTTCACATTAGACCTGAAAACGGCCATGTCATACTCAGCTGGAAAGTTGTTGTAGCCAGACGAGTATCTGCTGCGAATGTTCTATACGAAGACATACATAGAAACTCAGTTTAAAAGTAGCCCCGACCCGTTCGAAAATTCATAAACCGGAACTAAAACTAAAGTTTCTTTAGTTCTTTATTATTAGCTCACAAGGAGCTTTCACACAGATCATCAAAGATCTCTCTTTGAAAACAACCTGTCTCCAGAGATTTCCAGAACTCTCCACCTCTTTCGATAACATTTGCAAATGAATTTGCATTCTTGCGACAGTCGCTTACCATCGATTTCTCGCTTGCAGCGGACATTGATCTCCACTGGAATTTGAGTGGCAATAAATCTCCCCAAGGCTCCAGTTCTCTTGGCACTTGTTCAGCGGTGGTCTGGTCAGTGCTCTCTCCTCGGTCTTTCCATCATTCTTGACTCTCTTCGGCTATTTATTATTATTATTATTATTATTATTATTATTATTATTATTATTATTACATTTTGTGTCTGTTATTTCCGATTTTATGCTGATAGGCGGATCATAACAAATGACCATCAGCTATCAGCATCGTCTCATCTCAGTCTTCCAGCACTTTCTGCATTATTATTATTAGTAGTAGTAGTATATAGAAGTATTGCGGTCCTCATATAGAAAAAGAATTTATTTTGCTATCTAATTTACATATGTGTTTATGTACTGCTGCATGTATGTAAATTACACGCTAAACGCTAACGAAGATATTAAGAAATATTAGAAAGAGGCTGAATCAACACTGTTTTAGAAGACAGAGCAGCTACATATCTAGGAAAGAGATAGGTGGCTTGTTCAGTTAATTATCAATTACGGTTCATTAGAACAATTAAAACAGAATCGTTTTGAGACATAACTCAATCTCAGAACTAAAGCACATTTTAGCAAGTATTTTTGTAATATTAGAGCATATAGGTAAAAAGCATTAACTAAAGGAACCTTAATGAAGTCACATTTAATATAATAATTGATGATAGCAAAATTACATTGAGTCCAAGCAAACTCACTCTTTGCTTACAGAAAGAGAGAGAGAGAGAGAGAGAGAGAGAGAGAGAAGGGTTGGCAAGACTAAATATAATGGGTGACCCCAAAAAAACAAAAGCTAAGTGGAGCCCATCTAGAACATATGCTGTAGAACGGAGAAAAAAGGGCCAAGGATTCTAGTGTTTTGATGTGATGTTTTGAATGTAATAAACTAGTTATGACCAAAGTTTCATTTCATTCGATCAAAACACTAAAAACGGGGCCTAATTAGAGTTGGGGCCCATTTTTGGGGGGTCACCCTGTATAAACGATCCCAATGTCCAAAAAGTTACTGAACTTGACCCCTAATTTTGGTAAAATAAATTTTCAAAATATTATATATAAAATATCTGAAATAGAGAAAAAAAAATAATCATTAATGGTAAAGATTTTTAACTCTTCAGTGATTTTTGGACACCTTGTATAATAAATGAGACCTTTTTAAGATGAAAGTGTATCACAACTGTTAGCCAGTGGCAATTGTCATTTTGATAGCATTGTAACGTTACACACGTGTTAACATATTGAGACCCAACACGCTGTAGAATCTGTCGCAGAGGAGACCGAGACAAAGAATAATTCAACTTACATTTTTACGTTGAAACGATGACATTTATTTCCGGGTACTTTCCCAAATAAAACATGATCATGAGCATTGGTTTGTTCGCACGATCTTTTTAGAATCTTTTTCTTTTTCCTTGTCGTGGCGTCACTTCGCACACGGCTCAGTCATTTGTATAAAGCTGTCTTATGCACGTCCATGCTCTGTTACAGCATAGCATGGCATGGAAGATTTCTTCGATGTCCGGATTGTTCACCACCTTCTTAGCTGGCAAAAAAGCTGTTCGTAGATTGACAAATAAGTAGTTGGCATAAGGGATAGTGACATCTCATTTTAAAGATAGTCGTCATGGTAATAGAGCAGCCATAATTTATCTTACTCTATCTCTCTTTGTAGTAAAAAGAAATCGCTAATCAGAATCAAATATCCATTTTCAACTCAATTGCTATTTAAGCTTAACATGGAAATTAATTAGTAAAAATAATGAGTGCAGTCACTTAGTCGACAGAAACATCTGTTGCATGTAAGTAGTTGGCTTATTGGATAGTGACGTCTCGTCATAAAGCTGACCATAGTGGTGATATAGCAATCAAATTTTCAGCTATCCTTATAAGTACAACGATGCAACAAAATAAAAGAAACGCCAACAAAATTTACTACATGACGTCATACGTTTCCGTGCAAATACCACTTATCAAAACCAAAAAGCTACTCGAGAATAAGGATTAATAAGATGGAGCCTTTTTCTATCTTTATCTGTCTATTAATATTTGAAATTTTTATTTTGACTAATTATTTTTTTCTTCTATGCATGTTGCGAGCTTTACATCACCCGTTTCCTGAAAGGGATCGAATGAAGATGGAGCTTCGCCCCCCCCCCCCCAAAAGGAACCTGAATGCAGTCAGCTCGTTTTTTCCCTTCGGTCCCAAAATAAACAGAGATAAGACCATTCCTGCAATGCCCTGCTCACTGTTGATTGCGGTGTAATGCTGGGTATGTGCAGTTCTAGGAGGTCAACTCTCCCAAGCCTTTCCTTCCTTCTTTGAGGATCGTCTGAGATACCTCTGCCGTAGAATGCTGACTGAGCTGCACAGGCATCTTTTGTAAGATCAGAGTGCTTCTCCTCTGGAGCGCTGACTTTTCAATCCTACTTTCCGACCCTTGTGTTACATTTCTCGCGGTGAGATAGAAATACCCAGTCAAAAGGAAGATCTTTTCATCTTCTTCGGGCTTCCTGTCTGTAACATCATAAATAATACCTCTAATGTTTGACTTCGACAAAAGTACATGATATTTAACAACAAAAATATGAGTGAAAACACAAACAGACATAACTGTTACCAAACGCAAGATAATTAATTTTCTCAACTACCTGTATAATTTTCACATGTGTTTACTTATTATAATACTAGCTGGCCATCTGGCGTTGCCCGGTCGTACAATATGCTTAAACATATTTCATTAGGTTTTTGCAAAAATAATGTCGTTTTTTGACATGAAATTGAACATCAAAAAACAATCTTTTTGCACCAACCTAATAATTTATGCAGATTGCGTATGCATTATTATAAAATCAGTTTAATAATAATTTTCCCGGTTAACTAATTCGTAAAAGAAATAATAATGATATTGTCGTTCATCAAATTCCGTCTGTGTTTGTTTACAATATCACGCCAGCTGATATTTGGACTTGACGATCTTAAACAGTCTTTCTTCTCTTGTAGATAAAAAAGAAGAATTTTTACAGGGAACTATTTTACGTTACACCGGCCAAGGGAAATATTAGATCCAAAAGAAAAATTTTTGCAGGGGAATATTTTACGCTACACCGGCCATGGGAAATAATAAAAATATTTTCCTTTGCAAGTGTAAAGTAAAATATTCCATGTAAAAATTATTTTTATCTATAAGAGAAGAAAGGCTGTTTTTAAGACCAGAGTTTTTAATTTTCGACACTTATCGGATACGAGACATATAAATTATTGTTGTGTGAAATATTTGAAAGATAGGCTCAGTCGTTTCGGAACCTATGAGGAATGAACTCACACATACACACAAAGTGACTTTTCTATAACAGTAAAGATTTGTTATCGTCATTATTACTTAGCCAAGCATGCATATTTTCCATCATGGTCGCCGTTTTTTTTTTTTTTTTTTTTTTTTTTGTGCAGCTGGTCGCGAATTTCATGTTTAAAAGATAATAACAAAAACAATCTACTATAATCCGATTCATAATCACCCTTCGACTTAGGGTTACGCCACCGCTTTTTACTATCTTTTAGACCTAAAATTTGCGACAAATTCCCCTGGCGATAAAAACACGCGTGCTTGGCTAAGTGAAAATGACCAAAACAAATGCACACATAAAAAATTTAACACTCGGTAAATGCACATGAAATATACACAGGTAGGTAGAAAAGTAAATTTTCTTGCATTTGGTAACAGTTATTTGTTGAATTTTTGTTTTTCACCTCATTTTTTCGTTGTTAGCTTAACTGAATTGTTGCCTTTACTTCTAACGAAATTTTCCATTTAACTGCTTAATTTAACCTTAAGCGGTACATCCCGTTTTAGCATTATTTTTACGCAATTAGTATAATTTTTGATAAAATGTTTCGCGATTACAAACTTTGGTCTTTGTATGAATACGTGTTAATGTCTTGCACAAATCTGCATACAAACCTGTCTATATTTTGCCAGAACGATTGCAGTACATATCAACCAAGAAACAAATTGGAGAGGCGACCGAGACTGGCAATGGCCAGCCATATTCAACGAATGACCTGAGAGCGAATATCTGATAACGAAAGGAGACGTGGTTATGGGCAGAGGGCGGCTGATTGACCAATCCTCTATTATGTCCCCAATCCTGAATTTTTTTTTTTTTTTTTGTCCGGACAATTTCGGTCCGGCCGGTCGATGGTGCAGTCGGTTTTTCGACCGCCGCCTATTTCCCGCTTTTGACTTTGTAAACTGGAGTCGAGATCAAAATGGCGTATTCGGTCAATCTGCGTTATGTAAATGTTGATGCATGAATTAGACATGAATTACGTTTGCCTCATCGACTCCGAAAAAAAAGAAAAATAAAGATACGGAATGAGATGGGTTTTTAGAGCAACGTGAAGGCGAGAGAGGCGGTGACGTACAAGTAGGAGGGTCGGAGTCGAAGAAAGAAGTAAAAGAAAGAGAAAAAAAATACGGAAGAATATCACCAAGAGAAAAGGGTGGTAGGAGCAGGACGAGAGGAAAAGGAAGTGACTGGAAAAAGGAAAAGAGGAGAGGAAAGTAGTAGGAGAAGGAAAATGGGTGAGGAAACTAGTAGAAGAAAGAGAGGAGGAAATGATGGAAGAAAGGAGTGGGAAGTGGTGAGAGACGGAAAAGAGGAGAGGGAAGAAGTGGAAACAGAAAGAGGGGAGCCGGAAGTGGTGGGAGCAGAAAGAGAGGAGTGGAAAATGGTAGGAAAATGAAGGAGGGATAGGGAAGTAGTAGGAACAGGGAAAGGGAAGTTGTGGGAGAAAGAAGAGGGGTGAGATGAGAAGGGGAGGGAAGAAAGAAAAATTAATTTAATAAAGA
Source organism: Euprymna scolopes (assembly GCF_053919585.1). NCBI lineage: Eukaryota > Metazoa > Mollusca > Cephalopoda > Sepiida > Sepiolidae > Euprymna > Euprymna scolopes. The sequence goes on along the minus strand of NC_136502.1, from coordinate 38,552,027 downwards.
TAAGGTATGAGGAAAAGACAAAGGAGTTGCAAATAGGAAATTAGAAGGAAATTTAAAAAGAAAATTACGAAAACAAATGAAAGAAAGAGAAGAGATAACGTAGAGGGAGGAGAAAGAAGGTTGTAACACAATTGACAATTGTAAAGGAAGTTAGACTGTAGAAAGAAAAATACGGATGTTGCGTCAATTATTGGAAAGAGAAAGAGTAGATAATGTTTTAGTCTGTGAGGGAAACAATAAATAAATACAAGTGATTTTAGATCGAAATTACGAGAAATGGAAGTGAATAATAAACGAAATCTTTATGGAAAAGGGAGAAAGAGATTTACCAAGGAGAAAAGTAGTAGGTTCAGAAAGGGAGGAGGAGGAGGAGGAGAGATGTGGTGGTGGTGGTGGTAGTAGTAGTAGTAGTAGTAGTAGTAGTAGTAGTAGTAGTAGTAGAAAGGCGAGGAAGGAGTGGTAGGATCAGAAAGGAGGATAGCCGTGGTAGTAACAGAAGAGGAAAGGAGGGATGTGGTAGTAGCAGGAAGAGAAGAGTGGTAGGATCAGAAAGAGGAGAGTAGTGGTAAGAGCGGAAAGAGAGAAAAGAGGGACGAGATAAGAGCAGGAAGTGGAGAGGGGAAACGGCAGGGGAAGTCAGAGAGTAAAGTTAAAGGAGAAGTGGGAAGAAGGAAGGAAGGCAGGAAGAGAAATTACTTTTAAAAAGGAGAAAAGAACAGGAATCGATCAAGAAAAGGAAAAAAAAAGTGAAGAATAGAAGCGGAAGAGATAGTTTAGGAGGGAGGTAGTAAAAGCAGAAAGAACGGGAGAATAGAAAAATATGAGGGGAAAGAGACAGAAAAGAGGAGGAGAGGAAGTAGATGATTGCAGAGAGAAGTGATAAAACATAGTGATAGGAGCAGGAAGAGAAAGGAGGAGCGAAGTGGTAACAAATATAAAGGGAGAAGCAGGGATATGGTAGAAGTAGGAAAAGAGAGGAGAAAGGAATGAAGGAGAAGGTGGAAAGTGTTAAGAGCATAAAGGAAGGAGAAGGGATATTGTAAAAAGGGAGGAGGAGAGAAATAGTAGGAGGAAAGAGATAAAAGGTTTCAATAAGGAAACAGAAGACAGAAAATAATATGAAAAAGGAGGACTAGAAGAAAAGGAAGATGAAGTGTTAGAGGAGATGATAGCACAACGCCGGCAATAAAAAATGTAGATAGGTAGGAATCATTTTCTATAATATAAATCTCACTTATCTGTTTAAATGTATGTATGAATGTTTGTATATCTCGCAAAAACTTTCGACAGAGGCGACAGATTTTCACGAGATAGGTATCATTTTGAGGGTCGACCCTTCGGACGACAAATATCGAAAACTTGGCCAAAAACATTAATTCCTTCGCCCTTAACTGAGCACTTTCCTAACGGGAGGGGTCACTTTTTTCGCCGATATTTTTGAAAGTGATCCCCTCTTTTCGATTGTATATCCTTAATATAACCACTTATAAATCACTTCTGGTCTGGTGATGGGCGCAACAGCTTACGCGTCCCTTTTTTTTTTTTCACTTTCTTTTCCTACTTCGCGGTACGGGTTCGAGCCTACCTGCCTAATATCACTTCTTTTTTTTTTTGCTCAACACCCGGGCAAATCCGGGCACCCAGGTTAGTGCCCGAATAGAAAAAAAAAACATTGAATATATACGCATGCGCCATTATCACTACCTGTTCAATATGATTAGACTAGAAGATAATTCAGGAGAACCTGAGAAACCTACAAGATAAGTTATAAGAGCTTATATAAGTGTAGAAAATGGATATTTTACAGAACTGTCCTCAAATAAACGTACATAACTCTTAGCCCACCGGTACGGCTTCGTAAATACTTAATTTTCTTCCATTTAAATGTTAATTGCTAATGGCAAGAAGAAAAAGCAATAACCCACAAAGCCAAAGTTAGCTAGCTTGATTGAATTTGGACCTCACGATTAACAGTAATTATCAGTTCCTACACTGATAATTGCATAAGCATGAAACACTAGTGTTTGTAGGTATAAAACACTTTATATTTATTTATATATAATATTTATTTAAAAAAAGGACACATAGATATACAGAACTTTATAAAATTAATGGTTTAAAGCCAAACAATTTCAGAATCTCTTTCAATAAATAAACTTATTTATTCATCAAAATTAAATTTAATATTTCAATTCATAACAGAAGCATTGTTGATATGGAATGCAAAATTCCAAAAATTTAACGGTTTAAAGCCAAACAAGTGACAAAATCTCTTTCAATAAATGAACATATTTATTAAAATTGAATTCGATATTTTAATTTATAATATTAGGTTGGTGCAAAAATAATGTCAGTTTTTTTAACTATATATACGAGTATATAAAAACATTATTTTTGCACCAACCTTACGGAATCTTCATCGGGAAAACGTAGTTTATATATATATATATATATATATATATATATATATATATATATATATATATATATATATATCTTTTTAACAGTACAAAACTATACAGCGCTTTAAAAATAATATACGAAAACCCTTAGGGGCTACTTTCGCCAACAGACTCATCAGGAGTTAATCGTTGATAACTCCTGAACAGTTTGTTTGCAAAAGGAGCCTCTAGGGGCTTACACACACACACACGTGTGTGTATATGTGCGCATATAGTTACATATGCATATATATATGTTGTAATTAAACAAAAAACTGTAAATTCCATACCATTTTGGAAATCACACTTTTAAACCACTGTACATTTATTTTAGCCACGTTCTTAACACGTTAAACGTATTTTTTAACGCACGAGTCGCTTCACTATTTCAAGTAATTTAAATGTAATTTGAACTGAAGAATATAATAGCGTCCAGATTTTAAACGAAATAGTAATCATAAACTGCCGGAAGCCGACTGAAGAAAATCAGTTGAAAGTACTTGCACAAAAAAACAACAAAAAAACAGATGGACGAAAACAACTATGGAACTTTCCTACACAAATTCGACCGAGACATAAGAATGCCCATTCGAAAAATTACAAAAAAGATTATCAAGCAAAAACACCGTAGTATTTAACAATATCTGTCTGAATGGAATGAAAACATGCTGCAAAAATACACAATATATATATATATATATATATATATATATATATATATATATATATATATATATATATATATATATAAAATAAAACAGTCCAAAAGTCCAGAAAACATTGTTACCATCTGTTTCAAGCCTAACATAAGTGGGGGGACCAGTTAATGATAAATATTCTTAGGCTCTTATCAGCCATATTTTTCTGTTTCTATGGCTGACGAGAGCCTAATATTGTTTACCGTTAAGTGGTCCACTAATGTTAGGCTTGAAACCGACGGTACCAATTTTTTTTCTGACCTTTTGTACAGTTTTAAATTAATAAATATTAAGCTCTTATCTTGAATTTTTTTTCTTTGTAATCAAGCACTTTGCTGGAATTCTTTCCCCGAAACAGTGAACCTATATATACATATATGCGCGTGTGTGTGTGTGTGTTTTACGGAAACATTATGTCAGTTTTTGAGAATAGCTCGCGTTACATTAAAATTAATAGATTTTGTATCCCCAGTTTCTAGCTTAATAATAAGGATGATAAAACAAGATGATGATAAAACTAAAATATTTAAACAATTAAATAAAGCATTTGCTCATGATCCTAACGCTTTTGAATCGAATGAAATTAATTAGTATATATTAATAAAGGAAATCTAAAACTATATTAGTAATGTTTAAAAATAAATTATATATCTATGATATTAAGTTGTGTGTGTGTGTCTGGTCACGAATAGGCTCCTATATGGTTGACTATTATAATAAATTGATTACATCTGGGCAGGAGCTGCTAGAAAGGACTTGTCCTGCCTTGATAGAGTTCAAAATAGACTTCGTAGCCTCGTAGGAGATGTCCTTTTCTCCTCCTTGCAACCTCTATCTCACAGAAGAGATGTTGCGAGTTTGTCTCTGATGTATCGTTATTTTCATGGAAAGTGTTCAACTGAGCTTCAATCTATGGTCCCCCCTCGCCAAACTTTCGCAAGAAACACTCGTCTAGCTGTAAACACTATCAATAATTTCCCCCACTCTTTATCTGTGCCTAAACCTAAACGTAGATTCCATGAACAAAGCTTCTTTCTTAGAACTGCACGCCTATGGAATTGTCTTCCGTTTTCCTGCTTTCCGGCTGACTACAATATGGTTGTGTTCAAGTCTAAAGTAAATAAGTTCTTGATGAGCCGTTCCATATAAGTTATTAAATTTACCAAATTTTCATTACTAATGATTACTATATTGACCAATTTCTACTGTACACTCTTTAACCCTTATCCTTGAGTGGCCTCTGGGCCTTGATAATGTGGTGATACCTTTGTAAAAAAAAAAAAAAAAAAAAAAAAAAAAGATGTATCGAGACACAGGGATGGGTATGTTTGATCTGCCAGAACGGTGGTTCATTAAAATTGTGGGGTCAGCGTTCGCGCCTGGTCCACAAAGTATAGAAATAAAAAATTTAAAAATAAAAAGAAACGTTTACAAGTTTTTTTGATATAGATGTACATAAGAATACTTTGATAAGTATGTTTTATCTTAAATAGGGATGGTATAATAAAATTGTGGGGTCTGCGTTCGCGCATGGCCTCCATAGAATGGAAATAGGCACAAACTTTAATAAAGACTTTTCATATCTATCTGCGTAAATATACTTTGATAATTATGTTTCAGTTTGAAGAAATATGGTATAATAAAATTACGGGGTGTCCGTTCGCACCTGACCTCCATAGAATGGACATATGTCACAAAGTTTAACAAGGTTTTTTAATATAGATCCACAGAATATCGTGATAAGTGTTTCAGTGTGAACAGGTATGGTATAATAAATTATGGGGTTTATCTATTTTATTTTTACTTTCATCATATTTTGCTTTGGTTTTGAAGCTATCTTTTTACAACCCTTCCTTTTCATAACCTATCATACTTTCATAAATCAGAGTCCATTTTCTGTAGGCTGTTTTTGAACCCAGTCAACGACGGGTACTTTTGCTAGTATATATATATATATATATATATATATATATATATATATATATATATATATATAAGTAAATAAGAATGTAAATCTATAAATATATAAATAAAGTACCAATAATAGTAAAGTGTGGTAAGTAATATAAAGGATTAATCTGAATTGTATAAATACAACAAAATGGTAACTTAAAAAATATATACATTTTGAATATGGAGAAAGGGGCGAATCTCACAGGTAAGGAATAAATATTTTTGATAGCATGAATAGGTTAGTCAAATTGATCTAGAGCAGGAAAGTAGATCCAATATCTGGAACATTTTTTTTTGTTCTTGTGATTAAGGGAGATTGCTGCTGGGGAGCCATGATTCAATATACCGTTTTGTTTTTTTTTTTAATCCCCGGAACAGTGTTTCATGGTAAACAACTGATGATCTCTGAAATAACATTAATACTATTGTGAATTCAGGAAAATTAGATCATATGGAATCACTGGAAGAATTCATAATGTAATTAAATCCTTCTTAAGTAATAGAAAAATCGAAGTTGTCCTCGACGGCCGTACATCCAAACAATACGACATAAATGCGGGAGAACCTCAGGGGTCTATCCTTGGACCTCTATTATTCCTAATATTCATAAACGACCTCCCTGATAAAATTGTTTCGGAGATGGGTATATATGCCGATGACACCACTCTCTATAACAGATATGAGGGGAAAACAAATGAACACATATCCAAGGAAATGGCAGAAACACTAGAGGATGACCTCCAATCCGTAGTGGAATGGGGACGAAAATGGTTGGTCACATTCAATGCTGCTAAGACTAAGCTTGTTTCCTTCAATAACTACAAGAAACCTTCTCTACCACCAATAGCAATGGCTAAGAACACATTACCTGAAAGTACTTCTTTTAAACTCCTCGGCCTAACGTTTACAGGGAATATGAACTGGAATAGATACATTGAGAGCATTGCCAAGGCTGCTGCAAGGAAGGTTGGCTCCCTCTACCGTGCTAGAAAACTACTTACGCCTGACAGTATCATATACCTCTATAAGGCAACCATTCGCCCATGTATGGAGTACTGTTGTCACATCTGGGCTGGTGCATCTGCTTCTTGTCTCTCGCTCCTGGACAGGGTTCAAAAGAGAGTCGCCAACCTAATAGGTCCTGAACTGTCATCTAGGCTTCAGCATCTGTCCCATCGACGAGATGTTGCATCCCTCTGCCTGTTCTACAAATACTTCAATGGTGAATGCTCTGACGAACTGCAAACACTTGTACCTCCCCGACGTAACTACCCCGACAAACCCGACAAGCTACTAAGTCTCATCCCTTTACAGTAGAGATCCCTAGGTGCAAGAAAGCCTTTTACTCCAATAGTTTCTTCCCCAGAACTGCGGGTCTTTGGAACTCCCTCCCGGGATTCTGCTTTCCCAACTGCAATGATATGCAGAAGTTCAAGTGTAATGCTAACAAACATCTTTCTACTCATCTCCCTTCATAATGACTCCGCTAATTAAGTCCCTGATAGTAGCCCCCTGCTTCAAAGTGCCACTGTGCCTTGTTTGGGGTGAAAATTGAATAAAAAAAAAATAAGAAATACAAGTTAATTCAGCGATTGCACGTAATTAAATGACTTATTGATTAAATAGGTTTCTAACGAATGATAAAAAAATACAAAAATGAAATAAGTTTTTTATATAGTTTTAAAGGTTAAAAAAAACTTCCGGGACTCTCTCTCTCTCTCTCTCTCCAGATCACCTAAGTTAAGCAGCGATGAGCCTGGCCAGTATCAGATAGGTGACCATTTGGGAAGGCTAGGCGCTGTATGTACTGCGCCGAGTCATAAGAAGTTTCTAGGTTGTTATCTGGAGGCGTATTAATTTACTGGTATAGAATTAAAAACAAATTTTTGAAATAATTTATAACTTTACATTACAACAAATATATATATACTAGCAAAAGTAGCCTCGAATTTGGGGGTATCAAAACCAAAGCAAAATATGATGAAAGTAAAAATAAAATAGATAAACCCCATAATTTATTATACCATACCTGTTCACATTGAAACATTTATCACAATATTCTGTGGATCTATATTAAAAAACCTTCTTAAACTTTGTAACATATTTCCATTCTATGGAGGTCAGGTGCTAACGCACACCCCATAATTTTTATTATACCATATTTCTTCAAACTGAAACATAATTATCAAAGTATACTTACGCAGATAGATATGAAAAGTCTTTATTAAAGTGTGTGTATATGGAGGCCAGGCGCGAACGCAGAACCCAAAATTTTATTATACCACCCCTATTTAAGATAAAATATACTTATCAAAGTATTCTTATGTACATCTATATCAAAAACACTTGGAAACTTTTTTTTTTATTTTTAAAATTTTATTTCTATACTTTGTGGTTCAGGTGCGAAGGCAGACCCCGCAATTTTAATGAACCACCGTTCTGCCAGATCAAACATACCCATTCCTGTGTCTCGATACATCTTCTATCACTATATGTAATCAGTTTTTTTAAATAGTCAACCATATAGGAGCCTATTCGTGACCACACACACACACACACACACACACACACACATTCAGCTTTATATTATAAGATATATATATGTATATAACTACACACACACACACACACACATATATATATTGGATAGTTACGTACCCAGGCACTTCAGCATTTACATTCTATTATTTGGCTGTTTAGTTCTTATATATAGTGCTTCCAGTATTTTTAATCTTTTAACGTCTGAATCCATATTAATCATTTTTGTGTTTTCAACTAGGACTTTCTAAACTAGAAATGTGGACAGCCACGTTGTATCTATCTATGTAAGTCGTTTGTGTGTGGTGCATAACGCTAAAGACACCGTGTCTCTTGAAGAACATAGTAAAATAAAGTCCTTTTAATATGTCTCCAATTTCCACATTTGCCCGATGTAACTGTAAGTCGTGGGCGGAGCTGAGTTGTCCAGTCAACCATCTTGGTTAGAGATCGGTGCGCTGACGTCATGTAGAAAAGTCGGGGGTTGCGATTAGATGACGATCTATCATCAGATAAGCATCTCTGTTTCTACTGGATTTACTATTAACCGAACCGACCCTGAAATATGCATAACAAATAATGCTCGTACGAGAAAGACTGATGGGAAAGACGTAATATATATATATATATATATATATATATATATATATATATATATATAATATATATATATATATAAATAATTACTTCGTTTTATCACATAACTTAATATACGAAGATATAATTTTCTGCGTAAATTTTCAGTATTTACTTCAACAATGCGCAATACATAGGTAGAGCTAGGTAGTAAGTTATGAAAAGATATATGGCAATGAAGCTATACAGAATATTGACACACACACACACACAGACACTTTCACTTTTATAGATATATGGATATCTATATATCTATAAAAGTGAACGTGTCTGTGTACATTTCCGTACGCAATAACTCTGTCAATTTTCAGTCTACAGACTCGAAATTTGACATACAGGTTACTGAGATTTGGGAAAATCTTTGTGATCGGTTTTCGGTCAGAAATTTGGCTGTTAAAGGGTCAAAGTTCAACGATTTGACCTTTGGGAACTCTACCAAACTTCTCCGACAATTTTGGGTCTAAACACTTGAAATTTTAGATATAGGTTCCTTGGGCATGGATCTAACTCAATAAGTTGATTTTAGCCCAAAACAATAAATTTTAAGGGGTCATAATAGGGGTCAAAGTTAAAAAAAATTGACCGCTATATTTTCTTTGCTCAACATACACCTCCAAATACCCGGGCAACGCCGGGCACCCATGATAGTATATTTATAAAAGTGAGCGTGTCTGTGTATGTGTGTACATTTCCCTACGCAATAACTTTGCAATTTTAAGTCTAAAGACTCGAAATTTGATATACAGGGTACTGAGATTTGGGAAAATCGATGTGATTGGTTTTCAGCCAGAAATTTCGCTGTTAAGGGGTCAAAGTTCAACGATTTGACCTTTGAGAACTCTACCAAACTCCTCCGGCAATTTTTGGTCTAAATACTTGAAATTTTAGATATAGATTCCTTGAACAGGGATCTAACTAAATAACTTGATTTGACCCCAAGACAATAAATTTTAAGGGGTCATAATGAGGGTCAAAGTTTTAAAAAATTTGATCTCTGCGGTCTCTTCCAAATTACTCAGACAATCTCTGATCAAAACATTTGACATTTTACATAAAGAGTATTAAGAGTTTTATATATATATATATATATATATATATATATATATATATATATATATATATATATATATATATATAACACAAATGACCTTGTAACGATGTATGTAACCCACTTTCCAGTTTACGACATCCGGTTGCGCATGTGCGCATGACCTGCGCACTGAAATATTAACGTTATTATTTCGAAATTATTATTTAACATGGGAAGAGTGGGGGTTAAAATAACTTAAACGTAATACAGAAATGAACGATGTAAAAAAAAAAAAATAAAAATAAAAGCAGATACATCAAAATTTGAATTTAACTATATTAAGTATTATGGTATCTGTTCAGTGCACATTTACCTATAAGTATGACCAACCACTTATAATTCAGTAACTGTATTTTTTTTCCAAAAAATAATCAATTATAATAATCAGAACGACACATAAAAATCTATTTATATTCTTTTTTCATTTTAATATACTTTCATAGAAATGTTTCTGTTATGTCAAAAAACTCCTACCTTCTTTACGTCACAAGTATCACGCTCATACATGAATTCCATAGCTAATATAACATACTGACCCAACGGGTCAGGAGTAGTCTAATATATATATATATATATATATATATATATATATATATATATATAAATTGAACAATCAAAATAATTCGATATATTCCTACAAGATCATATACATAATTTATTTATTAACATATTATGAATTCTCAGGATATATTAAATACAGAAGATAAAAATGAGCTTAACAGTTAACAGGGTATCTCAATGAGAGCTTTCATATTAACGTAATAATGACAATAAAACGCCTTTTTTTTCCTTTTTTTTCCGGAAACATACGTACATATGGATGAATATTCTGTTTATTTTCGGATCTTAATTATCATTTTTAAATTAAATTTTAAATTGTGTGAGAAAATTTATAAGCTACCAAATTATAATACACACGCATCTCTCTTTTTTTCCTGTTTATATAGCTTGTAGGTATATGAAAGGACGGAAACGAGAAGGAGTTGCCTTTCATTTACCGCCTTTCTCTTTACTTATTACTCTTACTACCTCTCCTCGTTCTCCTACTGATGGAACAAGAGCAGGTTATATATAAAGCTACGCTGAGCTTGGTCAGTAGCAGAGCAGTGATTATGTTATAATACTAGGAGCTGTGTGTAAGAGGACATTGACACCTTGCTGCAAGAACTGCAAAAACTTAATGTTGTCATCATCTGATTGGAGTATATATGCGACTAAGAACCGACGGCTACTGAATTTAATGTTCCCATAAAACTTCCTCCTTTGGAGGAAGTCGGTTCAACCTGACAATGGCGAATTCCGCTGGCATATTTACCATCCCCCCTCTGAATTACATAACGGATTCCGTTCGAAATTCCGCACAAATTCCCGTGTTAGACGTAAAGATTCCAGAGGTCAACAAGACGCACCTGAAGAAGGCCTGAGATTACATCGGTCAAAACACTGTAAAAATAACATTCAATATAAGAATAGTATTTGTATTATTTGGATTCATTGAACTACTGTTCTCATCTTTAGTGTAATTTTAACAAAGTTTTTGTCAATGTAACCTCCGACCTTCTTCAAGTGTATCTTGTCGAACTCGGGAATGTTTCTGTCGACCTTAAGAAATTGGACGGAATTTCGAACGGAACCCTTTATTTACTTCACAGGAGTAGCGTGTTCTTGTTCCGTCAGCCATGACTGGAGAGAGATCCTAAGTAATTCGCAATTGTATTTTTCGATCGCCCACACTGAGAATTGAAACTTCAACCTTAAGGTTAATATTACTTTTAGAATTGATTTTTGCAAGTATTATTATCACTGCGCCACGTGTTCTTGCGGGCAAGATACCCCTGAAGGTCATAGGTTACATCGACCGAATCGTTGTGAATCAAAAAATACGAATAAACTATCCTCATTTCAAAAATTCAGAAACGTCATGAGGATAGTAATTCGAATAATACAAGATTCCAACTACTTATGTGATGAGTCAACCTTCAGATAATCTGCTTGAATCGAAGAGTTGGTCACCATTATGCGACAGTATATTTAAAGAACAAAAATCAAAAATTTCCGAAACCATTTCACTGTTTTCAACATAGTCGATGTGCCTTGTTTGTACTTTTATTGCTTCAAACTTCCCTTACTGATGCACTACCGTTGGTATTTTTTAAGGAAAAATAAAATTACTAATTTTTAAACATTAAAAGCGTCATACTGAATTATACCAAGAATAAAAACAAATGCTTTGTTATTTTTTAATCAAACTATTTTAATATCTATATCTATCAAAATATTAAAAAAATATTTAACCATGATACGTCACTAAAAAACTTTGAATCAGTGATAGTGTAAGCAAGGCACGTCCACCTTATTGAAAATGATGAAATTGTGTAGAAATTCATCGATCATATGAAAGGAGTTGTTTGAAGGCTATATCAGCGCAGTTCGTAGGAAACACCGTGGACACAAGTTAGCATATAAAAGTATAATGATAATATTAGACGGATTTTCAATTATATTACGTTTATTTACCAACATAATGTGTCGTAGAAGATGGTAGTTGTTGATGTCCCTAATTTTCGAGGACAGTATCTCTTCTTCAGTGGAGGGGGAATAAAAAGAAACGTATACAATTGTTCGGCGAGGTTTTTCTTTTGTGTGGTTTATTTTTTTATTTATTTCTTTATTTGCGGAAGTCAGTGTCGCAGAGTGGCTGTCAAATCAATTTCCAGAATACGAGTTTAATGAAGAAAAAATACTACTCCCTAAAATTAGGGACATCAACACCGCCCAGTTTGTTCGATATATATTGGTAAATAAACGGAATATTATTGAAAATTCCTTCTAACATAGTCATTATAACACAACTCATTACACACTGCGCACAATGCAAACTACAACATCCTTATTAATTGAGTTAGTGGTAACCGAGGCGGGATAAGAACTCCGAATCTCCTAACTGAATTCTCAGCAATTACTGCCATCCATAGTTGTTGTCGTCGTCTCACCATGTTTTGGCCAAGTAAGCCTCTGGCCGGCTTTGGGTAGGATTGAAAGCGCTATCTTCAGACAATTCTCACCTGGTAAGCGTAGAGATTCAACATCTCTATCCATTGCGGATAAAAGGCTTACTTGGCCAAAACGTGGTAACACAACATCAACTATGGATGGCAGTAATTGCTGAGAATGCAGTTAGGAGATTCGGAGTTCCTATCACGTCGCGGTTACCACCTGACGAAGGCCAGATGAATAGTTGGCCGAAATGTCGTGAAACAACAACTAGGAAAGATGAGGATAATAGTCCGCAATAAATAAATTAATAAATAATACTCATCTCAATAATGAATTCCAATTAAATAATATATATACAACATTCTTCTCATCGATAATAATATTTTTGTTTTCCACTCAATAATAAAGATCAATGTGTATTTTAAAAATATGCATATATAAACTTATATCTGTTTAATCACAATATAATTGTCGATTAAAAAATGAAATCGTGGGCTCAAATCATTTCCATTGTTTAGGATTAACCAGGAAGCAAATGGCAAGTCAGACAACTCCCGCCGCCTGAACTAAATTCGGAAAGAAAAATCAGATATATTTTTTATACTTGTTTCTATTCCAATTGATACGTTGTTTTTATTTTCTTTTAAACTTTCAGTTTGAGACAGTTTCTTTCTTTAATATTTCATTTTTTTAATTTAGCCGTTATTTATATGAAATGTTCGTTCGAACACTGGCAAATCATCATTATTTTGCGTAATTTTGGATGAAGGGTGTATACTAAGTAAATTATATTACACACATTTTTTTTATAAAACAAACGAACAAACATAATCTTGTTATTATTTTTAAAATGGACCCCAACGTTATACGTAGAGACTCGCAATGAAGATAAAACTTTTACACTAAACTCTGTTATTTTTTCTTTCACCTAAAAAAAAAAGTTATTTATTCCATTCAGTTTCACACGCAAGTCGCCGACACGTATTTACAACGCGACACTATATAATCGATTTTCCCCCTTCTCTAGAGAGATAGCTTTTACCAGCTATTTGGTTGAAGCACTTTTCACTATGACTCGGAATCGACTGGCTAGCGTTGGAAAAAGTAGACTCACGTGCTTGTGAAGCGTACCTTTCAAATTGCCACGCGTTTTTTCCTTTTCTTTTTATTCCTCTTTTTTCTTCGCTCTTGATGCATTTCATTCCTTTACGTCACACCACAGCTTAAATGCTAACACGACATTAACTTAACATGTGTGTCGTCAATATGCGTACGTATTTAAATAACTGAGCCTGCGATTACCTTAAGTAATTATGATGGCTTAATGCGATAAGGTAGTTTAAAATAGTGCCGAGCGGCATTTATTTTTTAAAGGATTAACATAAGATGAACATTAACATTCATTGTTTTTAAACAAGAAGAAAAGAATCTAAACATTGATCAGTTTTTTTTGTTCCATAACGAAAACAACGATATTCGTAAGAGAAAAGGAAAAAAATAAAGATGGCGACGAATGCTCGCGGTTCTGAAGAGACATTGATGCAACAAAAAAAGATGTTCAAATTATGAACAATTAAGGAAATTCTGATAAAAAGATAATTATTACAGATGAGTAATGCTTATTCCTTTGGGTAATACGGTTGACAAAGAATTTTGACGATGAAAGAAGATCGGCATGTTTTTATTTTATTTGTTTTCTTAAACATTTCTTTTAGATAACATCTTTTATAGTGTCGTTCACGTAGAAGCATAAAGTTGCTTATAAACCTAAGTCATAAAAATGAGATAAACGCTTCTCATCCGGGGTTACACGAAACCTTACATTTCCGGTCCTGGGTATGCCCTTAAAAGACATCTAGTGCTGAGACCTCATTTGGGGTTGCAGGGAATATGGAGTTGCCCTTTAGCTACCATTACACTCATTAACTTGAATAATTAATACCTGTTAGGATATCTGGTGATACCATATCAGGATGCCTGAAGATACTGGCTTCCTGACCCAAGGTCCTGGATATGACCTTAAACTATATCCAGTGGTGAGGCCCCAGCTTGCGGGCTTTGGGGAGTGTGGAGCCACCCTTTAATTACCATTGCTCCCAGGTTCACTCTGGCCCGGAGTGGTAGTACCTGTTAGGGTCCCAACTATGGATTAAATAGAAACTGATTTGAAAACAACAAATATATTCTATTAAAACATTTTTCTTCAAAATCTTTGGATTCGGCATTAAATAACCCGAAAAGGGTAAAACAAAAACAACCAACCAACCAATCCTGACCCAAAATTGCACCAAACATTGATGTGATTAATTTTCTTCTTTTCATTTTCAAAACTCAATCAATGTTCTGCAAAGTTAAAAACAAACCAATTTTCTTCTTAAAAACAATAAAACCAAACTCTATGAATAAATATTTGAATGAATAAGCAACATGAAGAATATTTTTTTTCAAAATTACTTGATTCGTCATTAAATAATTAAATAACCTGAAAACCGTTGATATACCGTAAAACAACCAAACCAAAACACCATGAATAATTATTTGAATATATTACAATAGAAAAATGGTTAAGCTTAAACATGGAAAAGTAATGACTAGTTGTTAAGACTGGAAAAAAGACAAGATATTCTAGTCAAAAAATATAATAAATGTATAACTTAAAATATTGCAGCATTAAAAATTGATTATATAATGTTATAAATTGAGATAACAAATTCCTAATGCTGCGATATTTTAAGTTAAATATTTATTATACTTTTTACTAGAATATCTTGTCCTTTTCTTTTCCAGTTTGAACTAGTCCTTTACTTTTCCATGTTTAAGTTTAACCATATTATTTTTCATGCTCGCATTTTTCCATTGTAATCCATGATTTTTCTAGGATTCCAATAAATTCACTTCTTCTTTGTTTAATTTCAGTCTCACTTTTTTTTTTGCTCCCATAAACACATATGTAATAACAATGTACGGCATTAGTCTGCTTTTAATAAAATCCCCCAGTTATCTCTTTCATGCTTTAATTAGTGAATTAGTGTGTGTGTATATATATATGTGTGTGTGTGTGTATATATATGCGTGTATATATGAATGTATATATATATATATGTATATGTGTGTGTATATATATGTATATATATGTATATATATATATGTGTGTGTGTGTATATACATATATATATATATATATATATATATATATATATATATAGTGAGGTGAAACAAGTCTTTGGACAAAGCAGAACTGTTTTATTTTTCAGCAATTTCGTACAAATGATATCAAAATAATAAAATAAAACTTTCACATTACTGAAATACATAGAAATGAAAAAAAAAACAACTATTTTTTAAAGAGAATAAACAGTTATTAAATATTTCTTCGTTATTAAACGTTGAGTTTTCATTATTTTTGCATTCCAGATCATTCGATATTCAGTGAACTTCTAATCATTTTCTGCCCATATTTCTCAGAAAACATTGCAACATGGCCAAACGGAAGGAACTCGAACAGTCCATAAAGGACGTATTATTTCAACACATAAAGATAATAAAAGCTACCGACGTATCGCACAAACTTTGAATTTTCATTTTAGTACTATAAGGTACGTTGTAAAGAAGTGGAAAGAGTCAGATACTGCAAAAAAAAAATCTTGCGAACTGTTCGAAATGATCCATTTTGTGACTTGTGAAGAGCTGAAAAAAAAACTCTTAACAGGATGGGCACCACCGTCTGCAAGACGACCATCAGTAACGAACTGCACATAGACGTTTCAAGCCTCACAGACCTCGCAAGACTCCTTTACTGAAGAAAGTTCACCTTAAATCAAGACTAAAGCATGCCAAAAAGTATATCAATCATTAATACCATTTTTTTATTTTGATAATGTGATATTGTCGGATGAGATCAAAATTGAGCTATTTGGCAATAACGATGCAATGCATGCCTGGCAATGTAGATGGTTATGCATATGATATGAAGAACAGTATTCCTACCGTGAATCATGATTTGGAGCTGGTTCTTTTTTTCACGCGGGATTGGAACACTAGAAATAATCGAAGGAAGGATTAACGGAGCCAAATGCAGGGATATTTTGGAGAATAACTTGCAAAGATCTATGGAGAAAATATGAATGTCTGATTATTGGCGGTTCCAACAAGACAATGGTCCGAAACACAGCAAAGACAACTCAGAAATGGTTCGAGAATAAAAAATTCATGTTTTGCAATGGACCAGCCAATCACCAGACTTGAATCGCATTGAAAACTTGTGGCTGATTTTGAAGAGACAGATTAGAACAATAAGCCCCTCAGACATCTACGAATTAAAGTCAGAGAAAACAGGGGAAAAATAAGTTAGGCATTTGTCAGGACCTTATGAAAAACTATGGCAATCGTTTGGCAGCAGTAATTAGTGCCAAAGGAGGCCCAATTAAATATTAACCATTCTTTTTGCATCTGTCCAAATACTTATTTCACTGTCTATTTTAGGAAATGTTCAATAAATGTTTATTTTCTTGTAAAAAAAAATAGTTCAATACAATGTGAAAGTTTTATTTTATTAATTTTTTTGATATCATTTGTACCAAATTGATAAAAAATAATCATATTTCCTTTGTCGAAATACTTGTTTCACCTCACTAATAAATCTATAATATAAAGCTGAACGTGTGTGTGCGTGTCTGGTCACGAATAGGCTCTTATATGGTTGACTATTTTAAAAAACTGATTACATATAATGATAGAAGATGTATCGAGGATCAGGAATGGGTATGTTTGATCTGGCAGAACGGTGCTTCATAAAAATTGTGGGGTCTGCGTTCGTGCCTGACCCACAAAGTATGGAAAAAAAAACATTTACAAGGGTTTTTGATATATATGTATATAAGAATACTTTGATAAGTATGTTTTAACTTAAATAGGGATGGTATAATAAAATTGTGGGGTTTGCGTTCGCGCCTGTACTCCATGGAAATATGGCACAAACTCTAACAAAGACTTTTCATATCTATTTGCGTAAGTATACTTTGATAATTATGTTTCAGTTTGAAGAAATATGGTATAATAAAATTGGGTGTTCGTTCGCGCCTGACCTCCATAGAATGGAAATATGTCACAAAGTTTAACAAGGTTTTTTTTAAAGGGGTGAGGGTCCACAATAACACCTTAACTTTAATCTTAATTCACGTTAGCTTTTATTTATTTTTTTAGTTGAATCATATTGTGTCGAATAAATTCATCCTATTAAAGTGGAAGCAAAAAAAAAAAAAAGTCGGAACTTTAGACAATTCTCGACACAAAATTTTGCATAACTCTGTTTTTTTCCTTCTCCACTTGCACGTGGCACTCTTTCGAAAATAGATAAATAGATAAATAATAAAAAATGAGAACGTTACTTGTTATCGTGTCAAAAGAAGGAAAAATCCTGCTCATGTGATTACGTGTCTTTTTTAAAACATTTACATAACCTTTTTATCTTTATTTATATATCTGTTTAAGTTTTTTTGTCAGTATACTAGAAGGAATTAAGTTAATTACAACCCTTTCTTCGTGTTCTTTACATTACAATAGCACAACCCTGAATCCGACAGCGCAATACTACACCGTTCAATACTGTAAAACTGAAACGAAGCTGTTCTGCTTGAAAAGGGCGCCATTTTCTTCTTATTCATATTTAATCGATTCTTTGCTTTAAAAAACTAAAGTAATTACGTGTTTACTTTTTTAATATCGCATTTTGCTGTTTCGGATTATTCTGCTTAAGTAAGTAACGCTTCATTATTTTTCAAAACTGTTTTTCTTTCTTTGTTTTTCGATATTTCGTCGATATTATTTAGTAAGAGTGTTTAGCAGAAAAGCCAACAAACGACTACCCGAAAAAATAAAATTTGTGAGTATCAAAACCTATCTCTTTACAATCCCCTTCTTTTCATAACCTATCATACTTTCATCAATCACAGTCCAATTTCAGTACGCTGTTTTTGAACCCAGTCAACGACGGGTACCTCTGCTAGTATATATATATAAAATCATATTTTGAAACATAACGTAAAGTATTTATTTCTGATATTATGCCAAGGTTATAATTATTTGTTAGGGCAATTTCTTTCTGTAAGCTAAGCTCTATTTATAAGATTGTTCACATAGATCAGTTGTTTGAAACTCAGACTGAAGATCTCAGGGTTTCTGGATCGATTTCCAACCATGACATCCGCCTAATGTGTTGAGAATTTCTTATTTAATATTAATGCACTTTCTTCCATTCCTACTAGTAATTAAGATCTCTGATATTAAGAAATGAAACAAATTATTTAGTTTAAAAAATTGTTACTGACAAAATCTCTTGTGACGTTTTCCCCGCTTTGGTGGGACCGTTTATTATAACATTTACCATTTGGTTAACCAAAGGCCATTCATACATTTAATATAAATTAGGTATAAAAAAAGTTATTTTTGAGCGAATGAAGAAATTATATATATATATATATATATATATATATATATATATATATATATATATATATGTATTTTTAAAGCTACCACGTTAGAAAGACCATACATTAATGTAGTTACTCATTTTCAAAATGGTTTTATTGGTAACAACTTGTGTACAATTGTTTCTGTCCCAATCTTGACATCTATATATATATATATATATATATATAAAAGCGAAAATGTGTGTATGTATGTATGTACATACGTACGTATCTATGTATGTGTGTTTGTATCTCTCGCAAAAACTTTCCACACGGGCCATGGATTTTTTCCACATAGGTATCATTTTAAAGCTCGAACCTTCGTCCGACAAATATCGAAAAATTGGCCAAAAACATTAATTCCTTCACCCTAAAATCATCCGTTTTGTACAGGGAGGTGTGCCGAAAAAATGGTTCCTTCATTTTCTCTCATCCTGCTACTACGACAATGACGTCATGTTTGACCTAGAAAACGTTGACGTTAGTTTAAAACCACCTGCAAGTGTTTTTAAAGGTTTAATTTTATCCGTTATTAAGCATGTGTCTCTTTGGCGTAGGGGTAACATGTCGAGCATTTTTCCGCCTTAGACTCGATGCTTCGGATTCGAGCCTGTCTTTCTACCTAAACTTTCCTCTTTTACACTTTTTTTTTCTTTTTTTACATTTATTCGGTGTTTTGCTTTGTTTTGGTTTTTCCAATTTTTTTAACATCGTGTTTTTTCTTAATAATATTAAAACAAGGTCACCCTCTCCATATACAAACTTCTAAACACCCGGGCAACGCCGGATACCCCCGCTAGTATATCTATATAATGCTTCATTAACTCTAATTTTGAACAAGTGGATAAACTCTTCAGCGCATCGAAAAATTGTTTATATAATATGTATATGTTTCCCATGTAAATGCATGTCTATATGTATCTATGTGTGTATGTATATGTGTACGTATATATATATATATATATATATATATATATATATATATATATATATATATGAGAGAGAGAGAAAGATTTTTTAAGTGCAGCCTGTAGATCTTGCTATCTTAAAACGTGTTTTAAGAAAGTGGGACGAAAATATAATGTCAGAGAAAGTACAACAGGAACGGAACTGCACTGTATGTGGCAGATATTTTTGTCTAAAGTTTTTGTAAATCATCTGAAATAACACAATCTAAGACAAAAACGGCAGTTTTATGAGGAGGCTTTTACTGCACATCCGGCAACACTAAGATGTCCTATTTGTGGTCTAATCTGCAAATCTAAAAGTGGCCTGACACGACATTCGATGATTCACAATATTATCATGCGATCACCTTTACAAGAAGGAAAGTTTTTATGTCACATATGTGTACTTTCATGTAGGACTAAAGCTGGATGAAAAAGTCATCTACGTGCACAGACGTACAACACTTAACTGAAGAGATGGCAAACTTCTGTCAAGGAGTAGCAATCATCACATATATATATATATATATATATATATATATATGTTCGCATATAATATTCATATATATGGTGTACGTGTGTGTATACAGTTGCATGTGTGTTAAAATGAAAACAAATAAAAAATTAAAAGATGGAAGCGACTCTTGCAATGAAGAAATGTAAAAGCGAGATTTTCTAACAATTTTATATCTACAATTTTATAATAATATAAAACGTATTTTCAAATCTTCATTCATGCAAACACGTGTTCGGCGAAGAAAGTTGAGTTAGTCGTAATAAGATTTAGAAATGTGTATGTCAATGTGTTTCTAGTATGAATATTCGTGTAATATACGTATGTGAGTATTTGGCAGCGTGTCATCGTTCTTAGGTACTTCCGTGCGCGGACGGTTGGTAAAGTCTCTGTCTAGTTTTGGATTGTTATATAGGAGTTTCTAAGTTAGCGTCAGCATATTACTTTCACAAAGACTTGTTACTTTTGCAGTTTGAAACGAATTTTATTAGTTTAAAAATACTAAAATGTTCTTGTGAAGACTTACTTGCTTTAGGAAGTGATAAATAGAGGGAATACAAACGAAGGAAGAACGAGAGTAGCAATTAACAATCATTTGCTTTTTAGCATTCGTTTCTACACACAGTCTTAGTACACACACTTTATATGATATTAGTATTTTTTTAATATCCATAAACATATACATTTCGCGTTCCTGACAGTCGTCAACGTAGATCACACACACACACACGCATATATATATATATATATATATATATATATATATATATATATATATATATATATATGAAGAAGTAATTATTCGAAATTTTACATTCACTCGTGCATGTTTGAAACGGATATTACGAACAGCCACTCGCATGTAGGCCAACCGTTCACGAGTAAATATATTTTCACTCTTTCAATATGGCGGTTAGCAGCAAAAGGGAGCCTCGTTTTGGATTTTCATTACACCTATCTCTCTTTGAATATTGCATGTAGAAAGACCTCGGGTCTTTTTGTCTCCTTCTTTTGTTACTCAACAACTTTGTTTGCATTTTCTGTTCAACAATACTTGCCTCGCCGGCATCTGTTTGTTATAGCGTGCTTTCGTTGAGAGGGGGGGTAATTCTTTCAGTTTTAGATAATGTCTTTCAAGAAAAGAAGCTTTGCTTGTGTTTAATATGCGCACATCTTTGACTATGAAGAGAAGAGGAAGGCCGTTTTGTGTGTTTGTAGTTGTGCACGACTTTGGCTTGTTGCATATTATTGTATGATAGGAGGCTGTGTGTATAAACGAGTATATCATACAGTGGTCTATATAACGAGTGTATAACTGTTTACTCGTGTTGTCTAACGTTCATATGTTTACATGTATATTTATGCATGTAACGCGTTTGTTAGTCTAGTGTTCTCTATTTCGTGATCGTCTGTAGTTTTTCTATTGCTCCTCGAATTGAGTGTATAAAATTTATGACAGCGTTACTATGATCGTCTCGTGTTTATACGTTTCCATATATTAACAGATACAGTTTAACAACAGACATATAATATTTACGACAGACTTTACAACAAAAAGGGGCGGGTAACAGTCCTCTGGGGTTTTAACATCTGGCCAATCGTATTAATATGCCTGGTCCATCATTGGTCTTGTTTTGACGGAAATATGCAAAGAATATTCACCCCAAAGAAACAACAAATCTCGGATTGTATTTCAGCAACTTTACTTCAGATGTTTCCCCATTGGCAGTTACATGCTTGTCATCAGTTCCTTATATTTGATACACGTTGGACTCGCATCTTCCTCGGGTTTTCAGAACCATTCCGACCGGTCGACTCGACTATCTGCCTTCACGATGATCAAACTCTAACGAAAACTGTACGCGTCTCAAAATCTTTCATTACGCAATTAATGCACGTAGCATTAAATATGTTTTTACATAGTCTGTTTATTTGTATTATTATTTCTCTGACTACTGTTCTCATCTTGAGTGTGATTTTTACAACGTTTCGGTCGATATAACCTCCAACATTAATATATACAATTAATAAGTATAGACATAGATATACATTAATATATAGTAATAATTAGTAATAAATGGTGATATTTACAACTAGAAATAAAAAGTAGGTTTAAGGCTCCTAAAATTCTTACTAGAATTATCCGCAAGGACATGTGGCGCAGTGGTCAGAGTACTGGGAAAAATCAATTGTAAAAGTGATATTCTCCTGAAGGTTGAAGGTTCAATCTTCAGTGTGGGCGTCTGAAATATACATTTTCGAATTACTTGGGACATCTACCCAGTCATGACTGACGGAACAAGAGCACGCTACCCCTGTGAAGTAAAAAAAGGTTTCCGCTCGAAATTCTGTCCAAATTTCTGCGTTCGACAGAAACATTCATGAGTTTGACAAGATACACCTGAAGAAGGTCGGAGGTTATATCGACCGAAACGTTGTGAAAATCAAACTAAAGATGAGAACGATGAATAATAGTACAAATAACCAATCTTCATCTCAAAAATTCAGAAACGCCAAATCTATGTTTATCTAGAAATTCCTAAATTGTCATTTAAATTTCTCTGATGACATTCCAAATTTATTGTAAATACATATTTTATCCTAAAATACATATTTTAGCTGACATTCCATTTAGACTACGAAACACAATCGGAATAATAATTGACCAGCAATACAATAACAGTTATTCTCGAAAATCATATAGTTCGCTATGGCAAGTAGTACGATTAATATTTGAGTCGGCGAAGTTTAAATTATAATAAATTACAAAAAATATTTTATACAAATATGCAGTTTATTACGAAGATTAATTTTAACATTTATAATTTAAATAAAATTTTGGGTACATACTATCTCTTTGTGACTGGCACGTACATACCATAATCTAGAGGTCAAATTTTCACAAACTGTACGCATTAAATTTGGCTGCATTTCGGCAATACCGTGTCAACTGTTTTTTCAAGTGGTCTATTGTGTCTGGTTTATCAGCGTAGACATAACTATTTACATATCGCCAAAGAAAATAATCTAATAGAGTTAAATCGCACGAATGGGGTGGCCCGTTGACAGGTCCATTTCGTGAATTTTTTTGTTTACCAAACGTAAATAAAATACATTTGCAAACAATGGTCGAGTGTTAATATTTTTATAGTGAACTTGCAAACGAAGCCTAACTAAAAAAAACAAAAAAAAATCAACAGTTGCTAAATTTGCTAATAATGAAAATAGTGGTTGATTTAAAGTTCCCCGTCCCTAATAAATGTGACACGTTTGTTCACCATTTGAGTTCAAGATGGTTGAATCGGTAAAGAGTTTGTGAAGACATTTAAATATAAAAACAATAAAAACAGCATCACAAATCCACCTCTTTCTGTTATCTCCCTCTACGGACTAAATACTATTACTACCCGTGATTATACCCTCTTTTATTTATATTGGACTATTTTAATGTTTTTAATCTGTCCTTTCTTTATTGTCTTCAATTGTTATTAAATGAAGATGGATACCGTCAAATGTAATGTATATATATATATATATATATTCAATTATAATTCAATTAACTTTCTTGAAATTATATACTTGGATTTTACCGTCACTGGATTATTTATCTTCCACCAGACTATCCATTCATGTGTAATCACCCTTTTCTTCATCATATTCCCTCTGCTTCACTTTTTTGTTTTCAAGTAAGATCTTTGACTTACTTGTTGCTCATCAAATACTTTTGCATGCAAAATCCGATCCCGCATTTTGCTAATTCCTACCCTCTGATGAGAAGGAAAGTATTTCTTCGAAACTCCGCGGATTAATTGTCTGGATTAAGGACTATCCACTTATCTAGTGTTTCCTTTTCGTTTTTAACTCATTTCAAAGTGTTTTTAACAGGTTTCATTAACTGTTTGCTCGTATATATATTGCTATTTTGAGGTGATAGTATTATCAACGCAGTCCATACACTCATCCCCGCTGTTTGGCATGGTAATGCTATCCCTCAAGATTGGATTGATGCAATATTAATCCCAAAAAGGAAAAAAGGTCAAGATCTGAGTGTGGTAATTATAGAGGGAGTAACTTGCTTGAAGCAGTGGAAAAGGTTTTAGCAAAGATTTTGTTAAATCCATTACTGAAATGGATTTGTCCCTCCATCATCCCAGAAAACCAATGAGGTTTTAGATCTGGCCGCGGCACAATGGACATCATATTCTCTGCGCCACAGCTAATGGAAAAACGCATGGAGCAGCCACATGTTGACCAGTCTCAATATCATTTCCATACATCATAAAACAATCTACACAATAGACTTGTTTGTAGAGAGGGGAACACATTGAAGTGGGATAAAAACAGCAGTTACACCATATTATGAAAGCCCGACTGAACGTTAATGGATCTCTGTCTGATCCAATTTCAGTTAAAAACGGTGTGAAACAAGGCGATTAACTTGCTCCTACATTATTTTCCATATATTTCGCTCTGATGCTGGTGCATTCTTATAACAATTGCGATATTCTCACACCAGGTAAACTTTTTAACCATATATATACATGCATACATATATATGTATATATTTATATATATATATATAAGTATATATATATATATATAAGTATATATATATATAAGTATATATATATATATAAGTATATATATATATATATATAAGTATATATATATATAAGTATATATATATATAAGTATATATATATATATAAGTATATATATATATAAGTATATATATATATATATAAGTATATATACATATAAGTATATATATATATAAGTATATATATATATAAGTATATATATATATAAGTATATATATATATAAGTATATATTTATAAGTATATATATATAAGTATATATATATATAAGTATATATATAAGTATATATATATATATAAGTATATATATATATATAAGTATATATATATATAAGTATATATATGTATAAGTATATATATATATAAGTATATATATATATATATATAAGTATGTATATATATAAGTATGTATATATATAAGTATGTATATATATAAGTATATATATAAGTATATATATATATATATATAAGTATATATATAAGTATATATATATATATATATAAGAAATAAAGACGAAACGTTGGTGAACACATAATACGGTTTGTTCCTTTTTTATTTTCTCTATTTTGTCGGAATACTATTTCCATTATTTTCATCATATATAAGTATATATATATATAAGTATATATATATATATATAAGTATATATATATAAGTATATATATATAAGTATATATATATATAAGTATATATATATATAAGTATAAGTATATATATATATAAGTATATATATATATATATAAGTATATATATATATATATATATATATATATACTTGATATCGACATGGGGTAGATGATGAAAATGTAAATATTCCATTAAAGTTTTCCGCAAAGTAAAGAAGTTGAGAACATAATTTTCCTCTTCAATTGATCATTTTAATAATTTTGCTCCCTCTGTCTTAACTTTTAGGACAAAAATTCATCTAGTTTGTTTGAGTATTTCGACGTGATTTCAGAAATCAAGGCTGCATCATCTGGGAAACGCTTTCCTTTCAAAAACAACTTCATGGCTGGGAAGAGGTTATTTCAGAAATTAAGGCTGCCTCATCTGGGAAACGCTTTCCTTTCAAAAACAACTTCATGGCTGGGAAGAGGTGAAAGTCAGAGGGTGTAAGGTCAGGGGAGTAGGGAGGATGGGGAAGGATTTCATAACCACACGCCCGTGCTACTGATCTGGTGACATGCAAGGTGTGGACCGGAGCGTTGTATTGCAGGAGGAGGGTTCCTTTGCTGATCTTGCCCCGCCTCTTGATTTTGATAGCTTCCCTTAATTTCCTCAAAAGTGAAGCATAATAGGATCCTGTAATTGTGGTACCTTTTGCCAGCAAAGCTGTCATCACTACTCCGTCCTGGTTCCTGAAGACTGTGAGCATGACCTTGCCAGCGGAGGGATGAACCCTTGCCTTCTTTGGAGTTGGTGAGTCCAAGTGCTTCCACTGCATTGACTGGTCTCTGGATCATAGTGATGGACCCAGGTTTCATCCTGTGTAATTAGTCTTTTGAAAAACTTTGACTCATTTTCTTGGATTATCTCCAAATTCATCCTCGAGCACTCGACGCGTTCTCGTTTCTGGAATGGTGTGAGCAACCTGGGAATCTGTCTGGCAGACACCTTATGCATATGCAAATGATCATGAATGATAGTTTCCACAGACCCTGTACTAATCTTGACATCTTAGGCTATTTGGCGAATAGTAATGCGCCGATCTTCCAAAATGGAAACTTCAACGTGACGGAGAGATGTCAGAAGGGGGGTGTCCAGGTCTAGGAGCTGTTTCCATAGACTACCCGCCATGTTTGAATTCACGATGCCAGCGTTTTACAAGGTCATATGAGGGGCATTAACACCATGTTTCTTTCATTTCATCAAAAGTCTCCTGTGGGGTGCGTCTTTTCTAATAAAAAAAACCGGATCACTGCTCGACATTCAACAGGCTCCATTTCACACCTGACTCAGTTCAAACACCTGTAAAACAGAAACCACAATTAGTTCAGAGCTGTAATTTGCGACATAACCCATAGAGATATAAATCATTGCACATGCAAAATTTCAGCTAGATCAGACAACTGGAAGTGGGTCAGTGCGATTAATTATTGCACGTCCCCTCGTATCCTATTTTGGCTTGTATACTATGTGATTTTGAATATTTAGTCATGGTTTGATTGTAGAGAAAAGTATCCTCACTCCAGGTTGTCTTAGGAAACTCCTATACATGTAGAACTTAGATACTTGAGGTCAGTGGTTTGTGGCATCTAAGCTCTCTCGATATATATGCTCACACCTATGAATAATAGATCATTTATATTTAGTTTGTTATATCTTAGCTATCATGGAACTTGTGACTTAAAATTAGATTGGTATACATAATATAAAATATACGCAAGAGAGTACATTTTCGCACACACACACACATACACACACACACACACACCGTATAATATGCCTAAGGATAAGATCTACTTTCGATTGCAGCTTTTTAAAGAATCTTGTCAAAACCAATTATCTCGCTGGTAGGGTGTATGGTACGGTTTCGGTGACAGTTTAGAAAAAATAATGTGCACACGTTACTCACCATGTTGCCTAGAGTACGTATTGCATAATTCTTAATAAGCTCACTAGTTTAGTATTTTATCAAGCACATGCATATTATTCACGCTCATGTGTACGCACCGATCCCTTTAAAAATGTATTAATGTAAGTGAAAATTTGATGTAAAGCAATTTTTCTTTTAAAGGTTATTTCGTGAGGAGTGGGTGGAGGTGCGAAACTTTGAATGGTAAAATTTACAAAATAATAATAATAATAATAATAATAATAATAATAATAATAATAATGCGTCCATGTTACGTGTATATATTCCAAAACTTATAGTTCATAGAAAAATACAACATATTCTAAGCAACACCTAACACACATGCGTGTGTTACGTGTTGCTTGGAATATTCAAAAGGTTATAACGATCCGTTCATTATCTTGGGAGATTACCATATATATATATATATATATATATATATATATATATATATATATATATATATATATATATATATATATAAGCTGTACCCGGCCACGCGTTGCTGCAACCCAGTTTGTAAAAATGAAACACATTCCTCAAGAAAAATTGCAATTTGTTCGTTTATTTACTTTTATTATTTTTTGCAATTTTTTTAAATCAATAAAAGTTATTTTGTTCCCATAAAAAGATTAATTTTTTACCATAAATTGTTAGGTGAAAGTTTTTTTTTCAGGAAAACTTGCACTTTTTTTTTAAAAGAAATTTGGCAGTAAACGTTTCTCTTTGAAAACGGAATTTTTATTATAAAAAGAACAGATGAATGCTTTACATGAACACTATAAATAGTTATGTGAAAGTAGATAAAAGTTTGATTCTTTTTTTCAAGAGAATGTACAAATTATTTTTTAACAGATGTTCAGAAAATAAACAGAAAAATACTTCCATCATTAATTATGCAAAAAAATAAATAAAAAGTTGATTAGGGTTTCAACATGATGCTTATAAATTACGATAAAACTTGCTGAGTATGCGCTGTTTTACGGTTGTTGTAAAAATGGAACGGAAACTTAAATTTCGCTCCGTTTTAATCTTTCTTAATTTTTTAATTGTGCCCCTCCAAACGAATATAATCAAAACAGTAAAAAGCGAAAATGTATGTATGTATGTTTGTGTGTATGTTTGGATGTCTGCTAAAAACTTTTCGACAGACGCGACGAAAATTCACAAACTCGGTATTACATCGAAGCTCCATCCTTTGCTCCAAAAATATCGAAACATTGGCCAAAAACGTTAACTTTTTCACCCCGAAATCGACAATTTTCGACAGTGGAGGGGTCAACAAAAACAGTCCTCTCGTGACAATGACCGATTCTACGCATGCGTAAGATGACGTTGTGACCTGATTTACTTTAAATAGTTGAAAAAAACGAACAAATTTGGTGAACGTCGCTTTAGCTCAGTTGGTTAAGGCCTTGGTTCATTATCTAGACGTTTTGGGTTCGAATCGTGGTGTGAGATGGGTTTTTTTAATTTTTTAAATTTTAATATCGAAACAGGCGTATTGAAGCCATTTTTTCACGTGTTCGTTTTTCTGTTTTCATCGTTCGTTTGCATTACGTTAGTTTTCTTGTGTTTTCCCCGCTTAAGTGTTAACGTTGTTTTCTTTTTTTACTTCGCTTATAACAAACAAACCTACTTCGTCGTCGTCGTAACGCTCGACGACTTCCTGCCGCGCACCTGTCAATTTGGTTCTTAAATAAATTTAAACATCTTTCACTAACTCATTCTGGCTGGCCGATTTTATTTTCAAACTTCGCCTCAGGGCGTCGGGTTCGACCCCCGGGTTCTTTTTTATTTAATACCACACACACCTCCAAACACCCGGGCATCGCCGGGTACCCCCCGCTAGTTATGTATATAAAACACTAAATATTTAAAAAAAAAAAATAAAGAAGTTAATAACGAAAGGGAAATAATTCCATTTTTAAACGAAAAAGTCAGTTTGGTATATCTTTTTGTTATTTTTTACATAAGTCCAGCTTACCATTCACATTGGAAATGTCGACATTTATAGGTTGTCGGGTACGTTTACAACGAATAAACACTCCAATCTACCCATGTTAAGAACGGCTTTCGGAATAGACACCCCTAACCTTGCCAGCATACCCGAAAAGCTATAAAAGTTGACGTGTCGAATGTGAACGATGAGTTCGACGTAATGTAAAAATTATCGAATTTAAAAGGGAACGAAATTAAAATTTCCGTTCCATTTTTACAACAACCATAAAGCAGAGCATTCTATGCAAATTTTACATAACTAACTGCTATTAATGCTATGTTTTTAAGCAAAAAAAAAATATTTAGGATTGGCTATAAATTCCTAAACTCATTTCACCCTAAATAATTTAGGTTACTGAAATAGGAATCTAATTGAATCTTTAATTTCCTGAATAGTATGCAAGAAATTAATTTTTCTTCGAGTTATATCGAATTCATTAATACGGACTTTAGGGGCTTTTTTCGTAATGTTCCTGTAAAAATTATTTTTTTATTGTTACAAATTACGATGCTTTATTTATATAAAAAAAAGCAAAAATAAATTCTTGCGTTTTTTATTTACTACTGAAAACCATAACTTTATTAAAGGTATTTTTGTTTAAACAAAATAAAACATTTTCACTAAGAGTTAAGTAATAAATAATTAGTTCATTATATTCTGCGATCATTATTTGATAAATACTGAAATTTTCATTAAAATTGGTGAATTTTTAGTAAAGGTTTATACACTTTGAGCGTCAGCATTCATTTTGTCTGTACCTACCATTTTTCGATGAATATTTGATAGGAAAGCGACCATGTGTGGTTAATTTAAATTAGATTTCAATCACATGGTTACATTATCAATAATCATGTGATTAAACCCATTGAAAATTTACCGATATTGTAAACACATTCTGTTTACATTAAGCCTGTGGTGGTGGGATCAAAATATTATTTTAGTGATGCAGTGTTGGCAACTGAGATTTAAAAAAAAACCCGCGAGATCAGGAGAAAGAAATGTCCAGAAAATCGCTAGATTTTTAACTTTTATCATCTGAAATTTCCCAAAATCGCCAATCCCCCCCCAAACTCCATATTTTAACTTCCTACCATAAAAAATAATAAATATTGTATATTCAATATATAAAATGTTCCGTGTTTTCTCACTATATGTTTCTGGAATTATATTGAAGCGGTTAGCTCCCCAGAAGGCTTACATATTCTATCAGCTAGTTTTGCCTGTTTTTTTTCAGAGAGGGCGTTTTTTTTTGTTTTTTGCAAGAAACAAATCATAAACTCAAACTTTTTATAATAAAAGTTAAATTGAAATATACTGCAAATTAAACATCACAATAATGGTGCAACATATTTTGAAATTAGAAAAATAAAAAAATAAAAAAACTTTGTTTAAGCATGTTAAAAGTATTTAGGTTGGTAGATAATTAAATTCTACTGTATTGGTATAATTTTTTTTTGTTTCTTGCTTTTTACAATTTTCGACTAAATACTTCTAAATTAAGCGGGGGTGCTTAGATCGTATTTTAAACTAAACTTCGGAGGTTGGAATGCCCCCCCACCTAAAATGTACTAAAAATCGATTTTATAGCGAGATTTAAGAATGGTTAGCCGAAAAAAAGGTGAAAAATAAAACAAATAATCGAAAAATAACTGTTACCAAAGGCAATAAATGCTACTTTTTTTTACTTACATGAATGAGTTTATTTTATGTTTTAAATTATTTTCAGGCGCTTTTCTTCATTTTTTAATCTAAAATTGCGGGTGTGTGGGTGCGAAATATCTCCAGATTTTCTAGAATTCCCCGCTAGATTGCAAACGAAATCTCCAGATCTAGCAGGAAAACCGCTAAATTGTAACACTGGTCACGTGACAGGAAGCGGTAATAAATAATTGTCCCTAAATAAAAAAAATGGCCTATCGGTACAAAGAAAACAACCTATTTATCATAGAAAAATTAAGTATAATGTTATAATTAAAAAGAAATATATAAAAACACACATGGGTATAGTAAACATATTATATCAAAACGTGGAAGCCATCCGTACAGTGGTTTTTTAGACTATTAATTGCGAACGAACCAAGAGTTACATTTTTATTTTATATATATATATATATATATATATATATATATATATATATATATATATATATATATTAGTGCATCGGTTAGAAGCTCCAACTGTCGTTTGGGTTTCGATCTTGACGAGGTAGTTCCTTGTCTAGCCGCACTGATGGGCTGTGAAACAGTACTGTATGTGGATGACTATAATGCTTCCCTATCTTAGGTTGAACATTTGGAAAGTGATATATAAATTACTATTAGCGTATGAAGCGATGCTCTTTGTGTAAACAAATTGAGCTCAGGTACTTTGGACAATGTCAAAACATTGTTAATTCACTGCCCGCATAGCGCAACGGTTAGAAGCTCCGACTGTCGTTTTAGGCGGTCGAGTTTCTTATATATATATATATATATATATATATATATATATATATATATATATATATATATATATATATATATTTGTGTGTATATTTATATATAGGAGGAATTTTTTAAATGACCGGATTAATCGTGACACCTTGCACTGATGATTCCCGAAAGGATTAAACACTAGTGTCTCTAGGTATTTAATAATTATTATAGCAAATAATTATATACATTTATAGTGGTAATTCGATTTCGTTTCTTAAAAGAACATCAGCTAAACCACATGTGTCTACCAAAAAAAGTGATCAATGTGTTAACAGCATATTATATCAAATTAATTTATACAAACAAACGGCTACACATGTGCATACATGTTTCTGTTATTTCTCTGAAACGGGAAATTATAGAAAAATGTATGCACATGTGTAGCCGTTTATTTGTATAAATTAATTATATATATATATATATATTTCTTGGAGATTTTTTAAACGATAATACGATTAATTAGCGTCTTCACTAGAAGTTTTTATTCTTAGAAAATTCACATATTTTATTTGGACGTAAACAAAGAATATTTTACGTTTTATTATTTTTTATTTTAACTCATAAAACAGTAATCTACGGACATGCATGTTTTGGGATCCTACACCCTTTTCAGTGTAGCGTGACTGTTTTTAGAAATCGAACCTCAGACCATATGTATGCTACTTTATCCGTTACGCTACAACGTCCTAGATAATTTTACTGCTATTTTCTTTTTTATCGCTTTTTAAACTTATGTAAATTTCTTGTTCGTTTTTTTAAACGATAATACGGTTAATTAGCGTCTTCACCTTGAAAATATTTTTCTTAGAAAATCGCTCGTATTTTTTTTACCTATACAAATTATATTTTTATTTATTTTTAAATTTTTTTATTTTACTCATAAAAGAGTATTATAAAAATAATAGATAACATATTTGTTTACGTCCAAATAAAATATGGGCGATTTTCTAAGGAAAAGATCTTTAAGGTGAAGACGCTAATAATCGGATTATCGTTAAAAAATCAACAAAATATCTACATAAATACGATACAAAAAAAGATAACTGTAACATGATATAAGACTTTGTAACGTAATGGATAATGCGCCAGTCCGTCATGTATATAGTCTGAGGTTCGATGCCTACAAATAGTCAAGCTACGCTGAAGGGAGTTAGGACCCCGAATCATGCATGTCTGTAGATTACTGCTTTATAAGAAATAATGTGTGTGTGTGTGTGTGTGTATTTGAGTGTGCGTTTCTTTCAAACGCACGCACACATGTGTGTGTATATACGTGAGAGAAACGGACACACGTATGTACGTGTGTATTTGAGAGAAATGGACAAATATGTAGTAAGATAGAAACACCTGTCTATCGTATTGATTTTTGGAACCTACATAATTCGGGATAATGCCATGAATGGAATGAAGGGTCTGCTGGTCATCCTTTGTCTGAGTTTTTTTTAACGTATCGTATGTATTGATCCATTCATCCTAACAATATGTTTTCGTGCATACAGCTGTGCGTGTATATGAGATATGTTTTAGAAGAGAATGCATATGTATGTAAATTTGTATATATATATATATATATATATATATATATATATATATATATATATATATATATATACTCCGCGGATTAAGGATTAAAGACTATCCATTTATCTAGTGTTTCCTTTTCAGATTAAATATGCTTTTAACTCACTTCAAAGTGTTTTTTAACATATTTTATTTACTGTTTGCTCATATATATATATATATATATATATATATATATATATATACACACAGGGTGACCCCCCAAAAACGGGCCCAGCTCTAATTAGGCCTCGTTTCTTAGTGTTTTGTCCGAACGAAATTTAACACAGTGTATCCTTTGTCCCAGTTCCCACTGGGATCTTGGTACACTTGAATTTTTTAATAAATTATTTTATCAAGAATTCTTCACAAGTTTTGGTTTCGATTTCTATTCTAGCTGATGGCACCTAAGTCATCTTTTTTTAAAACTCATTGCTATATATTGAGTAAAATATAATATATAATAATCAACGGAGGATTTACTCTATGATTATATGTATGTGATCTGCATAAATTAAAATATATTTAAGAGTATTTTCCGACCGAGCAAAGCCATCGCGTTTCATAGTTTATATACACTAGCAGATCAGCCCGGCTTTGCTCGGGCTCTATGTATTGTTCATAACATTATGTGCATATGTGTATATACATTAAAAAGTTTGGCTCATGTCCAGGTAAAATTTCAAGTGTTTAGACCCAAAATTGGCGTAGGAGTTTGGTAGAGTCTGCAAACGTCAACTATTTAAACTTTGACCTCTTGGCAGTCAAATTTTCGCCCCAAAATGATTGAAAAGCTTGCTGCATGTCTGAATACTCTTTATGTGAAAGTTTAAAGGTTTAGGCCCAAAATTGGCTGAATAGTTTGCTAGAGACAGCAAAGGTCAAATCTTTTGAACTTTGACTCCTTGGCAGCCAAATTTTCGGCCCAAAATGATTAAAAAGCTTGCCCTATGTCTGAATACACTTTATGTAAAATTTCAAATGTTTAGACTAAAAATTGGCTGAGTAATTTGGTAGAGACCGCAGAGGTCAAATCTTTTTTAAACTTGGACCCCAGTTCTACCCCCTAAACGTTTATAGTTTTGGGCTCAAATCAAATTATAAAGTTAGATCCATGTTCAAGTAACCTACATCTTAAATTGCAAGTGTTTAGACCCAAAATTGGCGGAGGAGTTTGGTGGAGTTTTCGAAAGTTAAAGCGTTGAATTTTGACCCCTTGATAGCCAAATTTCTGGTCGAAAACCAATTAAAAAGATTTCCCTAAATCTCAATACCCCTTATGTCAAATCTCGAGTCTGTAGACTGAAAATTGACAGAAGTTTGGTAGAGAAATGTACACACACAGGCACAGAGAGAGACAATTTCACACACACACACACACACACACACACATATATATATATATATATATATATATATATATATATATATATATATATATATATGTTTTATTTATATAGACAAATATTACGAAATCGCTACATTGAACATACTAATAAATAAACTTTATTTCTGTCGCCTGACGATGGACTTTTTTTTTTTTTTTTATAAACCAATTGCTCCGAAATATTTGCATGTTAATTGTAGCGACTATGTAATATTCGTCTACATAAATAAAAAAAATATTATATTTTGCTCTTTTTTATTAAGCACTCGTTTTAATTCATGGTTTTTATCTCCTGAATACCTTTAAGTTTATATATATACATATATATATATATATATATATATATATATATATATATATATATATATATATATATATATATATATAGGGACACGCATAAATATTGGATACGTGTTATTTTCTGTTATAACTCTAGTTTATATTCGCCATTTTGCCTGATATTTTGTAAGCAATATTTCGTGTGTGGAAGGAAAACTGAAAACTCCTGGTTGAATCCATTTTTCTGTATTAAAGTTCACAATTACTCCGTGTATTGGATACACCGATTTAATATTTTGTTGCGTAGCATCTGTTTCGTTTCATTTTGAAGTCGCCTTCTAAAGTTGGACACAAATTTTTCACACCGATCAACCATTACGTTACACGACTCTTACTTGCATAATCTCTCTAATTGCTTGATATATATATATATATATTTTTTTTTTGTGGATTCCGCTTATGAACTTTTATTTTATTTTATGTTTTTTACAAAAGAGTCACCATTTATGAAGGCCCGGAGACCTTCAAAGTATTCCACAAATTCTCAATTGCATTCAAGTCCGGAGACTGGCTTAGATAATTAAGAGTACTAATACCTTTAGTTTCAAATCATTCCTGTGTACGTTTTTCGGTTTGTTTGGGATGATTATCGTGATGAAGCACAAATATTCTAAAGAAGTTGCAAAATTCTGAAAACTCTTTTCCAGAATCTCCCTGTACATGCTGCCATTCATTCTGCCATGGATAACTTGTAATACACGAGTGCTATTGGATGAAAAGCACCTCCTCACCCCATGTCATAATGGAATCATCTGAACTGTGGAGATGGTATTATACATTTATAGCCGAACATATGTCGCTGTGTTCCTTCTGAATGGTTTAACTTTCGTTTCATGCGACCAGATTACTTTTTCCCAAAACTGCGTAACCTTTCTTCTCATAAGTTTAGATAAAATTTAGTCGGTCTTCGACATGTTTGGTTAATAGTAAAGGTACTTTATTTTGGTGATTTTTGAAAGGAATTGTACGATATAGAGTTCTGCTAATGGTATCCTAACTTACATTAATTCCAGCACCCTTAAGATTAGTTTTAATTTCCAAACGAGTACAGAAGATTTTTTTTTGCACATTTCTGTTCTCTCATTTACTTTTCTCTGTTTTCCAATTCTCAGGTTTGCTATATCGTCGTCATACTTTTATATTTTCTGATATTTCCTAATATGCGAGATTCATTTCTTTGCTAATTTTTCGGTAACCTTGTCCTTCGTGACATTCAATCATTCTATCTCGCATATTTTTGGATAATTCTTTAGTTATTTCCATTTTCAATCCTTGAGTTACACAATACACATCAATGTGCCACTAATCCTCTGACTCCATCTTATAAACAATTCTCTGATTTGGTGACAGAAGCACACAATTCTTTACATTCCCATCACTATCGAAAATGTGAAGATTTAATGTCTTTTAAAATACGAAGTTTCGATTGGAAATTTTTAAAAAACATGTCATGTAGGCAATACTTTTTTAATTTTCGTAATTTTGAACTAAAAAAAATGGATTCCGCTATGACATTTAAATGTTTCTTCCACATACAACTAAAACAACTTTACGAAATTAATAACTTAGCAAATATCAGGAAAAATGTAGAATATAAACCAGAGTTATAACAGAAAGCAACACGTATTCAATACTTATCACTATATAATGTTCGTACGCATATATCTATCTCTATTATCTAGTTGTTGAGAAAGTTCTTGTGGGTTTTAACTTTTAAATTTAGATGAACATATTTCGACTCTAAAAAAAAAAAAAGAAAAAAAAAAGTTATTGATCGAAAAAAATACCCTCAGAATTAACACACTTTTGTCAGCAATGTCGTTGAGAGAAATGGGCCTTTTCTGTTGACTCGGTGTTGTTGTCGAAGTTTCTGATGCATTTCATCCATTTGTTGGTAGTACTTCGCCGTAATGGTTTCGCCTGCATTAAAAAAAACTAATGGATGAGACTGGCTGCAGATCACTAAAAAGTGTCAGCATGACTTTCCCTTGGTGCAACTCTGGCTTGGGGAAGTATCGTGGACCTTCGTCGGCGTCTAACCACCGAGCTGAGCGTTGCCGGTTGTCGTAAAAACCCCACTATTCATTCAAGTCACAACCCGATCGAGAAACGAGCCGTTCTTGTTGCGTTAAAAAAAAAAAGATGACATTCCATTACAGCATTTCTTTTAGCTGTTGTTCAATTCGTGAGGCACCAATTTATCAAGTGGTTTTGTTATTCCAATCTTTCTCAAGTGGTTGGAAATCGTTGTATACATTAATCTAATCCAGAAGTAAGTTCTTGAAAAGTTTTGCGTTGATTGGCTTCAACTAAGGCTCTCAATTGATCGTTCTCAACATCCGATGGCCGACCACTACGCTCATCATCGTCCAGACTCTCGTCGCCGCCACGAAACTTCTTAAACCACCATTGTGATGTACGTTCTGTAGTGGTTCCTGGATCAAATGCTTCGTTGATATGAAGAAAATTATGTGAATTTGCTTTTTTTTGCCAGTGGAGTTCAGTGAAAAAGATTGGAAATATGAATAAAGTTTACATAGATTGCCAGACGACAGTAAGTCAATGAGTTGTGTGCGTGTTACTTTTATTTTTATTTTTTTTATTTTTATTACATTTTCACCCCAAACAAGGCACATTGCCACTTTGGTGTAGGGGTCTACTATCAGGGGAAACATCTACTGGGGTACTATGTAGGGATTTGGGCAGCAAGATGTTGGTTCACGTTGCACTTGAACTTATGCATGTCAGTACAGTTGGGGAAGCAGTGACCTGGAATGGAATTCCAAAGTCTAGCAGTTCTGGGGAAGAAACTACTGGAGTAGAAAGATCTTTTACATCTAGGGATCTCTACAGTGTGGGGGTGGGATTTTGCAGCTTGTCGGGTCTGTCGAGGGTGTTCACGTCGTGGGGGCACAAGTGCTTGCAGTTCATCAGAGCATTCACCATTAAAATACTTGTAGAACAGGCAGAGGGATGCAACGTTTCGACGATGGGACAGAGGCTGAAGCTTAGATGCCAGTTTAGGGCCTATCAGATTTGCGACTCTCTTTTGAACCCTGTCAAGGAGCGAGAGACTAGTAGCTGATGCACCAGCCCAGATATGACAGCAATACTCCACACATGGGCGAATGGTTGCCTTATAGAGGTACAGGATACTTTCGGGTGTTAGAAGTTTTCTAGCACGGTAGAGAGAGCCCACCTTCCTCGCAGCGGCCCTGGCAATGCCCTCGATGTAGTTGTTCCAACTCATGTTTCATGTGAACGTTAGGCCAAGGAGCTTGAAAGACGTACTCTCAGATAAAGAGTCGTTGGCCATTGCTATAGGTGGTAGAGAAGGTTTCTTGTAATTATTGAATGAAACCAGTTTAGTCTTGGCGGCATTGAACGTGACCATCCATTTTTGCCCCCATTCCACTACTGATTGGAGGTCATCCTCTAGTGTTTCTGCCATTACTTTAGATATATGTTCATTTGTTTTCCTGTTGTGCCTGCTATAGAGTGTGGTGTCATCAGCATATATACCCATCTCAGAGGCAATTTTGTCGGGGAGGTCATTTATGAATATCAGGAACAGCAGAGGTCCAAGGATAGATCCCTGGGGCACTCCCGCATTTATATCATATTGTTTAGATGTACGACCGTCGAGGACAACCTGGATTTTTCTCTTATCTAAGAAGGATTTAATTATGGTAAGTATTCTACCAGTGATACCGTATGATCTAATCTTCCTGAGGAGACCCTCATGCCATACCCTGTCAAAAGCCTTAGATATATCGAGAGCTACCGCTCTGCCCTCTCCCGCTTTGTCCAGTGAATGGTATATGCGTTCAGAGATTACAGTGAGGATGTCTGCCGTGGAACGGGCTTGTCTAAATCCATATTGTTGGTCGGTCAGAAGTTTTGCATCTGTAAGGTGCTGGACTAGAGCATGGTTAATTAATGTCTCAAATATTTTGGCAAAAAGTGGGAGGAGGCTAATAGGGTGATAATTTAATGAGTCAGTTCTTTCGCCAGAATTCTTGAATACTGGTACCACAGAAGCAGTTTTCCAACAGCCCGGAAAGCAAGATTCATTAAGGCA
This sequence comes from Euprymna scolopes, assembly GCF_053919585.1. NCBI lineage: Eukaryota > Metazoa > Mollusca > Cephalopoda > Sepiida > Sepiolidae > Euprymna > Euprymna scolopes. The sequence continues at coordinate 38,512,727 of NC_136502.1, read as the reverse complement.
TTTGTTGTAGAGTTTGGAGAGAACTGGAGCTACTTCGGCTGAGCACTTTTTTAATAGCACAGCTGGGATGATGTCGGGTCAACATGCTTTTGAAGTGTCAAGGTTTTTTATGATAGCATGCACCTGAGCAGGGGTGGTTTTCAGATCGTCTAGCGTGGCGTCTGTCCGCATAGGAAATTGAGGTAGGGGGTGGTTTAGAGGGTCCAGTGTGGAGTTTGAGGCAAACCGACTGGCAAGCATGTTAGCCTTTTCGGTTGCTGAGCAAACAACCTCGTGATTGTTGGTTAGTGTGAGTGGAGAGACATGTTGCCGCAGGAAAGGCCGGTGACACCGGTCCGTAGACTCTGGTCAACTGGTTTCCACTGGTTTTGGAAAAAAAAAAATCTAGTCTTTTTAAAGGGGTTTGGGTAGCTCACAGAAAAATCATTTCAAATAAATGCAGAAAGTTTTCTGATTGGTCCAAAATATATTTAATAGTTTTTTTTTTTATTTAGGATAGTGATGCGCAGACACTATGCGTAGAAACGCGTTTATGCATTTTGATTTTGTATGTCGATGTGTAAACATCGACCACTACAGTCCTACACTGTCTACCAAGCTCCAACTCATGTCCCATCGCCGTTTTACAAGTATTTTAATCGAATGTGCTCTGACGAAATTACTTGTGCTCTCTTAATGTAAATAGACCTGACAGGCAGCAAAATTCCATCTCTTCATTATGGTAATCCTCTGATACCGAAATGTTGTCTAGTTCTTTTTAGATATGCTTGCCTTTAACCCCCACCCACTTTACCAACATGCAGAAATCTAAATGTAAGGTAAATAAATATCTTGCTGCAACACTCCTCACTTACGATGCTACTAATTCACTGTCCCCCTCCCCTTTACATCTCAGTGGTTGTGTGTCGCGTTTGAGATGATTTGAAGCAAAAAAAAAAAAAGAAAAAAATGGAACAGAGAACGAACTGAAAGACTTTCTTGCTACTTAACCGTCGATTTTGATGACACCATTTTGCGTATTATTCTAAAGAATGTACAACAGGTGTTGATTTCAACGTGTAAACAATGTGCGATGACGTCATCTGCCGATTCAATAACGGAGTTCCGGTGACAAATCTGTGAAAAATAGGTTAATGTATTTAAAAAGACAAGGGTAAAAAAAAAAATCAGTAACGAAAAGGAACATTTCTTAATATAATAGAAAAGACCAAAACTAAGGCAGACGATTAGACGCGATACATTGGCTTTTGTGCTAAGAATTCTCCTCCTTTATTTTCGGAGATCTTTCTCTTTTGTTATTCATTTAACTTGGGTTAAGTTTCAGAAATCGAGGAACCCTTTCTTGAGGTTGACGTCTAATCTCTATATAAGATATATACATATTCGAATATTTAACTATAGTTTTCCTTTACCTCTTAAACCTTGAGTTAATAGAGAACGTTAACATTCTGTTCATTAATTGAGGAGTTAAGAATATTATAGAGTATACTACTCTGGGTGCCCCGCGTTGCCCGGGTGTTTGGAGGTGTGTGCTGAGCAAAAAAAAAAAAAATGTTATAGTAGGCAGGTAAGCAAAGGAGGAAAAGAACATGAAAAAAAAAACACAAAAATGTGACGTCTTTGTCGTTGCGTCCATCGCCAAATTGGAAGTGGCGAAGGTTTAAATAAAGATTAGTCAATCGAAAAGAGGGGATAACTTTCGAAAATATCGATGAAAACAGCGACCCCCTCCTTGTAGAAAGTGCCCAGTTAAGATGAATGAATTAATGTATTTAGCCAATTTTTCGATATTTGTCGTCCGAAGTGTCGAGCTTTTAAACGATACCGATCTCGTTAAAATCCGCCCCCTCTGTCGAAAGTTTTAGGCATACATACATGCATTTAAATAGACAGATGAGATTTATATTATAGATTAAATACTATAATAAAGTCGTATTCCTGCCTGTTTGTTTACAATTTAATTAATATGTACAGAAGGTACACTGTTTCACAAATTAATTTTTATACTGAAAGTTGTATATATATTGTTCAAAAGAAATCTACATTCAGCGATTAAGCCATTGTGTATATATACATACGATTTATCTGAGTTACGAAAAATTCGAGATACGAGATGGCTTCAGAGCAAAATTCCGCCCCTACATACGAGCGAAAATCCATGTTACGAGTTTCCAGATGCAACCGCTATGTGATCGAGTGTCGTGTTTTACTACGTCTCCTTAATGGTGCCATTTTAATTGGGTTACGAGCTTCATCCGTGGAACGAATTAATCTCGTATGTAAGGGGTCCACTATATATATATATATATATATATATATATATATATATATATATAATGTGTGTGTGTGTGTGTGAGGAGGGGGATAAATTATACTTTTGCATAAGTACTAATATGTCGCTACACATTCATGATCTTCAGTCATCCAGTTACAAGTAACTATAGACCTCTTCAGACGATATTGCTTATGCAAAAGTTTAGTCCGAAATGAAAATTATTCACTAATTTCTTAGCACAAAAAACCATCAAAAGGTCACACCACGTGTTATTCAAAATAAAAAAGACAACGGCGTTTTATATATATGAAGAAGACGGAAAAGTGCGGGTAGTAAAGTGTGTATTGGAATAGAGAAAAGAAACATAGAGGAAAATATTAATGTTTATGTAAAAAATATTATCTCTTGCCCTCCTTCGGTATTGAGCACTCTTGTATTAACGTTGTTAAAACGTCATTCGTTGCTTTACCTCTGGAATTATATATATATATATATATATATATATATATATATATATATATATGATACAGCGAAACAGTACTGCTTATGAATGACTATAATGCTCCCTATCTTAGATTAAGCATATTGGGAAGTGATATACAAACTGCCATTAGCGTATTAAGTGATGTCTTTGTGTAAACAAATCGAGCTTAGGTATTTGGACGATGTCAAAACATCGTTAATTTACTACCCGCACAGCTGCAGCCGTATAGCGTAATGGCCTTGACTGTTGTTTGGGCGGTCGGGTTTCAATCCTGGCTTGAGATAGTTACCTCTCTGCCATGTGGATGACTGTAAATATACACACACAAGTGGAAAAGATATTGATAATAGAAAAATATAATTAGTCCCTTTTAGATATTTATATATTTAAGTCTATACGGTTTTATTAGAAAACAAGGGAATCTCCTCGATTCATTATATTCTTAACTTTTGTCTCAACTCTGCGAGCTAATTACCAGGTCTCTAGTATTAATATGAATGGTGATCTTAGAGTTCATTTTTCGTCCATCTCGAATGATTAATGTAACGATTGCCTTTAGTTTTTTGTTGTTTTTAAATATATTTCGATCTCTAGATTAGATGCCACAATATCCATAAATAAAGTTAGGTGTGTGTGTGTGTGTGTGTGTGTGTGTGTGTGTGTGAGTGTGTGTGTGTGTGTGTGTGTGTGAAGAGATTCATATTTTGTGTCGTCTCCTCATTGGCTACGGTTTATGACGACCGTGAGTCAAGTGACATTCCATTTTTAAATAAGGTGATCCGTTAATCGATTTTCCCGCCGAATATTTCGCTTCCGTTCTAATGAATTTCCGTTAAGCGAAACCACCGTGTGTAACACTAGACATCCTCTTGCTCAAGTCAATTACGATCGCACGTGCATTTGGCGATAGGGGGTGGGGGTAGAAGGAGGGGAGAGAATAAGATGCAATTAAGTAGAACAATGAATGATATTAAAAAGAATCTAGTAAGGAACTCTATGCGTGTGCGCGCACACACACACATATATATATGCATATAAAGTACACTTGTGGCAAGCAAGCTTTACAATATGTGGTGTTTCATTCTCTAAGGAAATACTCAGTCTAATATATGAGAACACTTGTTTCCAGGACGAGTTTTATGTGCCCTTATAAAAATTAATATGAACATTCATTCTCTTGTATATCTATCTATCTATCTATCTATCTATCTATATATATATATATATATATATATATATATATAGTCATCCACATACAGTACTGTTTCGCTGTTTAACAGCTCATCCATGCGATTAGACAAGCAACTACCTCAAGCTAAGATCGAAACCCGATCGCCAAAACGACAGTCGGAGCTCTAACCGTTGCGCTATACGGTTTCACCTATGCAGGCAGTGAATTAACAGTGTTTTAACATTGTCCAAATACCTAAGCTCAATTTGTTTGCACAAAGAGCATCGCTTTATACGCTAATAGTAGTTTGTATATCACTTCCCAATATGCTCAACCCAAGACAGGGGGCATTACAGGTCATCCACACACAGTACTGTTTCGCTGTTTCACAGCTCATTAGTGCGGCTAGACAAGCAACTACCTCAAGCCAGGATCGAAACCCGATCATCCAAAGGACAGTATATAATATATATATATATATATATATATATATATATATATATATAATGTGTGTGTTCGATTCCTATAGACTCAAAAACGGCTTGACCAATTCTTTTGAAATTTCACACAAATGAACTTGATGTGTCTGGGAATGTTCTTATGTGGGTTTTGTATCGGAATGCGTTTGCTAAGTATCGAAAATCGATAATCGAAAAAATTCGATTGAAGAAGGTAGTCCGATTTTGACCAAAGTTTGCACTTTTATACAACCTAACGTCACACAAGTCCATTTGAGATGTTTTATCACCACATAAGCAGATAGGGATAGCTTATAAAATCAACGGTAGATTCTTTTATAAACAGGGGCGCGTTCGAAATGAATCTTTCTCTTTTGAGTAAAATTGAACTATGATACTTGACTTTTACATTTTTTATACTTTAAGTGAAACTATTATTTGCAGACGATTTTATAAAATCAACTGTAGATTCTCTACATCGCAATGTAGACAATGTATTTTGGACTAAGCAGCCGCGGCGGGGGGCACGAGAAGCTTCCTTCTAATACATTGCGAATGGGGATCCCTAACCAGAGCAGGAAATTAATCGATTTGATTAAAAAAACATGGGTGATTTCACCGATTTGGATATGAGAAGGTGGAAAATTTGTTCATACACATTCAATCCCGGCCAATATATACATATATATATATATATATATATATATATATATATATATATATATATATATATATATATATGGTGGTCCATTTAAAAGTAGCTCGTATAAAGTATAGTCGAGAGGATGAACATTCTTTTATTGTTTAAATTACTTGTAGTGTTATAAAAGATGCTGAAAGTGTTCCCCGTTGACATCTATGCATTTCTGGGCACATTTAACAACGTTTGCAGATACTGCCTGTAGATCTTCTGAGGTTATTCTCCTTATAGAGTCGATAATGTTCTCCTTTAGTTGGTCTAGATTGTGAAGATTAGTTGCATTTTTTTTTTAAGTCCCCCAAAGATAAAAATCACATGATGACAAGTCCGGGGAACATGGTGGCCATAAACCTTTATATATATATATATATATATATATATATATATATATATTGTGTACAGAAAGTTGTTAGTTGAAACAGATCATTGGTACCGTCGGTTTCAAGCCCGATAATAAGGCCCGTTTAAGGTATCCTTATCAAGCTCTCTTCAGCCAATATTCGTCTATCTTATAACCGGAAGTGTGAAGTATATATACCTCGCGAATTCACGTTTAAATCTCATTTTGTTAAATCCACCCCCTTCTTTTTTTTTAATCGGATGATGTAATACCTAATTTTAAACTTTGAATTATTTAAATTTAAGATCTAATCTAAAATGTGGATTTTCCCTTTTAATTGAGCACTCTGCTGGAATTCTTTTTCCAAAATAAACTAATCATATATATATATATATATATATATATATATATATATATATATTGTAGTTATTCACATGCAGTACTGTTTCGCTGTATCAAAACTCATCAGTGCGGCTAGATTATCACCGCTTCCAAGCCGGGGATTAAACTTAAGACCATCGTGCTGATGTTCTGCCTATCGACCTGCGGGAGCGGCGCTCGTAATTTCCTTCTACAAATGTCTATTTCATACAAACATTTGTCCACCACTTTTATAGAGCTCAAACCGTTTTGTTTACAAACAGACAACAAACATCGCATTTACAGCCAATTAAGTAGCGGGTGAGATTATTTACGACAGTGCTCTACCCAAAGCGAGGGGAGGGCTTAAAATATATTTTGTAGTCATCCATATACAATACTGTTTCGTTATATCACAACTCATCAGTGCGGCTAGACTAACACCTCTCCCAAGTCGAGTATTAAACGTAGAACCATCGTGTTGATAGTCGGCAGTTCTACCCATCGACCCATAGAATGCCCCAATATTAACCATTTATTTTGATGCTAACATATTTCCAAATGGGTGAAAAATTTTAGGACAACCTTTATACGCGAAGATTAAAATTAAGATATAACGAAACTAAACATAACTTTTAGAGTCTTTATTCCAATTTCTATAAAAATCCATCACATGACTTTGATTGTAGAATATGCCTAAAATGGTGTCGTTAGAAAAAAATGGAAATTCGTCGCAGTTTTTTTTTTTTTTTTTTGCTTAATTTTTGTAGTGAATAATTATGGACCAAATTTAATGTTATTATGAGATATTTTCATTTTTGAATGAAACATTGTACCATATTATTCCGCCTAAAATCCCTTAAAATGCCCCCCCAAAGAAACTGAAATTTAGGGCATATTTATCAATTTATGTCTAATGCTCATTGTTCGAATTTCACAGTGATTGGACATATCGAAATTTTCAAATAGGAATTTTGCAAAAAAAAAAAAAAAAAAAAAATCGTTAAAAAAAAAATTATTAACCCACATTGGTTTTCCCTTGCACTTATCACTTGTCCATAATGATCGGTTAATTAGTTTAGGGGGAATATTGTACATGAAAATGTGTAAACATAATTCTTAATTTTTCTTTTATTTTAATACGTTCAAACAGCCGTTTCGTTCGCACTAAATCATCTTATTACAAGATATGTGGGATAGGGCTCACCGGAAGGGTTTAATCCGAAAAAAATATATTTGCGTAATGGTATTATTCCTTTCAGCACAGTTCCTTTTAGTCGTGCTCAAAATGAACAAAATTAATTTCTATCCTTTAAATAGTACAGGGTGGACCGATAAAATTCTCGCCCTAGAAAAGACGATGTGATTCCATTTCCGTTTCATGAAAACCGGATTTCGTTTTTCGTTGCAAATCATCTACTAGTTGGCCAGTTGTGTACAAATCCCAAGAGCAATAGGAGCTTTCTATCATCTCTGAAAGTGACACGGTTTTCAACGTGCGAGATCGGAGATGTGCCGCTGCACAACTCATGCTCTCTACCGATCCAAGTTATGACAACAGGACCATTGCCAGCACCCTCAAAATGGATCGCTAGATTACCACGGATAACAGGTACGTGCCCAGGATGATTAAAACAAAGTTTCCGGTCATGGTTATGGTCATTTGGATTGGTTTCAAGTGAGGGCTGCATCATGCCACCTTATATCTTTGAAGTCGGTTTGAAAGTCAACACCAACGTGCAGCTGGATGTGCTGAAGAGTGTGGTGATCCACGAGTGTAATCAGGTGTCCGCTGGCAGATCCTGGGTGTGGCAGCAGGACTCAGGGCCGGTCCACAAATCCAAAGACTTGGCTTCAGAAGGAGTGTTACGACTTTGTACCTTTCTCTCACTGGCCTTCCTCCTCCCCCGACCAGAACCCGCTGGACTACTTCGTTTGGTCATACGTCGAGAACATCACCAACATGACCTCTTAAAACACTAAAGCCAGCCTGATTGCCGCCATCCACTGAGAATTCGCCCTGCTCCCGCCGGCGCTTGTGGAAAAGGCATGCTCCCAGTTCCGGACCCGTATTGAGGTCGTGATTTAGGCTGAAGGCGGCCAAATAATAGATGTCACCTCTACTACATAATCAAGTTTCTGAATTGATTTTTTCGATAAGTTTTAAAATAAAACTGTAGTGTTGTTTTCTTTAAGGCGACAACTTTATAGTTCCACCCAGTATTTCATTGTGTGCCTTACATGCGGTCACTGCGAGGACAAGAATGAAAGAATTTTGCTTATTCATATCCATCTCTTGTCTCTATGGTTTGCTAACTCCGAGAACCTTTTTTCTTTATCTGATGGCGTAGTTTTTTCACTCGATTCTAGTTTGCTGTATGTACCTTTCATTCCCACGTTCGTCTGGTCCTGGGTATGACCTTAAACTATATCCGATGGTGAGGGCCCAGCTTGCGGGCTTTGGGGAATGTGGAGCCACCCCTTAATTGCTATTGCTCCCAGGTCCATTCTGACCCGGAGTGGTAGTGTCTGTTAGGGTCCCAACTATGGGTTAGATAGAAACCGACTTGAATATATATATATATATATATATATATATATATATATATATATATATATATATATATATTCTATTAAAAAAATTGTCTTCAAAACCACTGGATTCGGCATTAAATAACTTGAAAATCGATGATATGCCGTAAAACAAAAGCAACCAAACAACCCGCTCGTCTAAATCTAACCTCTTAATCCGCCAGACGGCTTCGTCCTTGAACATTTCTTCGGTGCAGCCGAACTAAAAATATTTAAAACTGTCTAACGTACTTACATTCAATATATTACATAAGGATCGCATCACGGATAAAAGAGAAATTCATTTTTTTTAAATTTTATTTTAAAATATTTGTTTACTTATTGTGTTTTGTTTTTCTTTCTTTCTGATTTAATTCTTTGTTTTATTAGTTGAAAAAAAATCGATAAAATAAAATGATAATCAATGATGTCACAAAACCTTTGACGCAAGGGTAAATGGGCCGCAGGAACGGATTGAGGATTGATTGGCCGTCTTATATTCAGAGAAAATAAGAGCACAATAAGTTAATCGAATTTGTATTTAGATGGCAAAAAAAAAAAAAAAAAAAAATTGTAAAACTGGTATGGGGAATGGAATCTTGAAATAAAAGATGTTCTTCAGAATGGAAGAAGGAAAGGAACACCGAGCGCCACATCCTAAACACAGAGCTCTTTAGTGAAAAGATGCTAATTGTGTCGCTCGCAAGGCGGGCAAAAGACTACTCAGTGACCTGCAAAAGATGACTAACATTCGAGTGGTAATAGTCATCCATTGTAACGAAGAAGAGAACCTATACTGTTGCGTTTTGAAAAGGAATAATGAGAGACGATGAGATGTTGTTTGATTGTGAAAAAAAAAAAAAAAAAAAGAAATCTTACGAAGCCACATTTCGATTGTTTCGTAGCTTTTGGAGCTTTTATCTGCTAGAGTTTTGCAACTAACCCGGTTATTTCTTTTCTTCTACATAGATTGGCAAAAGTCTTTTATTGAGATCTTTTTGTTTCTCCCTTTGCTTTTTATTTTATTTATTTTTTATTTGTTTTTAGGTTTTTTTTTTGGTGGGGGGGGGGTTCTGGGATAACAGTAACCCAAATACACTCACCCTCCCACCACTATACATAGGTATATATAGCCGTTGACAACCAGACTGTTTCGCTGTATCACAGCTCTTCAGTGCACCTAAACTAGCACGCAAGGATTGAAAACTCGACGACCTAGACGACATTCGGCGCTTCTAACCGTTACACGATTTGACTGCTGCTAAGATGGGTATGCGAAATTACAGTAATCAAACACCCAAGTTTCATTTGTTTACACAAAGAGTATTCGATTAGGCATTAGTGGCAGTTTGTTATTTCACACACACACACACACATATTAGTGTTAGGACGATTTATATATTTTTCCGGTTTTGATACAACTACCAATTCCCATTCTTTATAAATCTCTAAATGTTTGACAATAGAGTTATTCCCGATTACTGCAAAAAAAAAAAAAAAAAAAAAAAAACAACAAAAAAAACGTGTTTGATGTGCAGATATTTTCTCCGGCGTAAAAATACACTTGTTGGGGGTAGGTATATAGATTTTAGTTTTTTGCAGTAATTTTAAATGATTACCTATTTATTATTTTATTATTACTACTATGAATGGAAAATTTTGTTTTCAATAAAACCAAATAAAAAAGACCAAAAAATTGTTTTTGGCATCGGAAAATGGGCACACATTTTTCCGATTCCGATACCCTCAAAAGTTCCGGTTTTTCCGATTCACGATTCAGATTAATCGTCCCAACACACACACACACACACACACACACACACACACACACACACATATATATATATATACATATAAAGTGATCTCGTCTCTTTGTGTGCGGAACGATCTCTACCAAACTCCTTTGTCTATTTTTAGTCAACAGACTTCAAACTTGATTTATATGGGGGGGGATTCGATTTGATTTTTAGCCAAAAATAGCTGCTATAAAGTAAAAATTGAAAATTTAGAACTTGGCAGACGTAAATCTACTTAAACTATCCCCCTTGCGCATGCGCAAATATACATTTATAAATTAAAGTCGGTTAAGTTTTAAAGTTTGGATGTCCATTTGTCATTAGCTCAGATGGTAACAAATAACGTTGTTTTGCTTTCGATTTTAACTGATAGCACCTTAGTCATTTTTTCAACTTTTGACATCACTACTATATATTGGGTACAATATAATAATTAATAAAAATCTAATATATAAACGGCTATATGTCTGTCTGTATGTCTGTCGGACTCCATATTTTCAAACTATCTCCTCCGAAACTAAAAGTCGCAGAGCGGTACTAGGGACCTCAAATGATTGGGATTTTATGAACCGTGCTTTTATGGTTCTTTAGTCGGTAAAAATTAGTTTTAAGGGATCAAAATGGAAAAAATCGTTACACATTTTGTACATTCTTAGCTTTTGTTTAATTTTAAATCAATTCATATGCGTGTCACGTTGGTACAGTGGTAACATTATTTCAGCACGGTATTTTCTATGCATACGTACTATCTATTTTTGTTTATTAAATTGTTAGGTGAAAGTATAGAATAGATGCAAAACTCCCTCCCCATGTTAAGAATAGCTTTCTAAATAACGGTATTATTTCAGCACGGTACCTTCTTTGCATAAGTACTATCTTTTGTTTATTAAATTGTTAGGTGAAAATATAAAATAGTTACAGAACACTCTCCCTTTCCCATGTTAAGAATGGCTTTCTTAATAGCGTTATTTCAGCACGGTACCTTCTCTGCATAAGTACCATCTTTTGTTTATTAAATTGTTAGGTGAAAGTATAGAATAGTAACAAATGTCCTCCCCATGTTAAGAATGGCTTTCTAAATAACGTTATTATTCTATTATTATATTATTATGGTACTTTCTCTGCATAAGTACCATGTTTTGCTTATTAAATTGTTAGTTGAAAGTACAGTACTCATGCAGAGAGTGATCCGTGTTGCAATAATAACGTTAATATTTAAAAAGCCGTTCTTAACATGGGAGGGGAGGGTGTATTTTAACCTTACAATTGAATAAAAAGACATATAATAAAACTTTAATTAAACCTGGAAATACGATTTAAAAAATAGCGCGGACCACTCTTTGCATTAGCACCAAAAAAAAAAACTGTACTTTTACCAACCAATCTTATGTCGAAAAACAAAAAAAAAAAAAACTCAAAAAGCAAGCGACAAACTTTTTTTTTGCCTTATATAATAAAGAAAAAATGTGTAAATTAAAAAATTTGGAAAATAAACAAATGAATTATGTTTCTTTTTGTTTTTTTTTACTTATCAAATAAACAGAAAATAAAATCTACTTCTTTTTCGTCAATTCGTGGCTGTGAAATAAATCGAACCGGAAGTTCAGTTTTATCAACAAAGCAGGTTCGCACTAACGGTTAAAAAATATATTTATTTTATTTAATATTTTAATAATTCGCGAGGTAAATTTATTTTGATAACATAAAAACATCCCTCGACTCTACAGATGGGTTGTCTGAAAATTGCAAATAAATTGATAACGTAGAAATATGTTTTTATTCACTTGTAACAAACCAAGAATTACATTTATATATATATATATATATATATATATATATATATATATATATATATATAAGCTGTACCCGGCCACGCGTTGCTGTGGCTCAGTTTGTTAAAATGGAACACATTTCTCAAGAAAAATTGCATTTTGTTCGTTTATTTACTTTTATTATTTTTTGCAATTTTTTTATCAATAAAAGTTTGGGGGTTTTCCCCCAAAAAATTAATTTTTTACCATAAAATGTTAGGTGAAAATTTTTTTTTTTTTTTTTTTCAGGAAAATTTTCACCCTTTTTTTAAAGAAATTTGGCAGTAAACGTTTCTTTTTCAAAACGGAATTTTTATTACAAAAAGAACCGATGAATGCTTTATATGAATATTGTAAATAGTTAGGTGAAAGTAGAGAAAAGTTTGTTTGTTTTTTTCAACAGATGTTAAGAAAAACAGAAAACATACTTCCATCATTAATTACGCAAAAAATAAATAAAGTGGAAAACTTTCTGTTATTAATGTTTGCTAAAAAATAAATACAGTAAACTTCGCTGAAGTGTTAGCATATGCTGCATCTTAAAAAGTTGGTTCATGCTGACAGTTAAATAAAATAAACGTCTAAAAATTAGTAAAATCATGAATGACGGCTCTTGTGGGGGGAAAGTAAGTAGGAACAACACAATCATTTGTGTAAAATAATTAATATTCGAGAAAATGTAAACAATAACAAAAATACCTGATACCAAATGCAGTAAAATTCAAGTATCTTTTATACGTGCTGAAACTGTGTTTAAGTTATTTTTATTTCATTTCTTTTATTAAAAGCTGTCTTTCCAACAATTAACTGGTTGCATGTCGTTTAACCATTGGGGACTTCACTCTTGGAAAATTGTATAAAAAATCTATGACTATCACTAACTCTAAATTTGGGAGTGCAACTCGAATCGGGTTAGTGGTAGATCAGTCATTTGTTAGGTGTGTCAGAAATTTCGTGAAAAATATTGAATAATTTCACCCCGTTTTCCAAGCTTATAACTCCTCGAAAAATGTAATTAAAGCCCTAATTTTTTTCAATTAAAGGAGCAAGGACCAAGGTTTCATTTAAACAAAGCAAAACAAAAAAAAACAACGTGGTTTAAAAAAAAAGGTCTTAAACTTCGGACTTTACAGGTAAATTTCTAAAAAAACACTACTTTTTTGTTTTAAATTTGAATATATTATTCATTGATCTTATCTTCAATTTGTGATATATAACACTTTGGTGAGTAAATTATTTACTTTTTAATAGACATTTCAAAATGGGAGGCGTGAATTAATTCGGCCCCTTGTCTTTCCAAGCTTATAACTACTCGAAAAATATAATTCAAACCCTAATTTTATTTTCAATTAAAGGAGAAAGGACCAAGGTTTCATTTTAAAAAAAATAAATAAACAAACAACGTGTTTTAAAAGAAAAAAAGGCTTTAAACTTCGGACTTTAGAGGTAAATTTCTAAAAAACACTACTTTTTTTGTTTTAAATTTGAATATATCATTTATTGATTTTTTATCTTCAATTTGTGATATATAAAACTTTGATGAGTAAATTAATTATTTACTTTTTAATAGAAATTTGAAAATGCGGGGCTTGAATTTAAAAAAAACGTTTGTCTGAAATATTATATTCGGTTTATTGGAAAGAACATAAAATTTCACATTGATCCTGAAAATATTGTAAAAATTGAATGAATAGAAAAATTTTGATAGATTTTTAAAGTTTAAAAATTGAAAATATTGAGCTCGTAAAATTCAGTTAATTTCATTAGTTTTTTTTTTTAATAAAAAAAATATTTCTATTACTGTTTATATAACTTTAATAGTTTATTTTGGAAGTATAATCCATAAAGAAAATAAACAACCCACTTTTAAAAGAGAAATTGCGAGTGTTTTATATTTTATTCGCAGTTTCGTGTTAGGGGTGTCAAAAATTCCTCCAAAAATTCTGATTAGGGGTAAAAACATTTATACAAAAATTCTGATACACCTAGTTATTTAAGCTTCCTTACTCCTTAAGCGATAAGCGGACATTTGTTTATTATTATTTTTTTCGGTGTGTAAAATCCACTTTGAACAACATATTTGGAAATTAGAAAAATAAAAAAAATTAAAAAAAAACAAAAAAACTTTGATTTAGTATGTTAAAAGTATTTAGGTTGGTAGATAATTAAATTCTACTGTCTTTGGTAGAAGTTTTTTTTTGCTGTTGTTTTTTGCTTTTTAGAATTTTTGACTAAGGGGAGGGTGTTTAGATCGTATTTTAAACAAAACTACAGAGGTTGGAATGCCCCCCCAAATGTACTTGGAAAAATCGATTTTATAGCGAGATTTAAGAATGGTTAGCCTAAAAAAAGGTGAAAAACAAAACAAATAATCAATAAATTATTGTTACCAAAGGCAACAAATGCTACTTTTTTTTACTGACATGAATGAGTTTATTTTATGTTTTAAAGTATTTTCAAGCGCTTTTCTTTATTTTTTAATCTAAAATTGCGGGTGTGTGGGTGCGAAATATCTCCAGATTTTCTAGAATTCCCCGCTAGATTGCAAACGAAATCTCTAGATCTAGCGGGAAAACCGCTAAATTGGAAACACTGGTCACATGACGAAAGCGGTGATAAATAATTGTCCATAAATAAAAAAAGTGGCCTATCAGTACAAAGAAAACCACCTATTTATCATAGAAAAATTAAGTATAATGTTATAATTAAAAAGAGATATATAAAATAACGCATGGGTACAGTAAAAATATACCAAAATGTCGAAGCAATCATTTATTTAGTTATTTAGACTATTAATTACGAACGAACCAAGAGTTACATTTTTATATACATAGATATATATAAATCTTGATGTTGAAAATTCATTCAAATATAGAAAAAGAAATTATAAACGTGTAAGGGAGGTATAAAAATGTAATTATTCGACAAGGAGTACAAATAAAACAAGAAAAACTTTATTCCGTGGAATTTCGAAGAAAGCAATTCTTGTCATCAGAGGGGAGAGGTTTGCAAAATATACAATATATATATATATATATATATATATATATATATATATATACACACTAACACGCCACCCGGTGTTGCCCGACAGTAAAACACGCTTAAATATGATATTTTAATTCATGCAGATTTCGTATTTTATTATGGAACCAATTCTCTATTGATTATTATATTGTGCTTAATATATAGCAGTGATTCCAAAACTTTTAAAAATAAATATGACTTGCATGCCATCTGCCAAAATCAAAACCAAAACATTAACTATCAGATAAGTAGTGTATTTAAACACTTCTGTATTAGTTACGACATTGAATCTGACGAGTTTTTACGGTAAAATTGTGTTGGCGTCTTATCTAGATTTAAATATGATATATATTGTCACGAGAGAGCATTCTCCTTATAAAACTATTATGGCATTTTATTTATACATTTATTTTATATATCTATAAATGTGAAATGTGTGCTTCAGAACAATTCTCAACCTATATACTCAACGAATTTTTGATCTACGGACTTAAAATTTGGTATATAGGGTATTCAGACATGTAGAAAACTGTTAAATAAGTCTTCATCTGGCATCAATTGAAATGGATGGCTCTCGACTAGGGGAAGCCCCATGTTTTGACAAGCTTCTGGACTTGACCTTCACTCCTGATCTGAAATGGAACACGTACATCAAGTATGTTGCCAAGGTCGCTGGAAAGATTGTGGGATCCTTCTACCGCTCCAGAAGATATCTCACTACTGATGCGATTCTCTATATTTATAAAAGCCAAGTACATCCAAGGATAGAATACTGCTGCCATATCTGGACAGGAGCTGCTAAAAACAGCCTATCCTGCCTTGACAGAATACAGAATAGACTTTGTAGCCTAGTGGGGGATGCCCTTTTCTCTTCCCTGCAACCTCTCTCCCACAGAAGAGACGTTGCAAGCCTATCTTTGTTTTATCGTTATTTCCATGGCAGGTGCTCGTGTGAACTCCAATCTTTTACGAAAATACTCGTCTAGCTGAATCCACTGTTAAAAACTTTTCCCACTCTTTATCTATGACTAAATCAAAACATAGATTCCATGAACAACACTTCTTAGAACTGCACGCTCGTGTAACTCTGTTCCGTCTGTCTGCTTCCCACCTGACTACAACCTGGATGTCTTCAAGTCCAACGTAAACAAATTCCTGATGAACCGCCCCTTAAGTAGACACTTTATTAAATCGCCACACTAACATACTGTAATTACAATAACTCTTATCCCTGAGTGGCTTCCGGGCCTTGATAAGTGGTGACCACCTTGTAAAAAAGGGGGGCTGTTAAGGGTATAAATTGAAAAAATGGTACTTGGGGGCTGTCGATTTGGATTTGCTTGTGAACTGTTTCACGACTGCACATGTGCGAATCGCTTACATAACAGCTTCCTCATGTTAAGAATAAGTAAGTTTGAAAACACTTTTTGAAGAGCGTGGTAAGCTGACCCAATGGTTATCGTACTTCACTCACTGTCTTTAACTTTTGATTTCGATCTCAGTTCGGGTATTTTTATTTTTACTTGCAAGAAGTCAACTGTTCAGAAAAAAAACATCATACTCACGTACACAAGTCTCAGTTTCTTTTTGCTATTTTTTACCTCATTTTTTAAAGGAATTTAACGTTACGTTTAATACCGGGAAACGTCGGGTATATAAAGATGAATAAAATATTAAAATATTTACTTTATAATAATAAAATACATAGTAAAATAACAATTAATAATAAAATATACGCATTATAACTAATAAAATAATAATCAATAAATAATTACTAATTTTATAATAATAAAATAAATGATGGACTCTCCCGTCGATTTTGACGTATAAGCTTACGCCACAGCAACTAAGTTGCTCAGAAATCCACACAGATGATTTGTTCATAATGGTGAAGGCTTTGTGTAGAACCAACCACACTTATTGGTATTACTGCTAACTTTGTCGATGCAGATGACTGCCACAGGACAAAATATACAGTAAACCGCATAAGAGTTTCCTTCTCCTAGATGCATATCTTCATGAAGATTGGTGGTGCATCTCTCCCATGGAAATTGATGCGCCCCCAGATAGCAACCTGGAAATTTCTACGACTCGGCGCGGTACATACAGCGCCTAGACTTCCCAACTGGTCACCCATCTGGTACTGGCCAAGCTTAACGTTGCTTAACTTTGGTGATCTGGCGAGAACCGGTGTGTCAACGTGATTGTGCTGTATATATAAAATAAATAACAGTATAATAATTAATATAATCAGTGTTATAATAATTCAGAACATAATTAATAATAAAATTAAATAACAAATATATAAATGTTCTTTTTAATTATTTTTAAGAACGATCTAAAAAGACTTACACGTTCTTTTTTTTTTCAACCTAAAAAGAACAATCTAGAATAATCAGAAAATTCTTTATAAAAAGTCAGTTTTCGTAAACAGTTTAAAGAAAAATATTTATAGCTCTAGTATCGCACTATTGAACTATCTAATTGAAAACTTTGTTATTTATACATATGTAATCACTGTTACAAGTAATCAAATTATATACGCACATATTAGCCATACATACATACGCACATACACACGCACACACACATGTGTGTGTGTCCACATACTGTTTCATGTCATTTATTTAATAGAAATCTACAAAATGTTTTACATGTAGAGATTTCACTTTGTTTCTCCAAACTATTCATTTACAAAAAAATACTAAAAGTAGATCTGCCTTCTAATTATACAAAGTAAGGTTATTCTATTTTTACTTTCGGTCGCGATTGAATAACCTAGGTTGATATGCTATAAAAACAACGCTAAACCGCACATACATTATTATATATGACTGTAGGGGAACATAGGCAAAGAACACCTGTTAAGATATGCACCGGCGAGCTACTTCCCTTGGACAAACACACACACACACACACACACACACACACACACACACACACACACACACACACACACACACACACACACACACACACAGAATCTCGCCCTTGACAAAGGAATGCACGTTTTTACCCCTCGTGGGAACTATACCCACTATGAGACTTAGTAGAACTCTAACCACTTCTAAAGTGAGTACCAAATTATTGTGTTTCTATATTGTGATGTTACTTTATTCTTTACGTTTGTCAATTCGGAATAAATGTGTATTTATGTACTTGTGAACTATTTGCGTTTATTAAGTATTTGTGTTTGTTAAGTATTTTTAGAGACCCTAATACTTACAACATTCCGACGTTCATCTGCATGCATCGAGAAATTAATTCGGTTATGGTTCGGAAGATTATGAAAATGGAATGATGAAGAAGAAGAAGAAGAAGAAGAAAGGAACTAAAAGAGATGATATGTTGAGAACAATTTAAGATTCCATGACGATGCTATGGGAGGAAAAGTAGATATTCGATACCCATTTGAAAAGAGAATGTAAAAAGATACAGAAATAGACTAGTTTTTGCATCTGATGATCGGTCGGTGGGTTTAGGTGGATACGAAACGATTCTAAGATGTAGATAAAAGTCGGGAAATGAGGTTAAAGAGATTGACGACAAAATGAAATTGGTACGTACAAAAAAAGAAAGAGGGAAGATACGTAAAACAAATGGTAAACACGTTTAGAAGTTTATTAAACAAAAAAATCTGACCAAGAAAGAAGAAATTCAGTGGATGAATCAGAAAAAAAATATGGCGAATTTCATCATGACTAGTAATTAGATCTATTTTCATCTCATCTTTGTATACATAATTTTTTTATTTTTCATGGTTTCTCCTTTTTTTTTCTCTCCTCGTTCCAATCTCATCAAATCTTGTCCGATGCTATCGTTTCAATCTTAACTCACCCGACGATCGGAACGGAACAAAAGAGAAACATCAATAATGGCGACATTAATAAGAAGTTAAAACAAAAAGAAAGAAATTAGAATCAATAAAGTTAAAGAAAAAGAGCCAATCAAAATAGACGATTAGAAAAAAAGAGCCAATCAAAATAAACGATTAGAAAAAAAGAGCCAATCAAAATGAGCAATTAAAAAAAGGATCAAACACAATAAACCGATAAAAAAGGACAAATCGAAATAAACTAGTAGAAAAAAGACCAATCGAAATCGAGTAGAAAAAAGATATCTTTTTTGTCTTAAAATATCTGTTGGCTTATTCGATGTTTTATCTAAAGAAGCAACAACCAAGGACAGCACATAACGGAAGTACTCTGGCAAAATTTATATTTATTTACTGAAAAAAAAAACTATATATATATATATATATATATATATATAGATATATATATAGTAAAACCTTAAAGGTGCTCAATACTATTGCAGAGAAAATATATATTTTTTTATTTTGTTACCATTTTATCTGTTTAGTTACACATGTTTCCGCTACCGATTCGTATCAACGATCCAGTAACTTCGTCAGACTTGTCATAGACTGACGAAGTTACTGGATCTTGGATACGATTCGGTAGCGGAAACATGTGTAACTAAACAATATATATATACTATATATATATATATATATATATATATACTATATATGTATACTATATATATATACACTATATATATACTACATATATATACTATATATATACTATATATGTATACTATATATATATACACTATATATATACTATATATATATACTATATATGTATACTATATATATACACTATATATATACTACATATATATACTACATATATATACTATATATATACTATATATATACATACTATATATATAGATACTATATATATACTATATATATAAATACTATATATATACTATATATACTATATATATACTATATATATATAGATACTATATATATAAATACTATATATATACTATATATACTATATATATACTATATATATAAATACTATATATATACTATATATATATACTATATATATACTATATATATAGTATATATACTATATATATAGTATATATATACTATATATAGTATATATATACTATATATATAGTATATATATACTATATATATACTATATATACTATATATATAGTATATATATACTATATATACTATATATACTATATATATAGTATATATATACTATATATATAGTATATATACTATATATATAGTATATATATAGTATATACATATTACATATACTATATATATAGTATATATATACTATATATATAGTATATATATACTATATATATAGTATATATACTATATATATATAGTATATATATACTATATATATAGTATATACATATACTATATATATAGTACATATACTATATATATAGTATATATACTATATATATAGTATATACATATACTATATATATATATAGTATATATACTATATATAGTATATACATATACTATATATATATAGTATATATATAGTATATACATATACTATATATATAGTATATATATAGTATATATATAGTATATACATATACTATATATATAGTATATATATAGTATATATATAGTATATACATATACTATATATATAGTATATATATACTATATATATAGTATATACATATACTATATATATAGTATATATATACTATATATATAGTATATATATACTATATATATAGTATATATACTATATATATAGTATATAAATACTATATATATATAGTATATATACTATATATATAGTATATAAATACTATATATATATAGTATATATATACTATATATATAGTATATATATACTATATATATAGTATATATATATACGATATATATATAGTATATATATATATACTATATATATAGTATATACATATACTATATATATAGTATATACATATACTATATATATAGTATATATATACTATATATATATAGTATATATATACTATATATATAGTATATATATACTATATATATATAGTATATATATACTATATATATATAGTATATATATACTATATATATATAGTATATACATATACTATATATATATAGTATATACATATACTATATATATATAGTATATATATACTATATATATATATATAGTATATACATATACTATATATAGTATATACATATACTATATATATACTATATATATAGTATATATATATAATATATATATAATATATACATATACTATATATATATATAGTATATATATACTATGTATATATACTATGTATATATACTATGTATATATATACTATGTATATATATAGTATATATATACTATGTATATATATATACTATGTATATATATACTATGTATATATATATATAGTATATATATACTATATATATACTATATATATACTATATATATACTATATATCCTCTGGTTAACCTGTTCCTTTGTGTGTGCTCTTTTTAGTCTGAATATCTAGTTTCCTGACCTGTTTTAAATCTAGGTTATGTATGTTTTTGGTTTTTATACTAGTTTATATATAAATATATATATATGTACATACATATATGCATATATATACATTCATACATATACATATATATACATACATATATGTGTGATCGTTTATGTATATTCATGTTTATTTAATTTATTTATTTGTTTATTTTCTATTGTTGTTTTTAGTTTTAAAACTATTTTGAATCGCTATCCTAGAGTAAATTTATCTTGTGAACACAGTTGTTCGCCATTTCTCTTTTACAGTTTAATAGATGTTGGGGTTCTTTAAAATAGAGGATAGCAAAGTTTTCATGAAGGCATAACCTACATGGGTCATCTATGTCCCTACACGTGGTAGCTTGTCTTATTATTTTCCATTTGACTACCGGCGAATGTCCGCTTTCCTTGAGTTCCCAGTATTTAGTTGCTAGCGTTGTTTTCATACGTTTTTTTTTATGGTTGAATGTACTTTTGTGGTCATAATATCGAGTTTTAAAATCTAAGGATGTCATACCTACGTAATATTTCTTGTTATTCGGTTTTTCCTTCCCAAATATTGTGGCCTGGTAAACTATGCTTTTGCTTAGATATTTATTTTGATGTGGACAAAGTGTGCGGTGTCTACAGTTGCATTTATCTTGTTCGTTATTAGTATTTTTATTTCTAGTATGTTTTTTCTTGTCCGGGGTTGGTTTATTATTATTATTATTATTATTATTATTATTATTATTATTATTATTATTATTATATTATTTCTGCTAGTGTTAGTTTTATTTTTGTCAAGGTGTCTAATTTTTTTATTGTTTATTTTGTTGTTGTTTACATTGGTTTTATTTAATATTTTGTTATGTGCTTTAATTATCATCTCTAAATTTTCGCAACAGCTGTAGGAAAACTTTAAGGTATTTTTATTGAGAATTTTGTGTTAGGGGTTGTTTGTGGGAAAGTGTTTTTCAATAAGATCTAGAAATTTCTTGCCATGTTTGTATCCACTACATTTTAGGGCTGTTTCATATATATATATGTGTGTGTGTGTAGACATTTTTTTCCGTCAATCACAATTTGTAAAAGTAACAAATACTCTGCAGACTTGTCTCATTGTAAAATATCAGAGATCAAAACTACTTTTAGAAATGGAAAATATTACAAAATAGTAAATAATTTCTTGACAAATAAAGCGCATGCCATGACTGCAAATCGAAACCGAAGCCTTGAGATATCAGTTGAACGTTCTATCAAGTGACCTGTTTGGAGTTTCTTAAAAATAGAGCTTAAAATATTAACTTAGCAAGATAATTATAGTTTGTATGTGACACCATAGATTCGCGATTTACGTTATGCTTCAAACATTATTGGGATTACATTTTCTATATATAAATACAGTTATTTATATTAGTTTGAAGTTTACCATTGTGTATATCAGGTAAACGCTACATGCCTTTGTTTTCATTAATATATATATATATATATATATAATATATATATAGTGCGTGTGTGTGTGTGATGTCAGTCTATCGATTTCGATAAATACCATGAACGAAATATCTCTGATGCTGTAACTCGAGCATGAATTTTTGCGGCAAGCCTTGCGCAATCTCTAACCACACCTTTCCTGAGTTGGCACTGTTAAATACCAGTCGCAAGTAGAAATTCCAGAGCGACTGAAAACAATATCTAGATAAGCGGAGAGCACGTACAATGCTTACAAATTGTTACTCACCTGCTACTGGTTAGACTCATCGTTGCTTAACTGCCTAGAACTCTCTCTCTCTCTCTCTCTCTCTCTCTCTCTCTATATATATATATATATATATATATATATATATATATATGTGTGTGTGTGTGTGTGTCTGTACACGAAGGTCGTTCCTAAAGCCAAACTCTCTATTTTTTTTGTAACTCCAAAATTTGAAGAGATACGAAGACGGGAGTGATACCACAAAAACGAACGACCTTTTATGCCCCAGAAATTATTTTTCTCTACATACTCACCGCCTATCTCAATGCACTTTTGCCGGGAATAAAATGATGAATCTCAACTTCTGACGCACGTCCAGAACAGGGGTTGCTTTCTTAAAGTGTCACACCGCTAATATCTGCAGCAGAGAGATGAAACTTTCAGGTCATAAACGTATAAGTTCAGTTGACATAACAATGCAATTAGCAATCTCCTCTGATCCATTCGGGTGGAATAAAAAATAAAAAGCATTACTTTTGGAACGACCCCATACATAACATTTTTTATTATTATTATTATTATTATTATTATTATTATTATTATTATTATTATTATTATTATTATTATTATTCGGATATTTTGCCAAATTGAAAATAATTAATGCCTCATTTTTTCGGATAACAATGACAAATAGCATTCCTCAAAAATTATTTGTGGTCTTTATTTAAAAAAAAATCATTTATTCATTTCATTTATTTATTTATTGTAAATCAAAAATGAGAATCGAATCTTCGTGTTTCCTTAAAGGTTATGATATTTGTGATTGCAAAAAAAATGAATAAATACTTGGAAATTTTTTTATTAACGATTTGAAATAATTGGAATGCATCTTCCATTATAATTATCCAAACAACATGGCGGGCACATAACATTGTTTAGCTTCATAACGACCTGATTAATTAACGTCAGGTATCCTTAACAATACCACGCCGAAAACATAGGTTCTCATACCATCACTGAAGTTAAGCAACGTAGAGTTTTGTCAGTGCCTAGATGGGTGAGCGCATTTGAATATCAGATGCTGTAAATCTCATCTTAATGCAAACTCGGGTGATCTAATGTGCTATTTTAACACAACGAAGACCCCGAATGATGTTCTTAGGTATAAGAATTCAACGAATCACGAAACACCCAAGTATAACATGGCGGGTCCCCGGTGTGACCCCGTCTGTTAAAAAGTTCAATAGCTATTCTGGTCACTCAGAATAACCAGCATAATACGATGGGTTGGCCTTGATCGCAATACACAGGGGTCAGAGTTTGATGAGCGGATCCGGTTATTCCTTTTAGAAAAAACGAACAAGATCATCTTTCAACTGAAGCTACGAAAATACCTTATATACGTCCTTTAAATAATAGTGTGAAAGAGAATAAAAAATTCTTTCGTTGGACATCGGAAAACGTTCTCAAAAAAAAAACTAGGAGAATAAATCGATGAGATTTTCTTTAATCAAATACGTTTTTTCTATAAGAGAAAAAAAACACGTAAACTTTACAATTACTAATATTACAGCAGCTATTAGAAAATGTTTTTCTCGAGTACTCCAATTCCGTTCCTGTGAGTAAAAAGTCTACAAAATGGAAATTATAATTCACAAGTTTCAAAAAGAAAAGCCACGAAAACAACAGGTACTACAACAAGAACTACAGAAACAACAGATCATACAAGAACAGAAAGCTGAAGAAAAACAACAGAAAATTAAAGAAAGAGTGATCTAACAAGAAAATGGACCCACGTCGACAAGAAGAACAACAAAAATGGAAGGATTGCTTCTGAAAAGTTTTACTAATAAACCACACAATGACACTGAGTTTTTGACAAAACACAATATGGAACATCATGAAGGCCTTTACCTACGTTCTAGATGAAGATAAAATGTTCGACGCTTACTTTAGAAGATACGATGGCCTTTTCAACGTCAATTACGAAGACTTACATGATGCGAAAAAATTCGACATCTTTTATGAAAGTTGGAAACTGTGGAACGCAGCTGATTCGTAAACGACTTTCTACCTAAAATAACACGGATTTGAAGTTCGCAGAATTCGTGAAGATCAGAACCTTTCAGCTCCAATACGTTATTGTTTCACAAAAGGTGGAAATAATTTAATTTGTCAAAACTTGTTCGCATCGGCCGTGAACAAGCAGTGTAAGACTTTAGACTAGCAAAATTGTCGGCAGAGGATTTCAAATGTCTCATTTTTACTGAAGGACTAGTGTCGGCAAAGAATGCCAACATTAGACGAAGAATACTAACGAAATTAAAAACGAACCCAATCTCACCCTAAAGAAAATTGTGAAGGATTGCCAAAGAGTTATAACCTGAGAAGTGATTCTAGAAACATAGAGGTATCGCAACCGTAACAGGAAGAGCGTAGCATAGGTCAGGAAAGTAAAGTATACATCCAAACATTACTCCTCTAAAAATGTCCAACCACATTCTCAGTATAAAATAATACTCCTCTGAAAAAGAGGAAAAAGAAAATGGCAACCCATATTTTGAAAACGAGCAGATCATACAAAAACAGAAGGAATTGCCCTCAAGACTTTGGAAAATTATATTAAGAAAAGTTCTGCTCTTTTCAAAAGAGAACTAGTCAAAATTGCGGCAAGCTTGGTCATAAAGGTTCGTATTATAGAAGCAAACGCATAAATAGATTCATCAAAATATTTAACAAAAATTATAGAAGCAAACGCATAAACAGATTCATCAAAATATTTAACAAAACAGTTAATTTATAGTTGAAAACTGTGGCTGATCTTTCAATTATAAATTTGCATACCTTAAAGAAACTTAACAAACCGACTTTGCAGAAAGCACAAAAGTCAGCTTGCACGGTAACTGGCGCTAAAATGAATTTTACTGGAAAATTATTTTACCAGTAAATTTGAACAGTGCTATTAAAAAAGTAAGTTTCCGTACTGAAAAATTCCGAACATTTATCTGGGCTGGACTAGATGAAAAATGGTAAAGTTTAAAATTTACCAGCCAACATTTTTTTTACTAGAAAAGTTGAAGAAAGTCCAAGAAACGAAAACTTACAATACGAATCAAACTGTCTATAGAAAAACAACCAAAAACATAGAATTATTTTTTTTCTATTGACCATCGATACAAAATACCCAGTCTTCTTTTCTTTTAATAGCTATAATAAAGTTTTGTACTCCCTCCAAAATAATGAAAATGAATTGTATACAGCAAATCACGTAATACCTTGGAAAGAATAATAAATATAATTCGATAGAACGTCGAAAAATAACACAGCAACAATTAAAAGTAAACGGAACATAAGAACGTTAGATTTGCATCAAAAGGAAGGTATTTACGAACGCAAAAAAAAAAGATTAAAGCGTTAAACAAAAAGCTAAAACCAACCCGAGTTGCAAATAAAATTTACAAATACAAAGACGATCCGACTAAATATGCTTCTAACATTTCAGTTTAAAACACCAAATGAACTGAACTTGTGCAATGGAATTAGAACGTCATTCAAAAAGTAATCGATGATATTACTAAAGAAACGTAGGTTTTTAATTAACTTATAAAAGATTGGTGATATCGGGTATGTCATAGAAGATCCGAGATGATAATAAACACCACCAAAACTAGTTTAACTCTTAGGCTACGCTGGCTGTTAACTTTTTTAACACCTAGCTTTCTATTATAAACAGCTGCAACAATGGTGTCTTCAAGGACTATGGAATTCTTCATTGCCCTAACTGCATTAATCAATGAAAGAAACCCATGTTTGTATTGTTTTTTGGGGACAGGACGATCTGCAGTGTGTTAGACGATCCCGACCCCATGTATATAATGGTGACTGTATTTATTTAATGCTAGAGGAATTGAAAAGACGAAAGGTCGCATAATGAAGACGAAAATATACCGTTATATATCAACGAAACAAATGCAATTTATTTGCATAAATATACAGTGATAGGAAGTGATAGAGAGAATAAGAGTTCATTGAGAGATGAGTAACGTTACTTGCGGTTGACTGGCTAGTCAGGAACGGTGGTGGCTCATGGCCCCCACCGGAGCGGTGTTTGTCACTTGTTGACTGTTTGAACATTCAGCAGAAAAGAGGGTGAAATATGAGAAACAGGAAGTGACGTAGCTAGGTCGCTCTTCTGAGTTAAAGGGCGATAATCGAGTTAGGCTGAGAGTGTTCAACTCCCACAGTTTTTTGATAGAAAAAATATTTTTCAAAGACCCTAGATTTTATTTTATGTGATGTGAAAAAAATTCACACCCATCGTAGGCAATGTGTGCAAAAAATACCATCGTAGCTCAAGGTTAAAAGAAAAAACGTTATTCAGGTGACACTAGCGACATATTGTCCGTAGATGAAGATCCGATCGACGTCAGTTTTAAGACTGTCGAACTCAACCCACCCTAATCGACAGCGATAGTCTGGCAGAAAGAGAAAATTTATCGACCCGAAGCGGAGAAAATATTAAGTTTTTTTTTTTTTTTTTTTTGCGATGCAAAAACGCTTGGGATGGGGGTATTGTGGGGACTCACCCACACACAAGATATGAACACTTTAAAAAAATGCAAATATATTGAAAGGTACTGACTGTCGTGGTGTGTGTATTTCGTAGTACACTATATTGTTGGAAATATAACTTTTTCTAATTTAATTCCGAGACTTTCTTATTTACCCTCTCAGGCTACAATTAGTCAGAAAAAATGTCAGTTATGTATTTTCAAAATTTTATTCTTTTACGTGTAATATAATACAATTTGGAATATATAACAACACAACAAATTTAGATATTTTATTTATCATGTATATAGTTATCCTAAAGTGAAGTATATATATATATATATATATATATATATATATATATATATATATACACTACTACTACTACTACTAAATTCCTATAAATCTATATATCTATAAAAGTGAAAATGTCTGTGTACATTTCCCTACCAAATAACTCTGTCAATTTTCGGTCTACAAACTCGAGATTTGACATAAGGAGTGTTGAGATTTGGGAAAATCTTTTTAATCAGTTTTCGGCCAGAAATTTGGTTATCAAGTGGTCAAAGTTCAACGATTTGACCTTTGAAGACTCTACAAAACTCCTCCGCCAATTTTGGGTCTAAACACTTGAAATTTTAAATGTAGGTTACTTGGACATGGATGAAACTGTTTAGTTTGATTTGAGCCCCCCAAAATAAATGTTATGGGGTCAAAATTGGGTTCAAAGTTAATAAAAAAAATTGACCTCTGCGGTCTCTACCAAATTACTCAGCCAATTTCTGGTCTAAACATTTGAAATTTTACATAAAGGGTATTCAGAGATAGGGCAAGCCTTTTAATCGGTTTGGATCGAAAATCTGAGCTGCTAAGGGGTCGAAGTTCAAAAGATTTGACCTTTGCGGTGTCTAGCAAACTACTCAGCCAATTTGAGGCCTAGACATTTAAAATTTATGCATAACTGGTATTCAGACATGCAGCAAGCATTTTAATCAGTTTTTGGGCGAACATTTGGCTGTCAAGAGGTCAAAGTTGAAAGAGTTGACCTTTGCAAATTCTACCAAATTCCTCCGCCAATATTAGGTCTAAAGACTTGAAATGTTAGATGTAGGTAACTTGGACATAGGTAAAACTTTCTACTTTGATTTGAGACCAAAATAATAAATGTTAAGGGGTAAAAATTTGGGTCAAAGTTTTTAAAAAATTGACCTCTGCGGTCTCTACGAAATTACTTAGACAAATTTTGATCCAAACATTTGAAATCTTACATAAAGTGTATTCACACATAGGACAAGTTATGAACAGTACATAGGGCCCGAGCAAAGCCGGGCTGAACTGCTAGTATATAAATAAAAATTCCTACTTGTGGGATGTCGGCTTGGGTTCTCGTTGGTTGGATTGCCACAACCTTTGTTCGAGACGAAGTAGGTTCATTGCGTAGTCGGATTTCGCTGCGGTTTGCTTGATTTGTAAGTTAATAGACTTTCTTGTGTTTATTTTTCTACATAGTCACCACCATTCTCAGAGCACGTTTTTTTTCAACGATCAACCAAAGTCTGTGCATGGGCGTTCGGAGCATGCTTTGTCATACGAGGGTAGTTCCAAAAGTAAAGCCTCCTATTTTTTACCTCAAAATGTTGAAGAGCTACAAAGACGGGAGTGATATCATTAAAACGAGCGACCTTTTGTGCTCCATAACTTATTTTTCTACATAGTTACCACAATTTTCAGTGCACCTTTTGCCAGGAATTCTGAAGCACGACCCCCTTACTCATTTTCCACCCTATGACTGGTAGCTTTCTTAGCGTTTCACACCGTCAATATCTGCAACAAAGAGATGAAACTTTCAAGTTGTCAATGCATGAGTTCAACCATCATAACAATGCAATTTACCATCCCCACTGATTCATTCGGAAGAAATAATAAATAGGAGGCATTACTTTTGGGAGGGGAGTCTTTGAGATACAAGACCACTTCTATTGTTTTCTCCAGAGATTCTATACATGTTATTTCCACTTCATCACAATAAAATATATCGACAATTTAGAAGCGGGTTCTGACTTCATAACTCTCTTAGAACGAGTGGAGCATTTATAGATTCGGGACTGCTTCCATTTTATTCAGTGGAAATTATACGATATTATTTAAATTTCATCAAAGTATAATATAGTTGAAATTTTAATAGGAGTTCTACCCCCACAAGTCTCTTAGGAGACATTAGAGATTCGAGACCTCTTCCATTGTCTTTCACAGAAAAGTTTTACAGATGAATGCAGTTTTATGTGGATATGTAACCTTCCTTTCTATAGGAAACACACAAGTTAATATTTTATATATGAAGTTTTTGCGTAAAAATTGGACATGAGTTCTAGTTGCTGTATATTTACCTGTTTCGGACCATCGTCCTCTCACAACTTGGGAATATTTATTATGTATTATTGTTGGATAAAGTCTTTACATTTTTCAGCTTGTTGGCTATAAAATCCAATAAAATGTCTAAGATCATGTATTATTTGTGTTATTTTTATTTATGAATATATTTAGGACTAGTATTTATACAGATGTATAGGACTGCTACATTTATAAAGATCTTTATCTATGTTCTATTCATGAACATGTTTAGGACTACTATATTCATGAACATGTTCAGGACTGTTACATTTATGAACATGTTTAGGACAGTTATATTTTTTAACATGTTTAGGGCGGTTATATTTTTTAACATGTTTAAGACTGTTATATTTATGAACATGTTTAGGACTGTTATATTCATGAACATGTTTAGGACTGTTATATTCATGAACATGTTTAGGACTGTTATATTTATGAACATGTTTAGGGCTGTTATATTGATGAACATGTTTAGGACTGTTATATTTATGAACATGTTTAGGACTGTTAAATTGATGAACATGTTTAGGACTGTTAAATTGATGAACATGTTTAGGACTGTTAAATTGATGAACATGTTTAGGACTGTTAAATTGATGAACATGTTTAGGACTGTTAAATTGATAAACATGTTTAGGACTGTTATATTTATGAACATGTTTAGGACTGTTATATTTATGAACATGTTTAGGACTGTTATATTTATTTGTGACAGGTCTCCCGCTCAAGTCAACAACTGACTTCTAACCTCATCGGAAACTGTGTCCCGTGATCATCTCTACCGGGAGATATTCACATAAAATACTCAGGGTCTCAGTTCTGTGTTGATTTCTGCTGAAAAGCAAAAATAAGCTTCGCATGCGCGCCGGAAAAAAAAGACAGACAAACTCAGAATTTCTAACTGCGAAAAAGTTAAATTCACAAAAGTTACAGGTTTTTACATATGTACATCGTTCAGTTCACCAAAAGGTCCAGGTTCTCAAAATGTCTTATTCTTCGTTCACTGGATGGCGGTCTGGGGCGTTCGGAGAGCGTGTGTCTTTCTTGAAATTTGGCTTCAATCTGTCTAATTCAGCCCAGGTATGCGTTTTTACACTAAGGTGACAAGGTGGTTCTGACGATCTGCTGGAGCAACCATAGCCAGCCACATCTCTGGGGAACCCTCAGATATATTTGCGTGTGTGCACTTCCACAAATCGTCCGCCGTTTCGAAAATTTGGGACCAAAAAATGAAATCCTTTTCACACGACCCTAAAACTCAGGGGCCCAGAACGTCTGAGCGTTCCTCGGGACAACAAGTATATGATCTCGTTTCTACATTATTCTGGCATTTCTTGTCATTGTTTTAAGCAATAAAAAATATCTGTCTATATTTTATCCAATACAATAACTCGCCCCTTTTTACAGGTCACCCGCCGCTGTCCGGGATTCAATTAACGTTTAACGGACAATCTCAGCATATTTACCCAGTCTTACTCAGAGTTTTAGGGGATTTCAACCTCCCAATGGGGACCAGTATCGTTCCTCAATGTTTAGGGATTATATTTATGATGAGATTTATGTCTGTTATATTTATATTTGAATATGTTTGGGGCTTATATTTATTAATATGTTAAGGACTATTATTTATGTAGATGTATAGGACTAAAGAAATTTAGAACTATTATATTTACAAACATGTTTGTATCTATTATATTTACAAACATGTTTGTATCTATTATATTTACAAACATGTTTGTATCTGTTATATTTATGAACATGTTTGTATCTGTTATATTTATGAACATGTTTGGATCTGTTATATTTATGAACAGGTTTGGATCTGTTATATTTATGAACATGTTTGGATCTGTTATATTTATGAACATGTTTGGATCTGTTATATTTATGAACATGTTTGGATCTGTTATATTTATGAACATGTTTGGATCTGTTATATTTATGAACATGTTTGCATCTATTATATGTATGAACATGTTTGCATCTATTATATTTAAATTATGGACATGTTTATCATATGTATTAACATCTTTAGGACTGTTATATTATTAATATTTAGGACTTAAGTTTATGAACATGTTTAGATCTGTTGTACTTATGAGCATGTTTATGAGTGTTATATTTATAAATATGTTTAAGACTGATATTGATGAAGATATTTAAAACTTATATTAATTAAGGCGGTTAATTCGTTTATGTCATATTTATTAAGGCGTTAAGGTCGTTTATATTTATTAAGGCGTTAAGTTCGTTTATATTTATTAAGGCGTTAAAGTCGTTTATGTTTATTAAGGCGTTAAAGTCATTTATATTTATTAAGGTGTTAAGATCGTTTATATATATATATATATATTAAGGCATTTAGATCGTTTATATTCAGGTGTTTATATTTGTTTATCCGTTTGGGACGTTTATATTTACTAAGGCGTTTAGGTTTGTTATATTTATTAGCATGTTTAGGACTGTTATATTTATGAATATATTTGCGTATACTTTGTTTATGAGCATTCATAATGATTTAATTTTTGTATAGTTATCTAATAAGTGTTTAAGACTTATATTTCTGAACTTGATTAAGTTTGCTATATTGATACAATATGACTTTTGCTATTAAAATTATTTAAAATATTTCTAATATAATCCTCATGAAATTTGGCAACACACTATTTATATAAATATTTTTTTATTTTTTGCAGATTTCGGACTATTTTCTTTAAACTACTTGAAAATGCTGCTGATATGAGGTATTTCTATTTGAATTATTTCTCTTTTAAAATATTGTTATGTTATGTGAACTCATGTCTCTAATTAATTAGTCTTTTGCTTCGGTAATTGTGTACTCTGCATATTTTTACTAACAACACCTCGCTATATCGGATTTATATTAGTAATTTATAACCATTTCGCTTGGCTGTAGCTTAAAGCACGAGTGTTACGGACTGAGATTGAAATTAAATCACTTCCACCAACAGTTTTTGCTCATATCCACTGCGCCATCGATACGAACGAAGCAGGGAAAATCTTACTATAGCCTCGTAGGAGATGTCCTTTTCTCTTCCCTGCAACCTCTATCTCACAGAAGAGACGTTGCGAGTTTGTCTCTGATGTATCGTTATTTTCATGGAAAGTGTTCGACTGAGCTTCAGTCTATGGTCCCCCCTCGCCAAACTTTCACAAGAAACACTCGTCTAGCTGAAAACACTATCAATAAGTCCCCCCACTCTTTATCTGTGTCTAAACCTAAACGTAGATTCCATGAACAAAGCTTCTTTCTTAGAACTGCACGCCTGTGGAATTGTCTTCGGTTTTCCTGCTTTCCGGCTGGTATGTTATGGTTGTGTTCAAGTCTAACGTAAATAAGTTCTTGATGAGCCGTTCCATATACGTTATCAAATTTACCGAATTTTCATTACTATCGATTACTATATTGTCCAATTTCTACTGTACACTCTTTAACCCTTATCCTTGAGTGGCCTCTTGGCCTTGATAATGTGGTGATGCCTGTGTAAAAAAATATATAAACAATATCAGCAAAAAGTTCCCCCTTTTTATGAAGAGCGTTGCATTATCTCTAATGGCAGCTGGTGATTTCATGTCACAAAAGGTTGGCGATATATATAATGGTTGTATAGCTGTAGTCTACTAGCTATTAATCCACTAAAACTCATGTGTTTATCGAAAAGTGGCCGATAATCAGAGCGTGATTATAATATATTTATTTATACAAACATTATTGGCTACACATGTGCATACCGCATCATCAGACCTATATATATATATATACACACACACACATATATATATATATACACACACACACATATATATATATATATATATATATATAAAATTACAACTATAATTATCTCTGACTCCATTAGCAAAGAAACAAACCACACGGCCAACTTTAACCGCGATACATATATAATCGTGAGATATATTGTATTGCTGTATCACAGCTCTCCAGTCTAGCTAGAGATTCAAGTGCTTCAGGCTGAGATTGAAACTTGATCATTCTCCCGATAGTCTGGGTTCTGATATACTCTTTCCTTTTCACTCTGACGTCTACAATTCCCCTTTCTATTCGTTTCCTCTTATGATTCGTCTTTTATATTAAAAGACGGAAATATGTGTGTGAGCCGTTGGTGGCGATTGGTTGGACGGGGATAAAACCATTGGAAAGCTGAAATTAAACGCATTTAAAAAATATTAGTAAATTCGGCGTGGAACGATAAAATTGTCGCCCAAAAGAAAAAACACTACAGCTTTATTTAAAAAATTTTTTTAAACGTCAATTCAGGTAACTTGATTATGTAGTAGAGCTGATAGCTATTCAATGTAACCGCCTTCAGCCTCAATCACCGTCTTGATAGGGGTCCAGAATTGGGAGCATGCCTTTTCGACAAGCGCTGGCGAGAGCTCGGCGAATATTTGGCGGATGGCGACGATCAGTCTGGCTTTGGTGTTGTAGGAGGTCATGTTGGTGATGTTCTCAATCAAACGAAGTAGTCCAGCGAGTTCAAGTCAGTGGAGGAGGGGGAAGTGAGAGAAGGGCATAGAGTCGTAACACTCCTTCTGAAGCCAAACCTGAGTTTCTGTGAATTGGTGGGTTGGCGCCGAGTCCTGCTGCCACACCAGGATCTACCAGCGGCTACTGATTGCACCAGGCGATCACCACACTCTTAAGTACATCCAGGTACACTTTGGTGTTTATTTACAAGCCAACTTCGAAGATGTGAGGTGGCATGATGTGACCCTCACTTGAAACCAAACCAAAGACCTTAACCGTGGCCGTAAACTTTGTTTTCATCACTTTGGGTACGTCCCTGTTATTCGTGACAATCCAGCGATGGTTCTGGCTGTTGTGCACCTGGTCCTGGCAGAAGTTCTTTTCGCCTGAAAAAAAAAATGTGTAGCTTCTTGGAATGCTTCAGTTTGTTGGGCAATTTGACGGACTTGATTAGCCTGAGTTTCAGTCAAGATCTGGCTTGTCTTACGCCTTCAGGACCTGCACTTAAAGTCCCCTTTTGCGCTTACATTCACAGTTGTGTGTGAGACGCTTAAATCTCTGGCAGTTTACCGAATATTCCGCTGGGGAGTTTCATCAATGATTGTCTGATGAACTGCGTGATCTGGATCCTTCTGATGGTGTCCTCGGCTTTGGCCTTCCGCTCTCTCCCTAAAAGAGTCGTCCGATGTATTGAACCGTCCGTATTTGCATTTTGATGGTGCTGGCAATGGTCCTGTTGTCATAATTTTGAGTTGTACAGCAGCGCATCTCCGATTTCGCTTGTTGAACATTGTGTCACTTTTACACATGATAGAAGGCTTCTTTTGCTCTTGGGACTTTTACACAACTGGCCAACTAGTAGATGGTTTACAAGATTAAAAAAAAAAACAAAAAAAAAACGGTTTTCATCAAACAGAAATGGAATCATATCGTCTTTTCTATGGCGACAATTTTATCGTTCCACCCTGTAAATAGTAAATAAAACGAACCAATACTTTTGAAAAGCTGATATTTGATTCCGATGAACATCGATGCGAAGGAAAAAAACGAGATTTCTCTTGCCATTTTCTGCGATCCCATAATAATTTGTCTGCCTAATATCACCCCGCCCTCACTAGTACCTGCTCACATCCTAGTTTTAAACACGTCTTCATGTTTGCATGTACTCGCTAACCTTTCTAGGCAAATCGGTCATTTGGCAGTTAATAGTTTAGACGAGTTAGAAATCACCGTTAATCAAACTTCAATATATTACATACCTATTCATTTATTCCTCCTTTTTTTCTCAATATATACTCCCTATATATAGATTTTTTTACTTATTCTGATATATAAAGAAAAGGTCCTGTTATCGCTAAATCACACTTGAAAATATTTTTTTACGTGTTATTGATACTACTAGCAGGCAGTCCGGCCATAAAATATGCATAAATATTATATTTTAACTCATACAGAAACTGGAACATGTGCATTTCTAAACAGTTTACTTCTTGTAAGTAAAAAAAAAAAAAAAAAAAAGAAGTAAAATGCTCGGATTGAGATCAAAGTCGAAACCTAAAGACAGTGAGTCAAGTACGATAACTATTAGACAAGCTTGACACGATATTTTACGACATCTTTTCAAACCTAACATTACATAAGTAATTTGTTATGTGAACCATTCACGCATGCGCGTTCGTGTAACAGTTAGCAAACAGATGAATATCTGATCATTTCACGTTCCACTTTTTCAATTTTAACCCTTAGTAGCCGTTTATTATTATTTTTTTTTTTTGTTCGGATGAAAACCGATTAAAAAGTTTTCCACATCACTGAATATGCTATATACCAAATTTCAAGCCTGTAGATAAAAAGTCTGTTGAGTATATAGGTTAAGAAGTTTCCTCACGCACATACATTCTCACTTTTATAGGTATATAGATTATTTTCGATTTCGAATTCGGCAGCTGTCTCGTAAAAACTTTTCGAACTCGTTTTGCCAGATTGTAAATTAAAGCTGCGTCGGACATCAGAAGTATTGTAGATCTAAGAGGGCAATGTGTTTGCAATTTCGCAAGGGCATTTGTCAATGAGAAAGCTGCGTTCGAAGTGGGTGTCGGGTTTACTCACAGTCGATCAAAAACAACAACGTATCGACGATCAAGAGAATTGTTAGACTTCGTAGCCTAGTGGGGATGCCCTTTTCTTTTCCCTGCAACCTCTTTCCCACAGAAGAGACGTTGCGAGCCTGTCTTTGCTTTATCGTTATTTCCATGGCAAGTGCTCGTCTGAGCTCCAATCTATGGTCCCCCCTTTCCTGACTTTCACGGAAAACACTCGTCTAGTTGAAACCACAATCAATAATTTCCTCCATTCTTTATCTGTGCCTAAACCTAAACGTAGATTCCATGAACAAAGCTTCTTTCTTAGAACTGCCCACCTGTGGAACTCTCTTCCATTTTTTCTGCTTTCCATCTAACTACAATATGGTCGTCTTCAAGTCCATCATGAACAAGTTCTTGATGAGCCATCCCCTTAAGTAATCTAATTTACCAAATTCCCACTACTAACGATCACTACGAAATTTTCCCATTGACTATAGTACACACATTAACTCTTATTCTTGAGTGGTATCCAGGCCTTGATAAGTGGTGAATCCTTTGTAAAAAAAATCGCAGCAAAAAATGTTCTTGCGTTAATAAGTTAAAATAGATTAAACATGGATTCACTACTTCTCCCCGGCAGTCAACTAAGTGGACAGCAGCAAATGAAAGCCGTCCATTAGTGATCAGAAGTGCAAATATAAGCAGGCAAGGTTTTGACCTCGGCATGTTGTGGTTCGCACGGTATTTTGTTCATTGATTATATTAATAAAGGAAGAACCATCAGCAGTTAATATTATATAGAGTTATTGGTTAGTTTGAAGAAATAAATTGCTAATAAACGGCTGCAAATTACGAAGAAAAAAATGTTCTTTCATCAAGACGATCGCACCGTGTCAGAAGTCGATCGTATTAATGGCAAACTTTTTTAATTGCACTTCGAATTAATTCCGCATCCAACGTATGCTTCAGATCTGCCCCCTCTCCCAAGCGACTACTGGATCTTTACGCTTTAAAAAGTCGCTCCATGGAGATTTGTCTCATGTGAAATAGTGGAATCGGAAACTGCAGGGTAGTTTGAGGGGAAAGAGAAATCAATATACAAAAAGGTATTGAATTGTTGGAGAAACGTTAGAATCAGTGCATCACGTCAGACGCAGACTATGTTGATGTATTTGTCTGAAAAGTTGTGGTTTTATATTATTAGGCCCGAGACTTATTGAGTCATGCGTAACGTCTACCATTCCATTTTATGCATCACGTAATATTAGGTTATGCAAAAATGTTTTTTGACGTTCAACTGTATATATAAAAACGATATTATTTTTGCACCAACCTAATACTTGTAGCGGCTATCATACTGGTCAGATTGCCCGGCTTCTTCGTGAGCATGAACTACATCTTGAACCATTGCAGTCCAGTTTCGTCCATCTTGGGCCAAATAGCAGAACATAGTTAACCATTCTCGATTCCATTGCCAGAGATTAACTACTTGTGGGCCCGATAGTATCGCCAAATCGTTCTTAACTGTCGCCGCGCAGGTTTTCAGCTTTCATCCGATACGTTTGCGTTAGTCAGGCAGAGGCGGTTTGCAAAAACGTGTTTTCGCCGGAACCTATTCCAAATTTGAATATTCGGGATGACTTCTTCAATGCTGGGATCCGTCAATTCTAGCTCAATTCTTCTACAGATCAATTCCGTAGGCTTGCTGTAAAGCACTCAGGTCGATATTAATCAAGGTTGGGAATCTGGAAAAAAAGAGTAATAGATAGCTTGCGAATTAGCTCTCATTCTGATTGATGAACTGTATATTCAAATCAATCGAGACGTCATTGAAGAAGGACGGACGGCGGAGTGGGGGCGGGCGTAGGTATAGTCTTCGGCAGAGAGTAGAAAACGAAACACGATCCCCACGGCAGCAACACAGAATGCTGTGAAGATGGTCGTTGTCGGAGACTTCCAATTTGTGTCAATCCGCCGCTCTCATAACAAACATTTTACAATCATAGAGAAGAATGGTCCTTATCATCGCTTGATAGATGTGTCCCTTCGTATCCAAGTGTATTTCCAGGCCCACAGAAACCTATTGCGACGTAAGAAAGTGGACCGTGCTGCACCTATTCGCCGTTCAATCTCAGTCACCGTCTGTCCAGTCGTCGTGATAGAAGAGCCAAGATAGACAAAGGAGCTCACATTTTCTAGGAAAATTCCGTTCAGTGTGATCAACTGCCGGGTACACTGGTAAATTAGCGAGCGCTATGGTTTTGAAGAAAATGGTGCACAGTCCTAATCCGCGAGCAAACAGTTTGTACTCGATTGAGCACAGTTTGCACTTCCTCGCTAGTCGATCCAAACTGCCGAAAGTTAACCCAA
This sequence comes from Euprymna scolopes, assembly GCF_053919585.1. Taxonomy (NCBI): domain Eukaryota; kingdom Metazoa; phylum Mollusca; class Cephalopoda; order Sepiida; family Sepiolidae; genus Euprymna; species Euprymna scolopes. The sequence goes on along the minus strand of NC_136502.1, from coordinate 38,473,764 downwards.
GGTCTACTTTTTACATTCTAGTGACGTACACTGTTTTTTTTTTTTGTTTTTTTAAATAGACTCACTTTTCTTCATCAAATAGCAGCATCATATTAAAGAGCAAAAGGTAGGGATTGTTTTATACCCGAAAGAAAATCCAAGAATTCAGGAAATTAAGCAGTTTTACTTGACAAGAAATAAAAATGGACATGCACAAGAAAAATGTATGATATTCAGATGAGGACGGTTAGGTTTGTAAATACGAGTTTTCGCGGTAACCTATCTGAATTTGAATATTCGGGATGACTGCTTCAATGCTGGTATCCGTCAATTCTAGCTCAATTTTTCAGCAGATTAATTCTGTAAGTTTGTTGCAATGTACCAAGATCAATATTAATCAAGGCTGAGAATCTTGCAAAAGAAAAAAATGAATATCATCAAAATCCCATATGAGGTTTTATGTTACCTAAAATTTTTTATAGATGAAATTTGATAATTCGTATTATTTGGATTATTCAGACTACGATTCTCATCTTGAGTGTTATTTTCACAACGTTTCGGTCGACATAATCTCCGACCTACCGCGGTCCTGGATATGACCTTAAACTATATCCAGTGGTGAGGCCCCAGCTTGCGGGCTTTGGGGAGTGTGGAGTCACCCTTTAATTGCCATTGCTCCTAGGTCCACTCTGACCCGGAGTGGTAGTACCTGTTAGGGTCTCAACTATGGGTTGAATAGAAACTGACTTGAAAACAACAAATATATTCTATTAAAAAACTTTTCATCAAAATAACTGGATTCGGCATTAAATAACCTGAAATGGGCTGATATGTCGTAAAACAAAAACAACTAAGCAACCAACCGACCGACCGACCTACCGCTGGCGTATGTTGTTGATCTCTGGAATCTACACGGAATTTCGAACAGAACCCTTTATTTAATCCACAAGGGGTAGCATGCTCTCGTTCCGACAACCATAATTGGGTAGAAGTTCTAAGTAATTCGCAATTATATTTTATTGTAACTCGCACTGAGGGTTGAACCTTCAATCTTAAGTATTTTATTCACTGTATTGATATGCCGTCAAATAAAAACAACCACCTAACCCTAACCAACTAACGTGTAAAACGAACAAACGTCAGTAGTTCATACTCACACAACGTCTTTGGTTTTAATAAACATGTCTTTTTTTTATAATTTAATTGGGATTCAAAATTGAGATGAGTATTATTTATTAATTTTTATTTATTGCGGACTGCTATCCTCATCCTTTTTTTAGTTGTTTCACGACGTTTCGGCCTACTATTCCTCTGGCCTTCGTCAGGTGGTCTGAATCTCCTGACGACAACAACTACGGAAGGCAATAATTGCAGTGGATGCAGTCAGGAGATTCAGAGTTCCTATCCCGTCGCGGTTACCACCTGACGAAGGCCAGAGGAATAGTTGGCCGAAACGTCATGAAACTAGTAAGAAAAAGATGAGGATAACAGTCCGCGATAAATAAAAATTCTTTTTTTATTTTTGACGTTGTTATCCTTTTTCTCTTTTGTTATTTCCCTTTTGTTATTTAGATTACTACCGTAAATATATGGAATAATTGTGTACTGCAAAGTTCAGAAGTGTTTCTAACATCGACAACGAAAAAAGACAGGAAAAGAGAAAATAGCTGCGTATTTTAAATGGAATTCTGTTTCTTTTATTTTTTGTCGAGAAGAGCAGGTAAAAAAAAATCAAAAAATTCGATGACATTTCGCATTGTCATCTCATAATTTGTAATAAGTGTAGTAGCGCTCTTTAGCCGTTTTGTTCCGTGTTGGTCGTTCCGTTGCCCGACCCTCTTCCGGTAACTTACACGCAGCTTAGAGATGTCATCGCCAGGTGGCCATCGAATTAAATAAAGGGGTGAGACAAATGAAGAAAGAATCCAACGACTCCGGCGAATGGCAATTCCTCAGTGTAAGTGAAGAATAAAAGAGACGAGTTTGCCGGTCGATTAGATCGAAGAATTTGACTCCATCAACTCATCTAACAGACGCAGCTGACTTCATTTCAGCCAATATGGCCGCGGCGCCGCTGCCCCCACTTCCGCTTCCGCTCACCTCTCAAACAACACCATAGATTCAAAAGACAATTCAAATCTCTGAATAAGTTAGAATACCGCGAAGAAGATTCTAAACAAAACGAAGTCTGTGCGAATTCTAATCGAAAAGTTTTTTTGTTTTTTTTCCACATTCCCATCCGTATTTTTTCTTTTTGTTATTGGTCGTTTTTGATATAAAAGAAGTTGGAAAGTATTCACTATATTGTTTTCTGATTTTATACAAGCAAAGAAACCGAAAACATTTTTAGATGACATGAACAAAAGTTGGGTAAAGCTTATTCTACAGGACGAAACGGTAAAGTTGTCACCCGAAAGAAAACAACACTACAGCTTTATTTTAAAACGTTTATTGAAAAAATCAATTCAGATAATTTTATTATGTAGTAGAGCTGACATTTATTCAATGTAGCCGCCTTCAGCCTCAATCACCGCCTCGATACGGGTTCAGAACTGGAAGCATGCATTTTCCACACGCACTGGCGGGAGCTCGGTGAATACTCGGTGGATGGCGGTGATCAGGCTGGCTGGGATGTTGTGGGAGGTCATGTTGGTGATGTTCTCAACTTATGACCAAACGAAGTAGTCCAATGGTTTCAGGTCGGAGGAGGAGGGCTAGTAAAGGGTACAAAGTCGTAATACTCCATAAGCTAATTTAGGGTCTCTTTGGACTTGTGAGCCGGCGCCGAGCCATGCTGCTACACACAGGGTCTACCAACGGTCACCTGATTGCATCAGAGGATCACCACACTCTTCATAACATCCAGGTACACTTTGGTGTTGAATTTCAAGCAGGCTTCAAAGATGTGAGGTGGCGTGATGTTACCTTAATTTGAAACCACACCGAAGACAATAACTGTGGCCGGAAACTTTGTGTACATCACCCTGTACACGTTCCTGTCATCCGTGGCAATCAAGCGGTGCATTTTGAGAGTGCTGACAATGGCCTTGTTATCATAAATTGGGTCGGTAGAGAGCATGAGATGTACAGTGGCGCATCTACGATCTAACTCGTTGAACATTGTATCACTTTCAGACATGATAGAAGGCTCCTATTGCTCTTGGAACTTGTACACAACTGGTTACCTAGTAGATGGGCTACAACAAATGGGCTACAACAAAAAAGAAAAAATAATTTTCATTAAATGGAAATGGAATCATGTCTTTTCTAGGGCGATAATTTTATCAATCCACTCTTTAATATATATTTCTCGTAGGAATTAGGTATTTGTCTGCCTGAAGCCGAAATCATACTATAAGTAACATACATTGAGGACATTGCTAAGGCTGCTGCAAAGAAGATTGAGTACGTCTACTGTGCTAGAAAATTACTCACACCTGAGAGTATCCTGTATCGCTACAAACCCATAATTCATCCACACATGGAGTATTGTTGCCACATATGGACTAATACATCTAGCACCACCTTCTTCTCTTCAGGTAGGGTCCAAAAAAGAGTCGTCAATTTAATAAGTCTCGCATTATCTACTAAATTCCAACCCCTGTTCCATCGCCGCAGTGTTGCGTCCCTGTGTCTGCTTTACACGTACTTTAATATAATGTACTCTGATGAAATCGTTGTGCTTGTACCCTCTCTACCTGACAAACTCGACAAGCAGCACAATCCCACCTCTTCACTGTAGAGGTCACTAAATGCTGGAATGCCATCTATTCTAATAGTTTTTTTATCCTCGGACTGCTAGACTTACCTCCTCGTTTTCTGATTCACTGACTGTACTAAGATGCAAAAGTTTAAATGTAATGTAAACAAAGATTTCGCTACTTGACTCCCCGCACCGCCTGTTAAACATCGTTCCAAATCGTAGGCCCTCGTGTCTTAGTGGCAATAATCCTTGTTTAAGGGTGAACAAAATTTTAACAAAAATTGTATTTCTATTACTACCCGGGATTTGTGGCTGCCTTTCTGAATTATTATTATTTCTATTAATTGTA
>NC_136502.1:38447233-38464733 GCF_053919585.1 Euprymna scolopes | reverse complement strand
CCACCAATAGCAATGGCCAGTGACTCCCTGTCTGAGAGTACATCTTTCAAACTGCTTGGCCTAACGTTCACAGGAAACATGAGCTGGAACAATTATATTGAAAACATTGCCAGGGCCGCTGCGAAAAAGGTAGGCTCTCTCTACCGTGCTAGAAAACTACTGACACCTGAAAGTATCCTGTACCTCTATAAGGCTACCATTCGCCCATGTATGGAGTATTGGTGTCACATTTGGGCTGGTGCATCTGCTACTAGTCTCTTGTTCCTAGACAAGGTTCAAAAGAGAGTGGCCAATCTGATAGGCCCTGAACTGGCATCTAAGCTTCAGCCTCTTTCCCATCGACGAAACGTTGCATCCCTCTGCTTGTTCTACAAGTATTTTAATGGTGAATGCTCTGACGAACTGCAGACACTTGTGCCCCCACGGCGTAGACACCCTCGACAAACCCGACAGGCAGCTACCCCCACACAGTAGAGATCCCTAGATGTAAAAGATCTTTCTACTCCAGTAGTTTCTTCCCCAGAACCGCTAGACTCTGGAATTCCATTTCAGGTTCCTGCTTCCCTAACTGTACTGACATGCAGAAGTTCAAGTGCAACGTGAACCGACATATTGCTGCCCAAATCCCTACATAGTGCCCCAGTAGTTGCTGCCCCTGATAGTAGCCCCCTACAACAAAGTGGCAATTTGCTTTTGTTTGGGGTGAAAATGCAATAAAAAAAAATGTACTTTTTCACTCCGCTCATTATTTCTGCACAGTATTTCCTTTCTTTTTACTCTGTTGTCCCCTTATGTAGTCTGAGGAAATGTTTGAAAACACTAAATTACTGTTTTTACACATGTGGCGTCATGTCTATTTTTAGTGCACTTTAGGATCAAAAAGACCATTTAAAGCACTCGCTAATCCGATGACTCCTGTCCCCTCCCCGCGTGTACATGTCAGTGTTGGCTCACGAGTCTAAAATCATATGAAGAATACTAGCAACCATACACCCTCACTATTTAACATTATTACGATCATTCACTTTGCATGTTTTTTTTTTTACAAAGAGTTCACCACTTATCAAGGCCCGGGGGCCAGTAGAGGATAAGGGTTAATTTGTGTACGGTAGTTGTTGGGACAATATCGCGATAATCGTTAGTAGTGGAAATTTGGTATACTTAGATTATTTACGAGGGCGGTTCAATAAGAACTTGAAGATGACAATATTGTAGTCAGTTGGAAAGCAGACCGACGGAACAGAGTTCCACGGGCGAGCAGTTTGTGGAAAGAAGCTTTGTTTATGGAATACACGTTTAGGTTTAGACACAGATAAAGAGTGAGGGAAATTATTGATAGTGGCTTTGGCTAGACGAGTGTTCTTTTTTTTTGTTTTTGAAAGATTGGGGCCATAGATTAGAGCTCAGACGAGGACTTGCCAAAAATAACGATAGAGGAAAGACAAGCTCAAAACATCTCTTCTGCTGGAAAGTGGTTACTAATATACGACAGGCTCATTGCTTGAATCTTCAGACAAACGTTCTTTATATCTCGATTTAAAAAGTGCACAATTTGAGAATAAGTTAATGTCCACATAAACTTAGGGTTAGAGTGAAGGATTGACGTTTATTTTTAAATAAGGAATGGTTAATCCAGATAAATTTGGAAGAGAAACAAAACTAACAGCATGCAGATATGTCAAACAAGATGGCGGAATGGCGAAACTTCGATAATACGTCCGATAATATTTGATTTTCTTAAATAAAAAAAAAATACTTGATCGATTTACGTAATTTTTGGAATATGACATTTTCATGCAGTGACAAGTACGTACATTATAAAGATTTTTTTAGCTCATCTAATACTAGCAGGAAGACATGATGTTGCTCTGGATGAAATGAGGATCACTACTGGGTACTTCTCCACTATACTCATAATACCATACAACTTTTTTATTGTTTACACATCTTCTGTTTCCGAGCTATAGTCGAAATAAGCAAAAATTTTGAAGTTGTCTCTTAATTAGTGTCTTCTTTTGAAGCTGTCTTAAAACAACCAAAATGTGTCCATTTGCACGTAAAAATATTTTTTAAATATTTAAAGAAAATAAATGCTTGAATATTAAATTTCTCTCTCTATATATAAACAACCCGTAATGGAACATTTTCGACACACGGTCACGAAAGTCAGCTTATATGCGGTTGTATAAAATTAACTTTGGCCATGCTAATAGACACCGTTCGGTAGTTTTCAAATATTTAAACTTTCATGTTTAGAGCTAAAATACAATAACGAATTTGCATGATTGAAAGTTCTGTAATGTTTGTAAAATTATAGTTTACAGCACCGGAACTCTTTGCAAGTAGGATTGTTTTTCTCGATCACCGCTTTTTCATACGCATGCGGTTATATACTGATAGATGTTTACTGATCAAGCATAAGTAAAATACTGGTTATTTATTTGTTTCCCACGAAACAAAATGTGACACAAGGTCGGTTTGATGTGGGAGATAACCAGCTCCCCTCAAAAGGGGATTCTGCAAAAATAGAATTACCTCAGTATAGAAAGGTTTCCCCCTCCATTGACTGAGAACAATTAATTTGAGTGCAGCATCTGTGCACACACGACACTTCAGTGACCTGCCCAGTACAAGTACCGGAAGTAAAATACTGTTGTTTTCCTTCTGAGTTTAGCCCCCTTTATCGTTCATTAAATCCAGCCACTTCACGTTAATAATCTCGACCTTCTATATAAACCACGCCACACCTCTTGCGTCTTCTGTTTCTGGTTTTCACGTGTCGGTAGCAGAGAGGGCACACCTTTTTGTTTCTTTGAGTTGAGATTTGTTTATGGTATTACTACTACACCCCCCTCCTTGGTATTATGATCGAATATGAAACATTCTGGGTGGTTGTCTTCTTCATGACGGTACAGTTACTGGGTCTGCATTAGTGTTATCGGAAGAGGAATCACCTGCATTTATGCTGGGTGGCTGGTCACCTGAAATTTCTACAATTGTCACAAATGTTCACTCGCATTCTCTGAAGACATGTCAGAACAGTCAGTGGACCTGGTCCCATTATGGGTGGCAAGTCTTTCACATAGCGTAGCATTCCGTCGACTGCTATGTTTTGTGTACTAGTAATTACTAGAGCTATGACAACAGCATATTCTTTTCATTGTTTTGACTCTCGAGTATATATCCGACACAGTAAAACACAGTTAATCAACAGAGAACCACATCACTCTATATAAAAGCATATAAGATATCAAGGGATACACACTCGAGAGTCAAAACAATAAAAAGAATATGCTGTTGTCATAACCCTAGTGATTCCAGTCATGTGTTCCACTCCATACTCAGTGATACATCGTCCATGTGGAGCCTTTACCCACACTGGGTCACCCGTTTTGAAGACAGTCTGCTGTTTATTGTGCGCCGGTGCTGATTTTCTATTGATTCCTTTAAGCCATGTGCAATACCGATACATCGGGTGCTGTAGCAGAGGACACAGCCTCCTTTTGGCATGACGTTTACCTGCATAAAAGTTATCTACGCACATGCTGATGACGAGTGATACCCCAAAACATGTGTCCATTTATAATTTTTATGCACGTAAAAACACTTTTTTTAAAAAAATATTTTAATTAAAATAAATGTTTGAATATTAAATTTCTCTCCATATATCTAATCAGCGTGCGATTGAACATTTTCGACACACGGTCACGAAAATCAGCTTAGGGTATAATACACCGTTTTCTGGCAGCGATCCGTTTTACAGTTCTGTGACATCGCTCGATGGTACCGTTACCAGAGGGAATGTATGCACAGCTGAATCGAAGTCGGATTCTCCACTGATTTGGGAAGGTTTCAAACAAGCTGCTCTGAAAGTGCTTATCTTTTCCTTCTCTAGAAAACACGTCACACCTCTTGTGTCCTTTTCACGCGCTGGTAGTAGAGAGAGCGCACCTTTTGTTTCTTTGAGGTGAAATTGTTTATGGCATTACTACGACGCATTCGTATATGACTGCAGCACCCATGGGTTATTTTCAGCGTATGAATGAAATATGAACTATTTATTGAAGCTTTCTTGTCGATGCCAACAACTTGTGGCTCACTGCGACTTCCGATTTGTGTCACATGGGAAGAATTGAGGACAGAACTCACCAACGTGTACTGGTTAGATTTCAAATGGTAAACAACTGTTGCGATAATATAATAATAATAATACTCATACTAATAATTTGAGGACAGAACTCACCAACGTGTACTGGTTAGACTTCAAATGGTAAACAACTGTTGCGATAATATAATAATAATACTATTACTAATAATAATAATATAATAATAATATAATACTACTACTACTACTACTACTAATAATAATAATACTAATAATAATAATAATAATAATATAATAATAATACTAATACTAATAATAATAATAATAATAATAATAATAATAAATGCCTCAGCGTAGAAATATTTTCTCCTTTTGACCAAAGATCTAACAGAAACCCCGCTTTGATCATAGCCCGAAGTACAAACTCTCCTTTTACCCTATTTCGTCTTCGTCTTTATACCCCCCCCCCGATCCACCCTCGTCCTCTTAATCTTCGTCATTCTCTTTCTATAACGACTGCTCCCTACACTATCGCATGTCTTCAAATTCTTTTGTTCTAATTTAGCGTTTATTTATTTATTTATTTTATTTCTTTTCTTTTAAACGAACCACCTGCTATTTCCTTCCCTTCCCCCTTCCCTTTTTTTGTTTGTTTTTAGGAACTGGTTCTTCCGTTCGCATATAACTTTTGTTTATCTCTGAGCATGCGCACAGAGCATTTGAATATTTTTACTTCCCCTTACTAGCTTTGCCCGTACCTTCCACCGACCCCCATCACTAACTTGTTTAATTTCTTTTATTATAAGTTGCACGTTCATTCTTTGCACCTTTTCTGTTTCGCTGCACCTGTCGAGTCACAAACGACAGTAAGCTCTTCTCAAAAACGATTGCGAGTCGGTTTTGAACCCCCACCGACTTTTAAATAGTTGTGAACCTTCACCAAAACGAGGCCAAAACAATATTTGAAAATAAAAATCCAGTTTCCCGTCGATGACCGTGCGTCTAAGCAACATGATATTAATGCAGGTCGATATTTGAGCCTTTATTATTCCTGATATTCATAAATGACCTCACTGATAAAATTGAATCTGCATTGGGTATATTTGTTGATGACACCACGCTCTATAATAGACATGGCGGAAAGCGAATGTACATATATCCAAGGTAATGGCAGAAATCCTAGAGAACAACCTTCATTCTGTAGTTGAATGGATGGTAATATTTGAGCTCTTTTAAACAAAAATGATTGAGAGGCGGTTTGAAACGCATCTACTTCTAAATAGCTGTACCCCTTCGTCAAAATGAGATCAAAAATAATATTTAAAAAAAACGAAGAAAAGTAAATATGATCTATTTACATCACCATGAAAACCTTAACAAAAAATCAGTCGGGAATTATCTCAACTTCAAAGCCAGCAAAGCATAAATCCTTTTTGAAATGGCACGTTCCTTGTTGACTGAAGAACGGATGGTGTTTTATGCGGTTCAAAGAGGTCCACCCTGCCAGGTTGTTGCCTCCCGGCTTTTGAGTAGAATAAGTTTATTACTTACTGCCTGAGGCTCTCCTACCGGAAAATGCCGATGGAGTTGCCTGAGCAATTTTTAATATGCTAGAGTGCCCCTTCTTCAGGGGCGCTGGCATGCTCCCTCCCCTATCTTTCGACCTTGTGTCACATCTTTCTACGGTGGGAAAGAAGTAAATAACACGTTTTCAGCAGGAACCCGTCTTGCTACTAACACTGCAAAGAACTTTTATTTTCTTTCTCGGCGTACCTTAAAATTAAAAAGAACTTCCATGAACATAGTTTCTTTCCAAGAACACGTATTCGCATACATTTTCCTCTTCAAACTTCAACAATGTCGTTTTCCACGTCCAATAGCGACAAATATTTGTAGAGACGTCATCATAGTGAATCCTCGGAGTGTTGAAATTTTATTTGTAGGAAAAATAATTTTTTACACCTATTTTTTTAAAATAAATCTGTCAGCTTAATCTTTCATTGTATGCTCAAACGATGTCTATGACATTTGTAATATATAAGTGGGACTATAAGACTGAATCGTAAGGTTTGACTCATTTACATATCTTGAATTTATAATGAGGTTGACAATCCACCGTTTGAGAATTCTTATTATCTCATGCAGGTATTTATTTGTCAGTTGCTGGTTTTGTGTACATTTGCGCTGTTGTTTCTTATATTGCAAATAAAACCAGTTTCTCATGTGGTCTCGTCTTCTATTAAAGGTGATGGAGAAAGAACAGTTGGAAATAAGTCATACGCCACCCGCTATGACTATGCTAATTCCTACAGCTACGTTCATAGAAAAATAAGCTATAATACCTGATATAGTGATGTTGGACAAAAAGGAGAAAGCAGCAACCCTAGGGGAAGTTATTGTCCCCAATGATGCTGGATTAAGAAGGGCTCAAAGAAAAAAGATAACGAAATACCAATGTCTTATTTACGACATGAAATTAAACTTGAAACTGGAATCTTAGGAAAATTTCGAAAACTACCTGGCAAACATACTCGGTGAACCAAGTACAAAGGAAATACAAACAATTAAACCTTAAGAGAAAGTTAAAATCTTAAATAGATCTCTCGGTTGGAGTGTATAAGATAGTATGTGAATGTCTGGCATCCGGTAGGAAGCCCCATCCCCAGCTAGAATTGAATGATAAAAAAGCGGTACACTTCTCGCAATTTTGCAGCAACCGCGTTTAGAGGGTTAATGAAACCTTGTTCTCATGATTTTATAGCACTTTTCTGTCCCTCAACATGCAATTTAACTAACCCTTATGCTCGAGTAGCTTTTAGCCTTGGTAAGCAATGAACCATTAGTACATAAAAAAATCACCTCGTAAGAAAACGAAAACAACAACAACACAATATCGGTTAGAGGCTACCATAGTTTATGTAAAAGAATAATAAGTTGCCTGCGCGCTTGGATGAGTCGTTTGGTGCATGCAAAATTTTCAAGGCATTTCTATTTTTCCGTTAGAGTGTCGCACGACTTTTGTCGTCTGCCACCGGGTCGCAAGCCGCTATTTGATGATTTTTGCTTGGGTGCCAGTGTGGAGGAATTCCAATTTTGCAAAAGCTCGAAGACTTTGATGATATCAGACAGAAAACAACGTTGATGATGTGCTTCGGAGCGACCGAACGATACAGTTTTGTACAACTATTTTGAAGCATAACATTTAATAGATATTAACAAAAATAGTGTATGTTTATTTAACGTAAAAAGCTAGGTGCAACATCTGAAATTAATTTTCTTAACCCCCAAATTATTGTTAGCAATAGTTACTATTGCTCTGCCTTTTCCTCTACCTCCTTTTTGGATTGGTATCGCATTTAAAAATATTTATATAAAATTAGCGGGGGTGGGGAGGCGCCCGGTTTTGGCCGGGTATTAAAATACGCTTAAATGTGATATTTTAATATGTCCAGATTTCATATATATTATTATAGAGTCGTGATTTCAAAAGTTTATAAAAATAAACAGTATTTAGGTGCCATCAGCTAGAATCGAAACCGAAACTGTAGCATTCAAAGCTGGTGATGTTACCTCTGTACCAACGTGACATGCATATAAACCGATTAAAAATAAACTAAAATGAATGTAAAAAATGTTTAACGATCTTTTCAATTTTGACCCATTTTTTGGGGCCCTTAAAAACAATTTCAACCGGCTAAAGACCCATAAAAGAACGGCCCGTAAAAAAAAAATCAAATCATTTGAGGCCCCTAGCGCCGCTCTGCAACTTTTAATTTCGAGGGAGATAGAGTTTGAAAATATGGAGACTGGCTGACAGACAGACAGACATATAGCCGTTTATATATTAGATTAATTGAAAATAAATATTGAGTTAAATGGGAAAGCTTTGCGGTTGTGCGAGAACAGTCGACTATTGATTGTTGTGTGACGTTGTTCGCTTACCAACACACGTTGTGCGGTTTCAGTCGCAAAAGTCATAAGATAAAAAAAAAGGAAAAAACTCCAGCCCGCTTTTTTCTTTTTAACAACACCAGTTATTTCTTTGTTGCTACAGCCGTGGCGTCACCCACATGATTTCCTTCTCGAGCGCCCTTTACTCCTCACAAGTGATCGCGAACGTTATCGATGTCTCTCACGAGATCTTGATTGTTATCTCGTCTCTTACGAGATCTTTGTCTTTCTCGCTTTTTATAGTCCTTATTCCCTCCCACCGGTGACGTCACTTGTTATCCGCGCTATGTTACACTTGTGTTCTTCGTTGCTCGTAATGTTGTCAGTTGTGTCGAGTGTATTGTCTTTTCTCTCTCTGGTACTTCATCGGCCGAATCCTATTTCAGTCACCTTAATCAATTCGAGGGAAATAATATATCTTTTTTTTTTCTTTAAAATTTCATTTGCGTTTCCCTATGCAATATATAAAAAAATTCCTAATTTTTATATTCTTTTTCTTCTTACAGTGAACCTGTAACACGCGTGTGCAGTGTCTAAGATCAAAGGTATGTGTTCTGTACTGGAACGAATTTTGGATTTTTAAATTCAGTTTTATTTCATACAAATAAACAGCATTTTATGTAAGTATTTTTAGAAAAGGAATAAACGGGAAATAGTTTTATTTGCATCACCAATATATTAAAGGTAGGTTTGCTGGCACGTAGAATCTCTCTCCACACACACACACACACACACACACACACACACACACACACACACACACACACACACACACACATATATATCTTCCTCTCTCTCTCTCTCTCTCTCTCTCTCTCTATATATATATATATATATATATATATATATATATATACACACTCACACACATATGTATCTATCTATCTATATATATCTATATCGTGTATATTTGTGTGTGTGTGTATATGTGTATTGGGGTAGAGAGGGCTCCCGTAAGCCGTGGTGAAGGCAACCTTTCTAGGAGAAGCAAATCTCTGATTTAAAAAACCATAAAGCAGAAGACCAGTACCCGCATTAAGCTGGTCTGCAGTTTAATTTGTTGCTGGCTATCTTGCTCTTGCTTGTTGCTGGATCTCAGCATTTTGAACCGAGAGAGAGACTTAGCTGTCGTACAAAGCTAAGACTCTGTAACATCATATTTGTATAGATACTCCCTCAGACATTTGGGCTCATGGATTTTAAATGTCTGAGGGAGTGGAACGCGTCTGACAAGACGTTGCAATCATATATATATATATATGTATACACACTCACACGCATCTCTCTCTGTCTCTCTCTCTTTCTCTCTCTCTCTCTTTATATATATATAAATATATATATATATATATATATATACACACACACATCTCTCTCTCTCTTTATATATATATATATTCCCTGTTTATTACCTCGTTATCCAACCCTCTCATTTTATGCTTTATACATTGTCACCACCCGCTCCCATATTATATTCTGAACTTCTATTCCTAAGAGCTCCTAATCTCTCGCAAGGCTCCAGCCAACTAAAACTCTCCTGCATTAGTTCAACACCCCCAGATGCCTCACTGATTCCTCGCCCATCACCCACCATATACCAGATATATTAATATCCCTCCAATTACCCCCTTAACTAGATGCCACGTTGAAATGTTTGCAACCTAACCCGTCTTCTGATGAGAACCAGTAGGTTTCGAAATATCTAAGTACAAAGAAAATATAAAACATCCCTTAATTACTGTGTTTCATTATTACATTGACAAATAAATAAATATATACCAAAATATAGCTGTGTCTTGTCTATAATTGCTATATATATATATATATATATATATATATATATATATATATATATATATATATATATATATATATGTTTTGAAAAAAGAAAAACCGAATGAATTTATGAAATGATCAACGGTTCGTCCCTATTGCAGAGGACATCTTCAGGATATTAAAAGGAAAAATGCAAAAAAAGAAACCGATCATAGACAATACGAAAATGAAAAGGAAGGAAACTATAGTGTGTATATCATGTATATATATATATATACATATATATATATATATATATATATATATATATATATATATATATATATATATATATATATACTAGCAGATTCACTTAAATATGATATTTTAATTTGTCCAGATTTCGTATATATATTATGGAGTTGTGATTTCAAAATTAAAAAAGAAGTATTTTGTTGCCATCAGCTCGAATCGAAACCGAAAGAAAAATTGTAGCATTTGAAGGTGGTGACGTTAATAATATACTAACGTGACACGCATATGAACTCATTAAAAATTACAAATGAAGATGAATATACAAAATATATAACGATTTTTTTTCAATTTTGACCCTTTAAAAATTATTTTAATCCATAAAGTAACGGCCCGTAAAAACTCCAATTATTTGAGGCTCCTAGCGGCGCTATGCGACTTTTAGTTTCGGAAGAGATAGAGTTTGAAAATATGAAGACAGACAGACAGAATATAATATATATATATATATATATAATACACGCAAGGGGAAATGTATTGATAATAGAAAAATATATGCTGGTGGATAAAGATTTGTTGATCAATTTAAAACAAGGGATTACAGTGTGTAGAAGTTATGAAATCTCTTTCGAAGCCTAATGCTTCTCATCAGAAGAGGAGAGGAGGTGCTAGTATATATATATAAAGTTATGAAAATATATATGGCAATTAAGCTACACAAAATATTCCGCGTTTCATTCTCGTAAGAATTCGTCATAAGCCTTTTCACAACTTACTACCTAGCTCTACCTATGTATTGAACACTGTTGAAGTAAATACTGAAAATTTACGCATAAAATTATACCTTCGTATATTAATTTATGTGATTAAATGAAGTAGTCTCATACACACGAGGAAAATATATTGATAATAGAAAAATAAACACTAGTGAATATAGATTCACTGATCAATTTGAAACAAAGGAATGTAATACAGTGTGTGGAGGCATGAAAGCTCTTTATGTCAGGTATTTCGAAGCCTAATGCGTCTCATCAGAAGAGGAGGGGAGATGCTAGGTAACAAGATAAGGATGTGACGTCTAGCAATAGGTATATTTGCGAAATTTTTATAGGTTGAATATATTAGAGGGGGGGAGAAAGGTTGTCTAGGAGATTATAAGATAATTATGGTACTTTAAATTTATTAGAGAGGGGCTTTAGTCTGGTTGAGCAATAGAGAATATATACGCACGAGGTGCGTTCCAAAAGTAATGCCTCCTATTTTTTGCCGCTCGAATATATCAGACGTATTTGCAAATAGCTTCCTTAAATTATGCATTCAAGACTTGAAAGTTTCATCTCTCTATTGCAGATATTGATGGTGTAAGACTCTAAGAAAGCAAACCCTGTCATGGACCTGCGTCAAAAGCTTAGATTCGTGATTGAATTCCTGGCAAAAGTTCATTGAGAATGGTAGTGACTGCGCAGAAGAATACATTTTGGAGCACAAAAGGTCGCTCGTTTTAATGGTACCACTGCTGTCTTCGTAGCTCTTTTACATTTTAAATTTAAAAAAATAGGAGACTTACTTTTAAAACTACCCTCGCACGACAAAGCGCGCTCTGGACGCCCATGCACAGCCATCGTTCATCGCTGGCAAATGTGCATTGAGAATGGTGGTGACCGTGTAAGAAAATAAAATTCCGGGGCACAGAAGGTCATTCATTTTAATGATACTAGTCCCGTCTTCGTAGCTCTTCAACTATTAAAGTTAAAATAGGAAATTTTATATTTGGGACAACCCTAGTATATATATATATATATATATATATATATATATATATATATATATATATATATATATATATATAAGTGAACGTGTCTGTGTGTCTGTCTGTGTGCATTTCCTTACTCAATAACTTTTTTTTTAATTTTTAGTCTACAGACTCGAAATTTGATATACAGGGTATTGAGATTTGGGAAAATCGATGTGATCGATTTTCGGCCAAAAATGTGGCTGTTAAGGAGTCAAAGTTCAACGATTTGACCTTTGAGAACTCTACCAAACTCCTCCAACAATTTTGAGTCTAAACATTTGAAATTTTAGATATAGGTTCCTTGGACATGGATCTAACTTAATAATTTGATTTAAGCCCAAAACAATAAATGTTAAGGGGTCATAATAGGGGTCAAAGTTAAAAACATTGACCGCTGTTTTTTGTTTTTTTTTGCTCAACATACACCTCCAAACACCCGGGCAACGCCGGGCTGAAATGCTAGTATGTATATATAATTATTACAATAATATTTTTTTAATACCTACAGACACTAGTATTTCATCCTTTCGGGAAACATCAGTGCATGGTGACACGATTATTACCGGTCAGGAGATTCGATCCTGGCCACGAAGCCATCTCCGACTCGATTAGCAAGGAACAAACCTTACGGCCAATCTGAACCGCGAGAAATATCACTGAAATTTTAATATTTTCTTTTTAAAGGTCTTAACATCCGGCCGTAGTGACCTAATGATTATAACTCCATGATCTATGCATGCGAGCTTAGGTGACCAACCTTCTATTTTAACTTTAAAGTGCTTAACAATAAGAACCGAGTTTCTTAAAGGGGCTGATATAATTATTGCAATAATTTTTACGAAGGAATTTAAATGATTAAAAACGATTTTCAGCTACAGAATTTTCAGCTGGAAATGTCTCCTCCGTTATTAAACTCTTTCTCTCTGATAGGGTTATTAGAGTAGTCGTTGATGGGCAGAGGTTCGAAGCTCATAGCATGAACGCTAGCATTCCTTAGTCTTCCATTTTGGGCCAAGTTCTCTTCCTGATCTTCATCAATGATCTCCCAAATCACATTCTTTAGATCAGACTGCATAAGATGTTTGCTTTGGTCAACATTTTCTGTTTCTTTTTTCATCGGACTTTTCGATTATCTATTATCGATACTTATCGAAGGCATTCCTATTTAAAAAAAAAAAAAAACTATCTAAGAACAATGCTAGATACATAAAGTACATTTGTATGATTATTCATAAAAATCGGCCCAGCCGTTGTGGAGTCTATAAAAGGCAAACTCTCTCTCTCTCTCTCTCTCTCTCTCTCTCGCACACACACACACAAGTTCCTTTCATATAATAGTAAAAATACGTGCACTCTTAGTTCCCATCATGCCTTAAGGCTTCCATACTTATATTAATAAATACTATTATTTTACCACTGTGTTTCCGCATATTTCCGTATATAACGTACACCTTAGGTTTGACTCTTATATTTTAACCGAACGTTGGGCAAAAATCGCATTCAACCAATGCAATACACCCCACTACTGCGTTCTCAACCCCGACCCCTATTAAGTACTATTTTACTGTTGTTTATTCAGGTTTTCAATTTTTCTCTTTTTCTTTTCATTTTCTTAATGTATTTTGTCACATATTCGAAGAGTTAAGCACGCGCCAAAAAAACATCCGATTCGAATCTTCTGCCGTCTGTTCAGTAAATCTCAAATCTTCACTTTTGCCTCAAGATGTTCGCTGTTTCGAACGAAACCGCTGAAATTCCTCGTTTGATTTTTATTTCTTCCTATGCTTGTTTGTAACGTTACCCAACGCATTGTAGCCTCAGTCGCAAAGTAGACAAAGAACAGCAAGCAGCTTCAAGCACTGTTTTTAAACAACGACATTTATTACCTCCTTAACCCGCTACGCGTGACTTCTCGTTAACGCTGTGGCGTCTCCCTCTCACGTGATCGTCTTCTCGAACATCATCTACGTCTCTGACGTGATCGTCTTCTTGAACGTTTTTATAATCTTCTTTATCCTTACCGTGACATAATTTTGCTCATGGCTCGGTATTTGCGTACAGCCGTCTGTGCTATTTAAAATTTTAACCTTTCTATTTTTCATATATTCTGTCTTCGCAATATTCATTTTCATGATATATTGTGTAGTCTATCCCCATAGACACACACATATATATATATATATATATATATATATATATATATATATATATATATATATACTAGCTGGCAGCCCAGCGTTGCCCGGTGGTGCAATACGCTTAAAGCTTAAATATGACATTTTAATTCAATCAAATGGCGTATGTATGTATTATAGAATCAATCCTCTGTTTATTATTATATACTGCGAGAAATATTTTGCCAGGGGGACTAATTCGCAAACACATAAATAAATAATAATGATAATGGTGTCCATCAAATCCTGTCTGTGTTTGTTTGCAATGTCATGTGAGCTGATATTTGGACTTGATGATGAATATCCTGGAAAAGTTACTTCTGATTAATGTTTAATTTTAAAATATGTAAACGAAGAAATGATTTGCGGCGATTTTTAAATGCTACCTCTGTTTTTATCGTAAATGGAACTCATTCATAAGAAAGAATTAAAATAAAATGCTGAGGGTATGATTCGATCAGTAGTCGATGCTTTACCACTAAGCATATCTCCAGATTATAACAATTCTGTTTTTTTTAAGAAGAAATGATTTGCTGAAATTTTATTATCTACTTTGGCCGGTGTAATGTAAAATATTCCCTTGTAAAAATTATTCTTATCTATAAAAGACAAAAACTATTTTAAGCTCGAATTTTTTCGATTTTCGATACGTATCGTATGAATTTCTGTGCAAAACATATCTAAGGACGTTGCCAGATATATACATTAGCTTTGAGTGAAATTTGCAAAAGATAGGCTCAGCCGTTTCGGAACTTATGAGGAAGGAACTCATTCACGCACACACACACACGCACACACACACGCACACAAAGTGACTTTTATATAATAGTAGAGATAGAGATGAATCATGTATATCTATACGTCCTTCGGAAAAAAATCGAAAAAATATGCGCATAAAATGTTGGAAGCTCTATGATTTTCGAACGGTGAGGTTTTCCGACATGTGTCTATGCGGTGCAGTTCGTCAATGAAAAACACCTGCTCTGACGAAGTTCTTTCTTTTCAATTCTTTCATATTTCTTTCTCCTTCCTCCCTTCCCTTCCCCCTCTCTACATTCTTTCGTTGCAGTTGTTCAATTCTCAGCTCTGCCTCGTTTTCATCTATCAACTTGCTTATCTGCACAGTTTTCATGTTGATGTCATTTTTTTTCTTTTTGATTTGCCGATAAATCTCTGGATGAATCGATAGGGAAGCCAATTAAATGCAAGTCAGGTTGAAGATAATATTAAATATAGGCCAGACACAGAACATTTGAGATATATATATATATATATATATATATATATATATATTTGATATATATATATATATATATATATATATATATATATATATATATATATATAAGAAAATGCCCGTCTTACTTTAAGCTACACATTCATACTTAAAGATATAGGCGTTACATAAGGATTAAATTTCTCCTTTTAACGACACGATTTGTTCTTGACAACTCAAGTAACTAATCGTAATGTATATTTGCCTCGAAACTAAGCATTATTTCTATTTGTCTTTATAACTCGACGTAATTTCTATTTGTCTTTATAACTCGACGTAATTTCTATTTGTCTTTAGAACTCGACGTAATTTCTATTTGTCTTTAGAACTCGACGTAATTTCTATTTGTCTTTATAACTCGGCGTAATTTCTATTTGTCTTTATAACTTGACGTAATTTCTATTTGTCTTTATAACTCGACGTAATTTCCATTTGTCTTTAGAACTCGACGTAATTTCTATTTGTCTTTAAAACTCGACGTAATTTCTATTTGTCTTTAGAACTTGACGTAATTTCTATTTGTCTTTATAACTCGACGATATTTCTATTTGTCTTTATAACTCGACGATATTTCTATTTGTCTTTATAACTCGTCGATATTTCTATTTGTCTTTAGAACTCGACGTAATTTCTATTTGTCTTTATAACTTGACGTAATTTCTATTTGTCTTTATAACTCGGCGTAATTTCTATTTGTCTTTATAACTCGACGTAATTTCTATTTGTCTTTAGAACTCGACGTAATTTCTATTTGTCTGTATAACTCGACGTAATTTCTATTTGTCTGTATAACTCGACGTAATTTCTATTTGTCTTTATAACTCGACGTAATTTCTATTTGTCTTTATAACTCGACGTAATTTCTATTTGTCTTTATAACTTGACGTAATTTCTATTTGTCTTTAGAACTCGACGTAATTTCTATTTGTCTTTATAACTCGACGTAATTTCTATTTGTCTTTATAACCCGACGTAATTTCTATTTGTCTTTATAACTCGACGTAATTTCTATTTGTCTTTATAACTCGACGTAATTTCTATTTGTCTTTAGAACTCGACGTAATTTCTATTTGTCTTTATAACTCGCCGTAATTTCTATTTGTCTGTATAACTCGCCGTAATTTCTATTTGTCTTTATAACTCGCCGTAATTTCTATTTGTCTTTATAACTCGACGTAATTTCTATTTATCTTTATAACTCGACGTAATTTCTATTTGTCTTTATAACTCGACGTAATTTCTATTTGTCTTTAGAACTCGACGTAATTTCTATTTGTCTTTAGAACTCGACGTAATTTCTATTTGTCTTTAGAACTCGACGTAATTTCTATTTGTCTTTAGAACTCGACGTAATTTCTATTTGTCTTTAGAACTCGACGTAATTTCTATTTGTCTGCGTGGCTGCATGTTATGTGTTAATAAGAAAAGTAATACCACTTGAAAAGACACATAACACGCAATCACGTGTGGGCCATGACAGGACATTTAAAACCAATCATCAGTAACACCTCAACATATCCACAAGGGATTTATATATCCGACGTAAAAGATGATTTACAAAAAAGAAAAGAAAAGACAAGAAATTGTAACCCGATGTAGACTTTTGATGTTAAAAATTTGTTTATTCTTTAAGATATATAAATAATTTATTTTAGAGAAAAAAAAAAACAGGCATCGTTAATTGGCTTTCTACTTTCTATGATATAATTCAAATACGAAACTTATATATATATATATATATATATATATATATATATATATACATATATATATATATATATATATCGTATTATTTGGATTATTCGGATGGAGTAAGGTCCTCGTCTTGAGTTCATTTGCATGACGTTTTATTCGATGTAACTTGATCCTTCCTCAAGTATATTTTGTAGAACTAAGGAATCAAGACTTCGAACTCTGGAATCTGCACGGTATTTCGAATTGAACCCTTTATTTAATATACGGGGTAGCAATCTCTCGTTCCGTCAGCCATGACTGGGTCAGAAGCGATAAGTAATTCGCAATTGTATTTTTGCATGTATACCACATTGATAGAGGACCTGATAAATTCAGCTGTGAAAGTTGAACTGTTACAGGTTCAATCCTCAGTGCCGAATCAAAAAATAAAATTGTTCGCAAGATGCACATGCAGGAGATCATCGATCTAAATGTTGTGAAAATGACACTTACGTTGAGAA
>NC_136502.1:38439733-38444733 GCF_053919585.1 Euprymna scolopes | reverse complement strand
TATAAATATATATATAAATATATATATGAATGTATATATATGAATATATATATGAATATATATATATATATGAATATATGTATATATGAATATATATATATGAATATATGTATATATGAATATATATATATGAATATATGTATATATGAATATATATATATGAATATATATATGTATATATGAATATATATATATGAATATATATATATATGTATGAATATATATATATATGAATATATATATATATGAATATATAAATATATATATATGAATATATATATAAATATATATATATGAATATATATATGAATATATATATATATAAATATATATGAATATATATATATAAATATACATAAATATATATATGTATAAATATATATACATAAATATATATATGTATAAATATATATACATAAATATATATATGTATATATATATATATAAATATATATATACATAATATATATGTATAAATATATATATACATAAATATATATCTATAAATATATATATACATAAATATATATCTATAAATATATATATACAAATATATATATGTAAATATACATATATATATATATATATATATATACATATATATATATATATATTAATATATAGTGTTATAATGGAATAATTCCAGGAGGAAATCCGGGTATGAGAGCTCATATGGTAAACAGAGCAATAACATAAAATATACACGGAAATTACATAATTGTCGATGCAATAATTTATTTCAACCTTATGGTATTTTCAAGCATCTAAACTAGACAATTACATTTTTGATACTGAAATAAAGAAAGAAAAAGAATCGCGTCTCGACCGTCAAAAACGAGAGGGGGTAGTAGTAGCAATCCACTTAATACTTTTTATAGAGAGGGTGGGAGGGATTTAAAAAAAAGACAAGAACATTATGACACTTATAAAAGGCGTTCCCGTAGCTCGATGTAACAAACGACACACACACACATACACACACACACGCCCCTAAATATGTACGTTCTTACACGTAAATGCCTTGACACGCGTTTACTAACCTAGGAAGAAGAGGGAGAAATATACGGATATAGCGAGAAGGAAATAAAATAAACTGCGCATAAGGGAAAGAGAAGAAGAAAGAAAAAAGAAGGAAGTGACCATCCGCTGCCTGTCCTATTGTTTCATTAGTCTAGAATCTCTGAGAAAGAGAAGGGAAAGAAAATGGAGATTATACGCGCGTCATAGAGTTAATTGAGTCATGGAAAGTAAGTCTATTAAAAGATAAATAAAAAAAATTATATACAAAGTTTTAAAACTATGTGTATGTTATCATGTTAAAATTAGTTAGAAATAAATATTATCTCATAATACATTTAAATATTGTATTTGTAATATATTACTATTAATTCAAAAAATTGAGTCTTATGTAGTTAATATTTTATATATTTTTATGTAATTAATTTTATTGGTCATTATAGCGGTCGTTGTAATTTTGCTCACTAATATTTCAATCCTGTGGTGCAATCCCCCTTTTAATCTGAAACTTAAAACAAATCTAGGAATGAAATTCTTAAATTTAATTAAAAAGCACTTCCCTAATAATAACATACTACATAAAATTTTCAATAAAAATACAATAAAACTTAGTTATAGCTGTAATTAAAACCTTGAAAAAATAATTAAAAAACATAATAACAAAATATTAAACAAAAATAGCACACCCATTGCTACCGAAGGGTGTGACTGTAGAATTAAATCAAAATGCCCTCTTAAAGGAAATTGTCAAATTACTTCTGTAGTGTACCAAGCAACTATTTCTACTAAGGAAAATCCTAATGAAAAAAATATTACATAGGAATGACAAATAACAATTTTAAAGAAAGATTTACCGGTCACAAGTGCTCTTTTGAAAATAATGAGTAGAAAAATAGAACTTCCTTGTCTAAATATTACAATGAACTAGTAGAGCAAGGTTACTCCCCAATAGTAAATTGGAAAATTTTAAAGAAAGCTAAAACCTGTTCATCTTTAAACTCACCTTGCTACCTATGTCTTTATGAGAAATTATTTATACTTACTTTTAGAGAAAGAGAAAAATTATTAAATAAGAGGCACGAAAATTAAATTAATTGCAAACATTATAAAAACCATCTTTTAAGTAATTTAGTTTAGATATAAAATTTAAATAAATTTAAAATTGTCACTGATTTCTATAATTTATTAAAATACTATTAATATACTTTCGCCTCGCCTGATTTCATTCTTTACTTCCCCTATCTTATATACTTGCGTGTCTATGTGTATATGTATGTGTCTATGTGTTTATTTTATGACCGTGTGTACTTAGATTTATATATTTCTATATTATTTTGTATACCCTCCCATATTTATTCAATCCATTTGTATGCTTTTATGTGTATATGCATCTATCTGTACTCTTACCAAATAATTTGTATTCATATGTATTTCTATATATATAGTTTATGTGAATTATATATATTTATGTGTGCGTATATATATGTTTGTGTGCGTTGTTGTATATTAGTATATGACTGTGTGCATTTATTTGTGTATTTTTTTGTATGTATGTTTATATATATATATGTTTATTTGTATGTCTGTTGGTTCTCTGTGGGTATATACATATATATTTTATTATTTTTAATTTTGTTACTATCTACCTGTATGTCGCTACTTTTGAGTATTTTGTTGATTTAATTACTTCTTTTGCCTGAATATATTTATATATTTGTATGTAAGTGTACTTGTTTCTATGTTCTTAGTAATACTGTCTTGAATGTATAAATTTGTGATTTAATATGACTTTATATTTATACTTAAACTTTCAACTTAATAGTTTAGAGTTACACCTTTACTTATATGCATGTGTATATGTGTGTGTATGTATATATATGTGTATATGTATGTGTATGTGTGTGTATATATATATATATATATATATTTGTATTGTATTCTTTTTATATGCATAAATATTAGTAGATTATTATTTATAATTATTAGTCCTATTTAACTTATTTAATCCCCTCTTATGGCTAAATATGTTATATTAAAAAGATAATAAATATTAATTTTATTCTGTTTTTTTTTATTATTATTACTATTATTTTTATTATTACTATTATTATTATTATTAATAATAATTTTAATATTGTTTTATCATTATTATTTTTTTCTTTTATTTATATATTTATTTAATAAAAACGCGAAAACTTTAAACTTATATCATTTAGTATAAAGGGCTTAATTAATTGTAGACGTATGTTTGAACTGCGTTGATATTACTCGTGGACGTATGTGAGATGATAAATATGTTGATTGGATACATTCGCTGTCTTTTTTGACATGTTCATTTCTAACGCTTAGATTGTATTTTCTGTTTGTATTTGTAATAACGTCTCGTTACTGAATTGTATAATTGTTCATAAATTGGTTGACACGCAGATCTTTTTCTTTTTCTTTTTCTATATACTGTCAAATTCTTACTTTCACTCTTTAGCTATATCTCATCATTCTTTCTTTTCCCTTCTTGTCTTTATTCTCTTTATAATAACCATTTATATCTTTTTTCTTTTTCTCTTCATATTATATATATTATATATTTTTTCTCTCTATTTTCTTTCTCTATTTATTTTCTTTCTCTATTTCTTTTTTTAATCACTCTCTCTCCATTATAATCTTTTAAGTTTATTTAAATTGCCCCTCCCTCTTTACATCTTATGATTAAAGTTCTGTGGTAAAAGTTTTTTAACTCCAACTTTTAAAGAGTTCTTACCTAAAATAAAAATCCATTATTCATTGAACTTTTGAATAGTCAAGTCGCTGCCTGATGATATCTGTTGTTTGATTGAAACAAGTGGCTATTTGTAGCACCGGGATGTGAGCATGTTTATATAACAATAAATAAGTATTATCAGCTCTTTTTATTGAGCACTATCGAACAACCTCGTTGAATTCATTAGTCCATTACCTTCGAAAATAAAAAAACGAGTATATATTAATATATATATAAATATATATAATTACAAATATATATATATATATATATAAATATATAGATAATATATATATATAAAGACATATATAAAATATATATATAAAGATATATATAGTATATAAATATATATATATAAATATATATATAATATAAATATATATATATAAATATATATATAATATAAATATATATATATATAAAGATATATATATATATAAATATATATATAATATAAATATATATATATAAAGATATATATAATATAAATATATATATATAAATATATATATAAATATATATATATATATCAATATATATATATCAATAAATATATATATATCAATATATATATATATATCAATATATATATATATATATCAATATATATATATATATCAATATATATATAAGTACATATATATACATAAATATATATATATATCAATATATATAAATACATAAATATATACATAAATATATATATATATAAATATATATATATATAAATATATATATCAATATATATATATACAAAAATATATATAAATACATATATATACATAAATATATATATATAAATGTATATATAAATATGTATATAAATATATATATAAATATATATATATATGTATAAATATATATATGTATAAATACATATATACATGTATAAATATATTAATATAAATATATATGTACAAATATATATATGTATAAATATATATATAAGTATAAATATATATATACATATATATATATGTATAAATATATATGTATAAATATATATATATAAATATATATCTATAAATATATATATATATATAGATATATATGTATAGATATATATGTATAAATATATATGTATAAATATGTATATATATAAATATATAAATATAAATATATGTATGTAAATATATATATAAATATATATATGTAAAAATATATATATGTATATATATGTATATATATATAAAGATATAAATATATGTATGTAAAAATATATATA
>NC_136502.1:38407233-38434733 GCF_053919585.1 Euprymna scolopes | reverse complement strand
ATATTGTTTGTTAATTTTTTTTACTGCAAGCTATGTGCCATTTCAAAGCTTGGATTGGTTTATATTTCAAAACATGATAATTAGTACACCAAATTTCAGTTGCAATACATGCGGTGGCATCCCTGGCAAATATAGCTGTTGGATAATTAACCACTTTATCTGCTTTCACAACAGTGTCGATGGATTTTTATTTGAATACCTCACTTGGAATTTTACATTGAATAATAGCGTTAAGTTCATAGGCATCTTTGTATTGACCTGCAAGAATAGCTCATTCACTCAGTCAAATGGAATTCTTATAATTTGAATATCTGCAAAAACCTTTTAAACTAACTATTCTTTTGATGAAATAAAATTACAGAAATTACAGAAGTTAAATATCAAATAATTTTGCCCTTAACTCTGATCAGCTGGCACTTTATCGTACCCAGTTTCCCACAAGTGATGCAAAAGGTTTTGTGCGGATCGAACAGTCGGCAACTGGACATGCATATTTTGAGTTAAGTGTAATGTCTTCACATGGAACAAAAAAGTAGAGTTTTTGAGGCAAGCATTTATTTCATCTGCTGGTGTTTATTGAAGAATAACAGGTAACATTTGTCTGAAATCTCCTGCAAGCAATATTACTGCATTCCCAAAGGATCTGACATTGCCACGCAAATTTTGCAAGGATCGACCAAGAGCCTCAAGTGCTTTTTTGCGTACCATTGTGCCTTCATCCTAAACAATAAGTTTGCATTTCTGCAATATTTTTCCCCATATTGGATGTTTTGGAGATGTCAAACATGAGATTTTTGAAAAATTGAATGTTTTAAAGTAGAATAAATAATTATTCTACTTGGCAGTAAGTTCGCAGGTATTCCTCATGCAGCAAGGGCTAAGGCTATGTCATTTTGTTACCAAATGGCTGCCAAAATCAATTTAATTAGAAAGGTTTTACCAGTTACTTCTGGTGCTGTTCAAGGTAGCAGTAATTTCCAAATAACTTCTATTCTCACAGTCAGTAAATTAGGTGACTAAAATAGGATTTATCCATGTTTTGACAATGCCTTATTCACTGTAATTAATTTAGGAGACTAAAATAGGATGAGGGATTAGAGATGGACAGATAGAGAGGAAGATATATAGATAGAAAAGAGAAAGTGAGAGGAAAATAGAGAAAGAGAAGGAGATAGAGAGATAAAGGGATTGATAGATAAAAAGAGAGAGGGGGAGAGTTAGACACAGAGAGGGATGAGACAGAGGAAAGGAGAGAGATAGAGGGAGTTAGAGAGAGAACGGGGCTCAAAGAGAGATGGAGAGGGTGATATAGAGAGAAAGATAGATTGAGAGAGGGAAAGGGGGAGATGGATAGAGAGAGATATTAAGAGAGGAAGAGAGAAGGGGATAGAAACAAAAGGTGAACTACACTTCACCGTTTTTTTTCCTCGTTCAGTAGAGAAGAAATCTTTCGATACTGAGGCAATTTTAATGTTTTGTTATTATCCAGAGTACCCCTTTTTTTGGAGGGGGGCTAGATTTTCCTCACATTAGAAACCGACCGGGTTATCTGTACTTTCACTTAACAAATTAATAAAACAAAAACATATTGTAAAATTTGAATGTAACATGAAAATACTTTTTTTTTTAAAAATAGCACGATAACATAAGTGCATAAGTGCCACTTTAGGTACTCCTTGGGCGTTGAGTTCCATAGCGAGCAGCATAATTATTTAATGGTCGCTCCCTTAGCCCCCCCTAGTCAAGGCTAATGCATGCGCACGTAACATTTTTTTTATTTACTGACGTTGGCTTAGTAACTAAACGATTTATTGATAATTTCTTAACCCTTAAACGCATGCCGGAAAATTTAAATTGGTTCATTATTGTTGTAATGAAAAAAAAAGTTTCATTCAACACAAAACGAAAAACACATATCAATGATAAATGATTTATTATTGTATTCATTGAAATTTACTAATTTTTAAATAGAAAAGTAAAAAAAAGGTTAATAAAAAAAATAGTTACGCATAAAAAACTTCTTTTTTTTATAGATTAGGTGCCCCTTGGAATCACCCCCCCCCACCTCCAAATCTTACAAACAGCTTCCGGAATAAACACCACTTTTGGAGGGGGGGTATTTGCAAAATTTAACTGATATTTGTTGTCAGCATACCCACCCGAAAATACTATTAAAAAAAAGGAGGGGTTCAGTGCCCGTGGCAGAGAAGTAGATTTATTTATCAATAAAAGCTGCGGAGAAGTAAATTTATTTATCAATAAAAGTCGTCATTTAAAAAAGAAAATTGTGGAGGTGGAAATAGTTACCCAAAAAATTATCCCGAAGTTTATTGCAAAAACGTTTTGTTTTCACACTATTCAACAATTTGTTCATCCGCACATGCAAATTAAAAACTATTTGTAAAAGTGAGAAGTTATCAGTAAATCATTTAGTTTTTTTTAAATTTATTTATTTATTTACATTAGGTCGACCTCCACAAATGTTAAAAACGGATTTCAGAATACACACCCTCAACCTCTCCATGTTAACAACGGATTTCGAAATAAACACCATTTGGGGGGATATTTAAAAAAAAAAGTCGATAAAAGTCGTCATTTAAAAAGAAATTTAAAATCAAATGTTTGTAAAAGTGAGAAATTATTAATAAATGTTTAGTAACATTTTTCGGTGCTAATGCAGAGAGTGATCCGCGCTATTTTTTAAATCGTGTTTTTTTTTTATCCCAACCAATCTTATATCGAAAAACAAAAAAACCTCAAAAAGCAAGCGACTTTTTTTTTGGGGGGGGGCCTTATATAATAAAGAAAAAATGTGTAAATTAAATAAATTTGGAAGATAAACAAATGAATTATGTTTTTTTGTTTTTTTTATTTACTAAACAGAAAATGAAATCTTTCGTCAATTCGTGGCTGTGAAATGAATAGAACCGGAAGTTCAGTTATATCAACAGAACAGATTCGCACCACGGTTAAAAAAAAATATTTTATTTAATATTTTAATAATTCGCGAGGTAAATTTATTTTAATAACATAAAAACATGCCTGGACTCTAAAGATGGGTTGTCTGAAAATTTCAAATAAATTGGTAACGTAGAAATATGGTTTTATTCGTTTGGAACAAACCAAATTTACATTTTTATAAATATAGATATATATATATATGTATAAATATATATATATAAATATATATATATGTATAAATATATATATATAAATAAATATATATATATAAATATATATACAAATATATGGGTATAAATATATATATATATATGTATAAATATATGTATAAATATATATGTATAAATATATATATATAAATATATATATATAAATATATATATATGTATAAATATAAATATATGTATAAATATATATGTATAAATATATACATATAAATATATATGTATAAATATATATATATATATATGTATATGTATAAATATATATATGTGTATAAATATATATATGTGTATAAATATATATATGTATATAAATATATATATATGTATAAATATATATTTATATAAATATATATATACGTATAAATATATATGGATATATATACGTATAAATATATATGTATATATGTATATATATGTGTATATATGTATAAATTTATATGTATATATATATGTATATATATACAAATGTGTATATATGTATAAATATATATATAAATGTATATATATATGTATAAATATATATATAAATGTGTATATATATGTATAAATATATATATAAATGTATATATATATGTATAAATATATATATAAATGTGTATATATATGTATAAATATATATATAAATGTATATATATATATATATAAATGTATATATATGTATAAATATATATATATAAATGTATATATATATGTATAAATATATATATATAAATATATGTATAAATGTATATATACATAAATGTATATATATAAATATATATATGTATGTATAAATATATATATATAAATATATTTATATGTATAAATATATATATATAAATATATTTATATGTATAAATATATATGTATAAATATATATATATATATATTTAAATATATATATATATATATATTTATACATATATATAAATATATATATATATATTTATACATATATATAAATATATATATGTATAAATGTATATATATAAATATATATATATGTATAAGTGTATGTATATATAAGTATATATATATAAGTATATATATATATATAAGTATATGTATATATATATGTATATGTATGTATATATATATGTATTAGTATATGTATGTATATATATGTATAAGTGTATGTATATATATGTATAAGTATATGTATCTATGTATGTATAAGTATATGTATGTGTATATATATGTATAACGTGTATGTATGTATATATATAACGTGTATGCATATATATGTATGTATATATATATGTATAACGTGTATGTATGTATATATATGTATAAGTATTTGTATGTATATATATGTATATATATGTATAAGTATATATATATAAATATATATATGTATATATATATATATGTATAAATATAAGGACCTTAGTTATGTATACATATATATATATATATATATATATATATATATATATATATATATATATATTTATTTATAATGTCATTAGAAGAGTTTCACCATCCATTTCCTAGTCCAGAAGAAGTGTTCACGAAATTAAATGGCGGTAAATTTTTTTCTAAGATCGACCTAAGGGTTAATACAGATTCCGGTAAACGACAAAAGCGCTAACCTCCCCTATATTAACCCTGATCGGGGTTTGTACAGATACGGAAGACTCGCGTTTGGTGTCAAGGAGGTACCTGCAATATTCCTGCAAGTAATGGATAATATGCTGTCCGGCTGAGACACCGCAATCGCATATCCTGGTGACATTATCATAGCGAGCAAAAGCAGGGAGGAACATGAAAAACATATCAGACAAGTATTCAGTCGAATACAAGATTATGGATTTAAGATCAAAGCAGATAAATGCGAGTTCTTTTTTCAAACAATTTAATACCTGGGTCAAATAATCGATAAGGATGGCAGACGCCCAGACCCATATAGGGCGATCGCTATTAAAGAAATGCCGGCACCAGTAAACATATCTCAATTGCAGAGTTTTTTAGGTTTGGCAAATTATTACCAGGAGTTTATCCTAAATATGCACAAATTGCGCACACCACTTAATGAATTGCTGAAAAAGGATAAGGCTTGAGAGTGGACAGAATATTGCCAGACATCATTCCAAGAAATAAAAAGAATACTGACTCCAAAATTATTTCTAGCGCATTTCAACCCGCAGTTGGACATAATAGTAGCTAGCGACGCTAGTCAATATGGCGTCGGGGCGTGCATGCTACATCGAATGCCGGATGGCTCGAAACAGCCTATTGCTTTCGTATCACGGACTCTCTTGCCAGCGGAAAAGAATTATTCTCAGATCGAGAAAGATGCACTAGGAATTCTATTTGCAGTTTCAAAATTCCACCGGTTCTTTTACGGAAGACATTTTTTTCTACAAACCGACCACGGCAACTACGACAAATTTTTTATTGGAATTGTTTGCTCGGTTTGGAGTTGTAGACTATTTGGTTAGCAACAACGCTACACAGTACACCTCGACAGAGTTCAGAGAATTCTGCGAGACGTATCAAGTCAAGCATATTACGACACCCCACTACCACGCCAGAAGCAACGGCCAGGACGAACGCTTCGTCGATACGCTTAAAAGGGCATTAAAAAAGGTGTCCGGTACACCGACAGAAAAGGCCCTTCAGCAATTTCTGCAGGTTTACAGAATCACGAGAAATCCGGAAAAACAGATGCGGGATTCCCAGCAGAAATCATGTGTGGACGGAAAATAAAATCCGTATTTGATAAACTGCTACCCAAACACATAGTACACAACAGAACCTCTACAATGCCAACGAAACGGTTTAACAGCGAAGATAATGTGTATTTTAGACATTTTAGAAATAACGTTTCTTTTTGGGAACAGAGCTCGAACTTACGAAGAATCGGCCATGTTACATACATCATTCAGGGCCCAAAGTTCCAACATAAGAGGCACCTGAACCAAATCAGGAAACGCTTCTACGAGGATAAAGAAGAACATCGCAGGACGGCAGTGAGGCGATTGAAACTGTGTATGACTGTTTTGACATAGACCCTCCAAAAGGGATGTCAGAACCGAGACGCTCGGGCAGAAAGAGGAAGCGCACAGACCCCTTGGTGGTCTGCCCCAAAAGGAAGAAAGATTGATTTTCACAACCGCGGAAATCAGCTTGGGAGGGGGAGGGGGCAATCACCCTCTAAATGGACTGTTCTATCCATTATATAAACCATAGACCTTTTGATCCCAGGTGTGGATTAATCACAAGAGCGACCCTCGCCTGCTCAGTGATGTTTACTATTCTTTTCAGTTGTAACCTTTTTACGTTGTTGTTCCAGTAATACATTGTTTAAACTCTATTCCGTTGTTATGTTTTCCTTGTGGCTTATTGCAAGCCATGGCAATGATTTACTTCTGCATTGCTAAAAAAACACGTAAAATTTCAAGTTTTATAAATTCTTTGCAAGTAATGAAAAAAATTAAGAAATTTACTTGTGGAGTTTGAACCTAAAGACCAGACCACGTCATGCAATAATAATAAAAAAAAACATTATCCACTTACCCCCAGTAGCATTTTCACGGCTCGTTGTTCTATCATTGTTGCTAGGCGACGACATGGAAGAAATGGCTTTACTGATGATAGATAAATTAAAATAACGGTTTTGATTATCGATTATCGATAATTATCGGGGGTATTCTGAGACAAAACTAAGATCAACCTCTCAGACTTTTCAATTAAAGTTTTATAAACTTTCAAGAAAATCTGTTCAGTCGTTTCGGAGTCTATAATGAACGCACTAACACATACACGCACACAGACAAAGTTGCATTTATATTTCCACAGTCAAATATCTTAGCTCACAAGAGCCATAGAAGTCAATAAACCGGAAGTCAAGGACTCTAGTTTCGCCCTTATTTTGGGCTCATCAGTAAGACATATCCGAACTCGGATTCGAAACCCTACTGCTCTCCCTTGATCGTAATGTTTCTGCCTATCCCCCTTCTCTCTCTCTCTCTCTCTTTCTGATCGCATGCAAGAGGCTCGAGTCCTGAATTCTATATATCTAACTGAGGAGCCAAAAAATAAGGGCAAAACTAGAGTCTCGGGATCCCGTTTTGTTGGCTGTCATGGCTCTTGTGAGCTGCGATATTGTTTGACTGGAAATAATTATATAATCTCTCACATTCTGAAAGATATATGAAAGAAAGAGAGAGAGAGAGAGAGAGATATCAATACAGTTTTATTCATCTTTTTTCTTTCAATATGTCAAATATTTTGTTTTTACACCAACTGTTTCATTACGTAGAACCAATCAGTTATTTTTATGTCAATGTTTAATACATATATCTATATATCTATAAAAGTGAACGTGTCTGTGTGTGTCTGTGTGCATTTCCCTACGCAATAACTCTGTCAATTTTAAATCTACAGGCTCGAAATTTGATATACAGGGTATTGAGATTTGGGAAAATTTTTGTGATCGGTTTTCGGACAAAACTTTGGCTGTCAAGGGGTCAAAGTTCAAGGATTTGACCTTTGAGAACTCTACCAAACTCCTCTGACAATTTTGGGTCGAAACGCTTGAAATTTTATATATAGGTTCCTTGGACATGGATCTAACTAAATAACTTGATTTAAATCCAAAACAATAAATGTTAAGGGGTCATAATAGGGGGCAAAGTTTTTAAAAAAATTGATCCCCTTCGGTCTTTACCAAATTACTCAGACAATTTCTGGTCTAAACATTTGAAATTTTACATAAAAGGGTATTCATAGGTAGGGCAAGCTTTTTCATCGATTTGAGTCGTAAATTTGAGCTACCAATATATAAATGTATGTATATATGTCTGCATGTCTGCCTAAAACTTTCGACGGAGGCGACAGATTTTCACAAGATCAGTATCGTTTTGAAGTTCGACCTTTCAGACGACAAATATCGAAATATTTGCTAAAAACATTAATTTCTTCACCCTCAACTGGGCACTTTACTATAGGGAGGGGTCGCTTTTTTCGCTAATATTGTCGAATATCATCCCCTCTTTTCGATTGTCTAGCTATAATTTAAACCTACGTCACTTCCGGTTTGGCGGTGGTCGTAACAGCAAAGACGTCACGTTTTTCCGCATTCTTTTCTTCCTTCCTGGTACGGGTTCGAGCCTGCTTTCTTACATTTTTTTTTTTTTGCTCAAGATCCACCTCAAAACCTCCGGGAAACGCCGAGCTGAGATATATATATATATATATATATATATATATATATATATATATATATATATATATATATATATATATATATATATACATTGGATAATACATGCTTATATAATTGTAGGTCAGTCATTCACATATTTACGACAGGCATACCTACCACAATACAAAAACTGTGTTTTTATTTCTAAGACTTACCATTACAAAATTGTCGATGCATTACTCGATATGTTAATGTGTGTTCCTATTTAGTCATTGTCATTCTTTCCTTCTCTCGACATGAGCTGGTTCTCAGATCGATTCCAAATTGTCATGAAAAGCTCTATCTATTGTGTTGCAAATACTTAAGAAAATTGAAATCAGATGTATCGATCCCCATATCGATTTGTTTACCTTTTCTTTTATTTGTACGTTTTAATACAATTAATTTCTCATAATTCACAACCTCGATTATTCTACCAGTTTTGCGTAAATACAACCTTGAAGCAGTAAGTACGCGTATAACCTTAGATATGTGAGCATGGGTTGACCTTAGGTACATATGCATGGGTATGAACAGATGTAAGCATGAGTATTACATTAGGCACATAACCATGACTATAACCTTAGGTACATAACAATGTGTATGACCCTAGGTACATAAGCAAGGATACGTCATTAGGTATGTAACCATGGCTATGAACTTAGATATGTAACATAGGTCAGACATTACGTATAGAACCATGGGTTGACATAGGTACGAAATATTAGTTAGACATTAGGTATATAACTATGGGTATGACATTATGCATGTAATCATGGTTATGACATTGGACATGTAACGATGGTTATGACATTAGGTATTTAACAATGGTTATGACATTAGGTATTTAACAATGGATATGACATTGGGCATGTAACAATGGTTATGATATTGGGCATGTAACAATGGTTATGACATTGGGCATGTAACAATGGTTATGATATTGGGCATGTAACAATGGTTATGACATTGGGCATGTAACAATGGTTATGACATTGGGCATGTAACAATGGTTATGACATTGGGCATGTAACAATGGTTATGACATTGGACATGTAACAATGGTTATGACATTGGGCATTTAACAATGGTTGTTACATTGGGCATGTAACAATGGTTATGATATTGGGCATGTAACAATGGTTATGACATTGGGCATGTAACAATGGTTATGACATTGGGCATGTAACAATGGTTATGACATTGGGCATTTAACAATGGTTATCACATTAGGTATTTAACAATGGTTATGACATTAGGTATTTAACAATGGTTATGACATTGGGCATGTAACAATGGTTATGACATTGGGCATGTAACAATGGTTATGACATTGGACATGTAACAATGGTTATGACACTGGGAATGTAACAATGGTTATGACATTGGGCATGTAACAATGGTTATGACATTGGGCATGTAACAATGGTTATGACATTGGGCATGTAACAATGGTTATGCCATTGGGCATGTAACAATGGTTATGACATTGGGCATGTAACAATGGTTATGACATTGGGCATGTAACAATGGTTATGACATTGGGCATGTAACAATGGTTATGACATTGGACATGTAACAATGGTTATGACATTCGGCATGTAACAATGGTTATGACATTGGGCATGTAACAATGGTTATGACATTGGGCATGTAACAATGGTTATGACATTGGAAATTTAACAATGGTTATGACATTGGACATTTAACAATGGTTATGACATTGGACATTTAACAATGGTTATGACATTGGACATTTAACAATGGTTATGACATTGGACATTTAACAATGGTTATGACATTAGGTATTTAACAATGGTTATGACATTGGGCATGTAACAATGGTTATGACATTAGGCATGTAACAATGGTTATGACATTGGGCATGTAACCATGGTTATGACATTGGGCATGTAACCATGGTTATGACATTAGTATAAACACAGATATGACCGTAGATGTAGACGTCATACCTACTCAATACACACACGCATGCAACAAGGAAAATATATACCCAGACATTTCGTACACGGTTCACGTAAATGATATCAATCCTCTTCATGTATTGTTCATCACCAACTGACAACCTCATTAAACATCAGGCCATGATAAAATAATCTCGATACTAAAACGCGTAAGAGTACAAAAGATTGTACTAACGTATGAAATTAGGCATATAACCATAGATATGAAATTACTAACGTATGAAATTGGGCATATAACCATAGATATGAAATTACTAACGTATGAAATTAGGCATATAACCATAGATATGAAATTACTAACGTATGAAATTGGGCATATAACCATAGATATGAAATTACTAACGTATGAAATTGGGCATATAACCATAGATATGAAATTACTAACGTATGAAATTAGGCATATAACCATAGATATGAAATTACTAACGTATGAAATTGGGCATATAACCATAGATATGAAATTACTAACGTATGAAATTGGGCATATAACCATAGATATGAAATTACTAACGTATGAAATTAGGCATATAACCATAGATATGAAATTACTAACGTATGAAATTGGGCATATAACCATAGATATGAAATTACTAACGTGCAGAATTGAAATGTAATTAAAACAAACATCTCGCTGCACAACTCTTCAATTAGCTCCTAATTATAATAGCGCCCCACGTTTTAGTAGCGATGTGCTTTATTTGGGCGGGTTTAATTGGCTTCCTCCTTTGGAGGAAGCTCAACAAGAGCATAAAATTCACTTTCGCATGTATATCCCCGTTAGGAAAGATGGTGATATATTTTTGCAACTCATACGGGGAGGTGGCGACGTCCTCCTACGTACAGCACCTAGAGTTCTCAAATTGGTCACCCAACTGGTATTGACCAGGCTGAACGTTGCTTAACTTCGATGATCTAACGAAATGGGTATGTCACCGTGACTATACTCTATTTGAGATGAATAACAGTAATATATATATATATATATATATATATATATATATATATATATATACTAGTAGGGAGACCCAACGTTGCCCGAGGTTGAATGATGATCAACGAATATTTCACACTCTTATATTTTTATTGTCATCGAAATCCATAAAATCGCCCGGGAGGAAGCTTCATGTAGTAACTTAGTCCAAAATATATTTTATTCTACATTGCACTTTAGAGAACCTACTGTTTCTTTTATAAAATTATTTTATATAAACTTCTTTACAGTTAACGATAAAAGAAACAGTAAGAAATTTACGTGCGAGGTTTGAACCTACAGACCACGTCATGCAAAAAAGAAATAAATAAAAGAAGGAAATTTTAAGTCTTATAAAATTCTTTGCAGTTAATGAGAAAAAATAAGAAATTCAAGTGCGGAGTTTGATCCTACAGGCCACATTAGGCAAAAAAAAAAAAAGAAGACCCCCCCCCCAAAAAAAAAATATCAACTTAACCACAGTACAATTTTCACGGCTCATTGTTCTATTATTATTGCTAAGCGGCGAAATGGAAAAAATGGCTTTACCGATGATAGATAAATTAAAATAACGGTTTCGATTATCGGTAATTATCGAGGGATATTCTGAGACAAAACTTAACTAAGATCACTCCCAGACTTATACACTAAAGTTCTGTAAATTTTAAAGAAAATATGTTCAGCCGTTTCGGAGTCTATAAGGAACGAACTCACACACAGACAAAATTGCATATATATATATATATATATATATATATATATATATATATATAAACCAATTCATTGTTTTTAATAAGGTGTCAATACTTATCATTTTATAGATAGATCAATATTTATAAAGGCCCAAAAACCACCCGGGTAGAAGAGTAAAATGAATATCAGGTTAACGGTGAGACAACACCGTGATGATTGGTAATAATGGCGGTGATTAGGCAGGATTGAATTATCAGCGAGAGCAGCTCAACAAGAATTTGTTTAAATTGGACTTGAAAACGACTATGCTGTCGTCAACTGGGAAGCAGCCCTGTGGTATTGTATCACACGGACGTTTAGTTCTAGAAAAGAAACTCTGTTTATGGAAAATATCTTGTAGTTTTAGTTAGAGAGAGAGGGGGGGAAGAGTAAGCTTTGATAGTGGTTGTAGCTAGATGAGTTTTTCTTGTGAATGTTTTTCAAGGAGAGGCATAGATTGAAGCTTAGCCGAGCACCTGCCACGAAAATAATAATAGAGTAAAGAAAGACTAGCAACATCTCTTCTGTGAGAAAAAGGTAGCAGGGAGGAGAAAAGAGCATCGCCCACTAGATGTCGAAGTCGGTTTTGCACTCTGTCAAAGCAAGAAAGGATGAATCTCTCCGGAATGTGGCAAGAAACGACGCGTTAAACGGTACTCATCTGAACGTTTGAACTTCGAAATTATATCACTCCTTTAAAAAAAACAAAACAAAAAAAAAACAAAGACAATAAAATAAAGAAAAAAACTTACAGAACGACAGGTGAAATTCTTTCGACCTCATCGCAACAGCTAGAGGTTTACTTTGATGCCAAAGCCGATCAATTCCACCAACGAGTTTTATTTTTGAAATATTCAAACATCATCATCATCATCATCATCATCATCATCATCATCATTATTATTTATTTATTTATTTATTTTATCTTATTTTATTTATTTATTTTTTTTTTATTAATTTCTCCAAGTACTTATCCTGGATTTTACTGGGTTCGTTTTTATCGGCGTCTCGTTAAGATTGACTGTATATCCAGCAAAATCGTTACATAAACATTGACAATCACTCATCACTGCATACCAAGTGTATTGATATTTGTCAGATCCAAAAAATTGCGTGCATAGTATGAGGTAGTCGCAATAATAATGAACAAAAAGTAGTCGGAAGACTTTTTGTCTCGCAATTTGCTTTTCCCCCTTTCTTCTTTTTTGTGTTTTTGTCGACTCGTGTAAAGGTGCACCAGAAAGTTGGGGAGTCTTTCTATCTATGTTGTAAACTGAACCCCCACTTTTAATCCTAATAAATTACTGCTTTTCGATTCGGAAATCAATTGTGTGTTGTACATTACAACTATGCTTAAAAAATGACGATGAACAATCATCCGTACAAATTCTATTGTTTGGTTGCGATGAACGAGTACAATTAGTGAGAAGGGGGAGGGGTACGAGATTTGACTGAGCTTGATTTCCCTACTTCATTAGCCTGTTGCATTTTTACCGATCTCAATGTTGATAACCAGGTATCCACAACTGCCAACACTCAACTCTGGATTTCATCTACGCATGTAATATAGACACGCCCCGTATTATACGTGACTCTTATCTATTTAATGTCTATTTAACAATAAGTTTATTTTCTTCTGCTTTATTTGCAAATGACTTTTATTAGGTGTCTCTACATAAAATCAGCAGATTTTTTCCGGCCAGGTGCGTGTCTGCATCAGTCTAATTTAATTTCTGCTGGTCAAATCTAATTTAAGACAATCAAGATCCGATATTTAACAGGTTTTATTTCTATGTTGAGTGCTCGACTGAGCTTCGATCTTCGAGTCTTTCATCGTAAAACATTTATAGCAAAATCTTATGATTTTACCACATTTGCAAGGAATTTGCCATTCATCCTTCGCGTGTCTAGCAACAAACACAATTTCAATGAAGAACATTTTTTCCCAAGAAATTTACATCCGCGCAACACATTACAACAAGATTACTTGCCTGCGGGCTACAATATGGTCATCTTAATATCTAATGTCAATAAACACATATAATAAACCATCCTCATAAGCTTGTACATTTATTTATTTCATTCATTATTTATAATCCGCTCATAATATTCATTTAGTCTCAGTCTGCTATCTCATTCGCTTTTCGAGTTGCTTTTAACCTGAATAGGCGCTAACGTATCAGTAAAAAAGGAAAACATAAGTGATTGTAAAGTAAGGGATCGTTGATTTACATTTAAAAACAGAAAACTAACGTTGGTGATTTGTGAGACATTTATAAAGTTAGATGAAACTCGGCTCGTAAAATTATTATTTTTTTAATTTACTTAGTACTTTCTGTTTCTGTTGTGCATTTGGCTGGACAATTAGTTATGGTCAAGCGGATATGAAAGCCATTCTTAACATGGGGGAAGGGGGGCTTTTACGTTATATGAAAGGAATATAATAATTAATCGGAAAGGATTATATCTTGCTTGTTATCGTCGTTCCGTCGAAAAAATATATCTCTACTATTACATAAAATGTGTCTTTGTGTTCGTTCCCTATGTGCTCAGAAAACAGCTTGAGTCAGTGCTCGCAAATGACCTCTTCACGTGTCCATTAGATAAACATTCGTGCGCAAGCTATTTGTTTGTTTGTTTGTTTGTAAATAAACAAACAGCGAGCTTCGCTTTATCGCCAATTAAGTATCAGGCAAGATACATTTAAGACAATGCTCAATCCGGAGAGGGGAGGGGTTAAAAAGGATATATATATATATATATATATATATATATATATATATATATATATATATATATACTAGCAAAAGTACCCGTCGTTGACTGGGTTCAAAAACAGCCTACAGAAAATGGACTCTGATTTATGAAAGTATGATAGGTTATGAAAAGGAAGGGTTGTAAAGAGATAGCTCCGAATTAAGGGGTATCAAAACCAAAGCAAAATATGATGAAAGTAAAAATAAAATAGATAAACTCTATAATTTATTATACCATACCTGTTCACACTGAAACATTTATCACAATATTCTGTGGATCTATATTAAAAAAAAAAAAAACTTGTTAAACTTTGTGACATAT
Organism: Euprymna scolopes; assembly: GCF_053919585.1. Lineage (NCBI taxonomy): Eukaryota > Metazoa > Mollusca > Cephalopoda > Sepiida > Sepiolidae > Euprymna > Euprymna scolopes. Next base: position 38,419,616 of record NC_136502.1, on the reverse strand, counting down.
TTCCATTCTATGGAGGTCAGGCGCGAACGAACACCCCATAATTTTATTATACCATATTTATTCAAACTGAAACATAATTATCAAAGTATACTTACGCAGATAGATATGAAAAGTCTTTATTAAAGTTTGTGTCTATTTCCATTCTATGGAGGCCAGGTGCGAACGCAGACCCCACAATTTTATTATACAATCCCTATTTAAGATAAAACATACTTATCAAAGTATTATGTACCTCTATATTAAAAACACTTGTAAACGTTTTTTTAAATTTTTCAATTTTTTATTTCCATACTTTGTGGACCAGGCGCGAACGCAGACCCCACAATTTTAATGAACCACCGTTCTGCCAGATCAATCATACCCATTCCTGTGTCTCGATACATCTTCTATCATTATATGTAATCAGTTTTTTTAAGTAGTCAACCATATAGGAGCCTATTCGTGACCACACACACACACACACACACACACAGACTTTCGACTTTATATTATAGATATATTCTCCTATTATATAAATGGAACTGTGCCTGTGTGTTCATTCCCTATGGACTCAGAAAACAGTTTGGACGATTTTTAATAAATTTCACACCAAAGTACTCTGTATGCCTGGCAGTGTTCTTAGATAGGTTTTGTATCGGAATGTCTTCGATGAGTATCAATAACCAAAATAATCCGATGGAAGAATGAGCAGGCGATTTTTTTACCAAAGTTAACACCTTACAAAACCTAACACCACAAGTGCATTTGAGAAGTTTTATGACAACACAAGCCTAAAAACTCGGCATATAAAAACAACAGTAGATTCTTTGATATAACAGGGGCGCGTTCGAAATGAATGTTTCTGTTTAGAGCACAATTGAAGTATGATACTTGACTTTTGAATTTTAAACGTTAATTCAGACCATTATAGATAAAAAATAATTTTATAAAATCAATAGTAGGTTCTCTACAGTGCAATGTACACTATAATGTATTGTGAAGAAAGTCACTGCGAGGAAGCATGTGAAACTTCTTCCTGGTGCATCGCGATGGGCCTCCAATTAGAGCAGGTAATCAATCGATTTGATTGAAAAGTGAGCGGTTTCACCGATTTCGATGACAATAAAAATATAGGAGTATGAAACATTCGTTTATCATTATTTAATCCCGGGCAACGTCACGTTACTCTGCTAGTAGAAGATAAAATAATATAAAATATGTATTGTTTCAGTATTAAAACAAACAAAAAGTTAGCTGAGCTGTCGTAAAAAAAAAAAACGAAACCATCTACATTGTTTTGCCTTGGTCCTTCTTCTTTGTGTTTCTTTTTACAATCCTGTCCATCTGCTGCTCTCCCTTTATTGTTTCTGTCTTACCTTTCATCCTAACTCCTCTCCTTGCTCTCCTTTCTTTATTTCTTTTCTGCTTCATCATCAGAAGACTTGTTCCCTCAACTGCTTTCCGCATTCAATATGGCGTTATTTGCAAAAGCCCAACTCCCAAGTTGACTTATTCATTAGTTGTCATGGTAACCGATATTACTTTTTATGTTAGACTTGGCTTTTTGCCAGGATAGCATCCAACGGACGTTTTTTTTAATGCATTTTTTTTTTAAGTTGGATTTAAAGAGATTGTTTTTCTTGCAACGTTAGTGTGCGCTGGTAAGTTTCGGGTTATTCGCGTGCAAATCGAAAATTTGATCGAAGTCTGTAGAAATTACGTAAAATTCTTGTCTATCTAGTAACCACCCGTGATTTTTTTAATAGCGGGGGGGGGTCCTGTTTAGCCACAAAGGATCTAAAACATACTAAGTTGAAAAACTAGTCAACAATAAGTGTTAGATGAAATAGATTCCGGCCAAGAAAACAGCAATTTTTTGTCAGAAGCATCGCTTATGGAATGGGAGGACTAAAGTACAAAAAAAAAAAAAAAGGAAAAGAGATTAATATTATTCAAATTAGTATTTCTGACATATACCATTTTTTGTTATTATGCATTGTAATCCCTTTCCTTTTATTACGCTCTTAAAGCGTTATTTACTCGTGTGCGTATTAATAACGGATATGTCGTATAGTGTCTATATAACGTGTAAACATACAATGTCTTTATAAATGTATGTATAAATATACGGGCCGTATCGTCTCTTAAAATATATATACAAAACGTGTTCATGTAATCGTGTAATTGTTAGCGGCAGTATCGTCTAATATGTGTGCAGTGTTCGATTGTTGATTTAATGTATATTGCGAGTGCCTATATGCGTTGATTACACATCAGACATATTCTCGTAGACGAAGTGCGACGTACATTCTTTTATCGTGTCTTTCTCTTCTAGTTGCTGAAACATTGTGAACGAAGATATTCCACTTCGAAGGTAACACACAGAAAACAGCTTATATTTTATATAACTTTATTTCTTTGATGTTCCACGTCTGCAAACATTTCACTTAGTTTCTACACCTTTGTAAAAATGCGTCCATAAGTGCTTCAGTAGACGTAAAATTGACGAACAATTCCGAGTCCGATCCCCGGTAAACTAGCGTACTAACTGATTTCTCAGACTGTTTACTTGAATGTATCATAACCGTTTATTTGTTAGTTAAGCACTTTACGTAAACAGGTCAATCTTATTGTTTATTGATAGCTGTAAATATTTATTCTAATATTATATTCTGAACTAAATTTCAAGTCTTTTGTTATCGTAAACTCTTTAAATATTTTATAGCCACTTGAAAATATTTGATTTCTAATATTTATTTTCTAACATTCTTCTGCTATTGCATTATTTTATATTTCAATACGATTGCACATTAGTTCGTTCGTCCATCGATACTTTCAGTTTTATGGAAACACTAGAATTCTATTTCTAAAAGACTACTCTGTGGAGCCCTAATATTTAACAGAAGGGCAGAACTTGTCTCGTAGCTAGCCCGTTTGGAGTTCAGGGGATTGAACCCTGATGTATTTCTTTCGGTCTTTGTTTGTCTGATAACTAATATATAAGAAACGTGGGTAAGTATCCTTGGTAGAGAGAAAGGTCATCGTGCTTCTCTGGTCGACACTATCTAGGGTAATAATAAAGGAGGCTGAATTCAGTGATATCTACTTGAGATGTTCTCCATCAGCACTCGATAAATGTCGAGGTATCCACAAGTGTAATGGTGCGTACGGATGTGTATGTCCTTAGAGATATTTCCTGCTTGAATGACTCAATTCCTCACTGACATGCAAATGTTTCTGTTTAAGGGTCGATAACTTTGCTACTGAATTTATACCCATAAGTTAAAAAGTATACGTTGTTTTCAAATGGTTTGAACTTCTGCTCTCACTTTTGTTATTATGTGGCAATGTTATCCCCAAGCATCAAGTGACTTCATGTCTTATCTTAAGTAATCGCCATTATATATATATATATATATATATATATATATATATATATGTATGTATATATATATATTAGTGATGGACGATTCCAAATTACTAGTGATTCCTTACTAAATTTCCGATTCTTTATAAATCTCTGAATATTTACTATAAAATTGTTATTTTTTCCGATTACCGTCAAAAGACAGGTTAAGAGTGCAAATATTTTCTCCTACGTGAAAATACACTTGTGGGGGTAATCTGTAGATTTTGAGTTTGATTGGTCGTTTAAAATCAATAAATATTCAGTATTAAATAATTATTACCGGTTGCAGAAGATTTTATTTTAAACAAAATCCAATAAAAAGGAGTTAATTAAAGGAATCGTTTTGGCATCGAAAAATAAATACAAATATTTTCCGATTCCGATGCCCGAAAACGTTCCGATTTCTTAGATTCCCGGTTCCTATTAATCGTCCCAACACAAATATTATTAATATAAACATGTACAAAAGAGGAAAAAACAGACTTCTTTTCTTCGCCGAATGGGATATTTGGTATCTTTTGATAAGTAACAATCTGAACACCTCCATGGAGTTTGTACATGTTTAGATGAATAATAAATAAATAAATAGCTCTATTTACTATATATATATATATATATATATATATATATATATATATATAATGTGTATGTATATATATATATATATAATGTGTGTGTATGTATATATATATAATGTGTGTGTATGTATATATATATAATGTGTGTGTATGTATATATATAATGTGTGTGTATGTATATATATATGTGTGTGTGTATGTATAAATATATATATAGTGTGTATATATATATATATGTATGGGTATGTATGCATATATATGTGTGTGTGTGTATGTATATATATGTGAGTGTATATATATGTCTGTGTATATATGTGTGTATGTACATATATATGCATATATATGTGTATGTATGTATATATATATGTGTATGTATATATGTGTGTGTATATATATATGTGTGTAGGTATATATATATGTGTATATATATGTATATATATATGTGTATGTATATATATACGTGTGTATGTGTATATATGTATGTGTATGTATGTATGTATGTATGTATGTATGTGTGTATATATATATATGTATGTGTGTATATATATGTATGTTTGTGTGTATATATATGTATGTATGTGTGTGTGTATATGTATGTATGTATGTGTGTATGCATATATATATATGTGTGTATGCATATATATGTGTGTATGCATATATATGTGTGTGTATGCGTATATGTGTGTGTATGCATATATATATATATGTATGTGTATGCATATATATATATATGTATGTATATATATATGTATGTGTATGCGTATATATATGTATGTGTATGCGTATATATATGTATGTGTATGCGTATATATATGTGTATGCATATATGTGTTTGTATGTGTATATATATGTGTTTGTATGGATATATATATATGTGTGTATGTATATATATATGTATGTTTTTTTACACAGTGGTCACCACTGATCAAGGCCCGGAAGCCACTCAGGGATAAGGGTTACTGCAAGTACATCACGCTAGTGTGGAGATTTGATGAAGTGTTTATTTAAGGGGGCGGTTCATTAGGAATTTGTTAACGTTGGACTTGAACACATCCAAGTTGTAGTCAGGTCGGAAGCAGGCAGACGGAACAGAGTTCCACAGGCGTGCAGTTCTAAGAAAGAAGCTTTGTTCATGGAATCCCCGTTTTGATTTAGCTACAGATAAAGAGTGGGGGAAATTTTTCACAGTGGATTCAGCTAGACGAGTGTTTTTCGTGAAAGATTGGCAAGGGGGGACCAGAGATTGGAGTTCAGACGAGCACCTGCCATGGAAATAACGATAAAACAAGGATAGGCTCGCAACGTCTCTTCTGTGGCAGAGAGGTTGCAGGGTAGAGAAAAGGGCATCCCCCACTAGGCCACGAAGTCTATTTTGTACTCTTTCAAGGTAGGATAGGCTGTTTTTAGCAGCTCCTGCCCAGATATGGCAGCAGTATTCCATCCTTGGACGTACTTGGCTTTTATATAGATAGAGAATTGCATCAGTAGTGAGATATCTTCTGGAGCGGTAGAAGGATCCCACCATCTTTCCAGCGACCTTGGCAACAGACTTGATGTACGTGTTCCATTTCAGATCAGGAGTAAAGGTCAATCCCAGAAGCTTGTCAAAACACGGGGCCTCTCCCAGACGAGAGCCATCCATCCCAATTGATGCTAGATGGGGATCAGAGCATTGATGATGTAAGGATAGGAGTTTGGTTTTAGATGCATTAAAGGTAACCAGCCACGTCTTCCCCCACTGAACCACGCGCTCGAGATAAGAGGAGAGAGAATCAGAGAGAAATTTGTCATTTACAGCCTTTGATGTGTTGCCGTAGATGGTCCTGTCATCAGCATAGATGTGAAGGAATGATTTAAGTATATGTGCATGTATATATATATATATATGTGTGTGTCTGTATATATATGTATTTATATGTATTCATATGTAAACATGTATGTGTATATATAAGTATGTGTGTGTATAATATATATATATATATATATATATATATATATATATATATATATATATATATATGTGGTGGGACGATGAATTGCAAAATCGGTACTTTCGGAGGTATCTGTATCGGAAAATTTCTGCTTATTTTCCGAAGCCAAAGAAAAAAACGATTCTTCTGTATTTAATTTTATTTAAAACAAAATCTTATAGTGATGATAAAATTATAAATATTTTTTTTTCCAGTAAACTAAAATCGATGGATTATAATCCTTCACACGTGTATTTTTACGTCTGAGAAAATATCTGCAAAATTAACATCAACTTTTAAAATATACATGAATAATAACCATATTGTAGTTAAATATTAAGAGATTTCTACTAAATCGGAATTGGTAATTGTATCGGACTCGGAAAAAATATTGGCATCATCCCATCAGTAATATATATATATATATATGTACTAGCAAAAGTACCTGTCGTTGACTGTGTTCAAAAACAGCCTACAGAAAATGGACTCTGATTTATGAAAGTATGATAGGTTATGAAAAGGAAGGGTTGTAAAAAGGTAACTTCGAATTTGGGGGTATCAAAACCAAAGCAAAATATGATGAAAGTAAAAATAAAATAGATAAACTCCATAATTTATTATACGATACCTGTTCACACTGAAACACTTATCACAATATTCTGTGGATCAATATTAAAAGAACCTTGTTAAACTTGTTAAATATATATGTGTGTGTGTGTATATATATATATAATATATATATATATATATATATATATATATATATATATTAAACTTTGTAACATATTTCCATTCTATGGAGGTCAGGCGCGAACGAACACCCCATAATTTTATTATACCATATTTATTCAAACTGAAACATAATTATCAAAGTATACTAACGCAGATAGATATGAAAAGTCTTTATTAAAGTTTGTGTCTATTTCCATTCTATGGAGGCCAGGCGCGAACGCAGTCCCCACAATTTTATTATACCATCCCTATTTCAGTTAAAACATACTTATCAAATTATTGTTATGTACATCTACATCAAAAACACTTGTAAACGTTTTTTTTCTTTCATTTTAAAATTTTTTATTTCCATACTTTGTGGACCAGACCCGTACGCAGACCCCACAATTTTAATGAATCATCATTATGCCAGATCAAACATACCCATTCCTGTGTCTCGATACATCTTCTATCATTATATGTAATCAGTTTTCTATAATAGTCAACCATATAGGAGCCCATTCGTGACCAGACACACACACAAACGTTCAGCTTTATATATATATATATATATATATATAATGTTTGTGTGTGGAGATATATGTATGTATATATGTATATACATGTATATATTTATATGTATATATGTGTATACGTATATGATATGCATATATATATTTATATGTATATATATATGTCTATATGTATATATATGCATGCATATATGTATGTGTATATATATATATATATATATATATATATATATATATATATATGTTATGAGAAAAATAAAAAAAAACGAATGAAATTATTAAAAAATCAACGTTTCGTCCTTATTTCAGAGGACATCTTCAGGATAATTGAAATAAAAAATAAAAATGTAAGAAAAGAAAAAGTCATAGATCGTGCGAAAAAGACAGTTCTTGAATCCTACCCATGTCGGGAAGGACAAACATATGTGTGCGTATGGGAAGGTTGGGTTGTTCGATGTCTATATATACACTTTTAAAAATGCGTTAAAATAAATATGTACATTGTTTTTTCTTTTTTTCTTCTGTAAACTTATTCATTCTGTTGAAATATTTAAGGAAAAACGGTTTAGCCAGGATCTGTTTTGATATTTTGTTCTTTGATTTTTATTTTCCCTATGCTAGGAGTTAAATGGTAGAAGCCTTTTCTTTGCGTAATAGTATTAGTATTCAATATTAGTGCTGATTCTGAAAGTCTTCTTTTAGCTCTATCTATCACGTATTTAATAATTTTCGCTTGATCTAAATTAAATGAGTGATCGTGTTCTGCACAATGGCAAAAGAGTGCATTTAGGGCGTTACCATTCCTTATATCTCTTCTGTGCTCGTTAAGTCTTAATTTCAATTTTCGCTGTGTTTGTTGACAGTTGTTACATGGGATGGAATATATACCGGCATCGGATGTGAGGGTTTTGGGAGAGTGCTTGATAGTTTTTAATGTCTGTTTTATGGTTGAGGAAGTTGTTTGTATCAAGTGAAAACCAAGTCTATTAAGAGTGTCGTAGATTTTTGTATTTTTGGTGGGGTGGGAATGAAAAGATGTCTGTTTAATAGTGAAGTATTTGTTTTATTTTTCTGTGTGTTTATGTTATAGTGTATTTTCGTAGCTTTTTTCTTTGCGTAAGAAATGAAATAGGATGGATACTGTAGTTTTCTTAAAACATTCGTAATATATTGAAATTCATCATTAAGATATTGGGAACTGCATATTCTAAAGGCACGCAAGAAAAAAACCAATAAGTTTTTTGTAAGCATAGCTATATTATTAAATTAATCCAAAAAACAGATGAACTAATACGCCGAATGCGATGGCGAGCAAATTTCTTCCTTAAAAATGAAAACGTAAACAAAAAAGAATCCTATGGTTTTAAAACCCTTAAAAATGCGAAAACAGTAGACCTTTTGATAAACTTTGAAAATGACCTTTTAAACGTAATTAAAAACTTAGAATTCCACAATCAACCTAACAATTTCCAACGGAAACTACACAAAATCGTTAGAAACATAATCAACTCTAATAAAATCTTTGTAAAAGCAAATAAAACAAGAAACTTTTATAAAATAGATAAGCAAGAATATAACAAACTAATCACAGAAAACATTACAAAAAACTACAAAAAACTAGACACAAGCGAATGCGACTACATAGATATAATAAATACCGAAAATAAACAAATTACCGATAAACTAAAAATTAGCGATAAAGTTGGCAAATTGAAACCTAGAGAGTCATACATTCTGCTTAAAGACCACAAATGGGACTTTAATAATAATCCCAGCACCCGCCTGATAAACCCAACTAAACCAGAAATAGTTAGAATTAGCAAAACTATACTTTCTAGAGTAAACAAACAAATCAAACAGGACCTAGAACTAAACCAGTGGGCAAATACTACCGAAGCAATCACCTGGTTTAAAAATATAGAAAACAAAGATAAATGTACGTTCATACAGTTTGACATCAGACTTTTATCCCTCGATATCCGAAGAACTTTTTAACATTGCCCTAGAATTTGCCGAGGAATACACTGATATATCCTCAGAAGAAATCAACATCATTAAAAAATGTAGAAAATCAGTTCTAATAAATACCAATAACCAATGGATAAAAACTAAAATGAAAAATTCATTCGATTTGGCGATGGGTGCCAGAGACTCTGCAGAGGCATCAGATCTTGTGGGATTATTCATTCTATATACCCTCACAAGCATATTCGATACTACGGATATCGGCCTATATAGAGATGACGGACTAGCTATAATAAAAAACTCTAACAAAGTCAAGGGAGAAAACTTTAAGAAAATCATACACAAAGAAATGAAAAAATTAGGCCTAAAAGCGGACGTATCAGCTAACATAAAAATAACAAACTTCCTGGACTTCACGTTAAACTTAGATAAAAACACATATGAACCATACTTAAAAGATAACGCTACTCCAATTTACGTAAACTCTAAGTCCAACCACCCACCATCAATTATAAAACATATTCCTAACTCGATCGTAAGTAGACTCAGTAATAACTCAAGCGATGAAAATGCATTTAACAGGTCATCCAATATTTACGAAACAGCCCTAAAAAATAGTGGATACAAAAATATCGATATCAAATATAAGCAACAAAACACCAACAACTATAATAAAATTTAAAATAGAAGAAAAATAACTATAATTTGGTATACGGCCCCATACAATCAAATGTTAAAAACAAAACTTGGCAAGAAATTTCTAGATCTTATTGAAAAACACTTTCCCGCAACCAACCCCTTACACAAAATCTTCAATAAAAATACCTTGAAGTTATCTTACAGTTGTTGCGAAAATTTAGAGATGATAATTAAGGCACATAATAACAAAATACTAAATGAAAACACTGTAAACAACAACAAAATAAACAATAAAAAGTAGACACCATGACAGAAATAAAACCAACACTAGCAGAAATAATAACAATAATAATAATAATAATAATAATAATAATAATAATAATAATAATAACAAACCAACCCCGGACAAGAACAACCATACCATAAATAACAATACTAGTAACTAACAAGATAAATGCAATTGTAGACACCGCACACTTTGCCCAGTCCAAAATAAATGTCTAACAAAAAGCGTAGTTTATCAAGCAACAATATTTGCGAAAGAAAACCCGAATAACAAGAAATATTACATAGGCATGACTTCCTTAGATTTCAAAACCCGATACTATGACCACAAAAGCACATTCAAAAATAAAAAAACACCGTATAAAAACAAAACTAGCGAATAAATACTGGGAACTCAAAGAAAGCGGACATTCGCCGGTAGTCGAATGGGAAATAATGAGACAAGCTACCACATGCAGACATTTAGACGACCCATGTAAATTATGCCTCCATGAAAATTTTTCTATCCTGTACTTTAAAGAACCTCAAAATCTATTAAACTGTAGGCGGGAAATAGCAAACAACTGTGTTCACAAAATAAAACTTACTCTAGGATAGCGATACAAAATAGCTTTAAAACTAACAATAACAATAGAAAATAAACAAATAAATAAATTAAATAAACATGAATATACATAAACGATCACACACACATATATGTATATATATGTATATATATGTGCATGTATGTGTGTGCACATAGGTATATTTATATGTATATAAAAAAAGAGAACGTCTACCTAAAACCACTAACCTAGTTCTAAAACAGATCCTTTGTTTGATAAAATGCATGCCCATTGGCTGATAGGAAGGGGCGCGGTGGATACTAGAAAGCTGATTGGCCAACTAGAAATCCTCAACATATATAAAAACAAGAAGCAACCACAGAATTCGCGCATAAGCCTGACGAATCCCATAGTTGGATGAAACGCAGAATATTCAGTGTAGCTTAATCGCCATATATATTTTATAAATTACTAACTAGCTCTACCTACGTATTGAGCACTTTTGAAGTAAACAAGTTTACGCATAAATATATACTTTCGTATATTAAATTTATGTGAATAAATGAAGTAGTTTATATATATATATATATGAGAGAGAGAGAGAGAGAGAGGGGGGAGTCACATTTTCGATATTATGGCCATATGTCTTTCTTCAAGAATCGGGTCAGATTATTGAAAAATGGCTAGTCAGAAACAAAGTTAGATTATCAGCTTAAATCCTATTGAGGTCCGACTTTGAAACTTCGGCAAGATAACTTCATAGGTTAGATTATAGTCTTATTCAATAACATGTTACAGCAATAACAAATGAAAAATGTCTAGTCAGAAGCAAAGTTGGATTTGTTATCTTAAATGCTATGTGGGTCTGACTTTAAAAACCAGAAAAATAACTTCATATGTTAGATTATAGTTTTATCTGGTGTAGACGTGTATTTCAGCTAGTCTATCATACGATTAGGTATAATAAAAAAATGACTTAAACTGTGTAATACAGTGCCATATTGTTTCTCGGATGACGGAATTATCTTGGAAATCTAACCACTTTTCTTTATGTCGTCAATTCTTGTCTGTCCTCGTTCCGCTTTTTATTTTCTCATTTCACCTATCCTTCCCTGTCCTCTGCCTTTTCCTTTTATCATCGAAAAGCGAACTTTTAAACGCAATTGCCAGTAAGTCTGACCATCCTGATTGGTTCTTCGGCACACTTTCTCCCCCTCCCATTTGCAGTTGCCTATGATTGGCCAATTTAGCCGCTCTCTTTTTCTGCAGTCCGATCCGGTGTGGCGTTTCCGTTCGGCGTTTCAAGATGGCCGCGCGGCGGGTACAATCAATTCGACAAGGAGACTGCACTCTCATTTCCGGCGGAGGCTGCGCAATACAACAAGAGAAATAAAAGAAAAGAGAGGAAAGAGTACAAATAAAAAAAAAGGGAAAGAAAAGAAAAGTATCTTCGGATGCTGATGGCAGCGCAGATTAAATATCGCAGCTATCTAAGACCTGACAGAACGGGATTTTTCAACTCTCGATAGCATCTTCAATTTTCTTTTCCCCGGATTCACCGTTTTCACTTTTTAGATTGCTTCTTCCTGTTTTTTTTTTTTTTTTTTTTTTTTTTTTTCAGTTTCTATTTCCTTCCACAAGTTCTTCGCTCAGTTTTATTTTCTTTGTCATCATTTTAGCTTTTATGCATTTTTTTCTTTTTTCTTACATTAATGGATCCCGATCTATATCTTCCATATTTCTTATTCTATTCGCCCCCTCCCTTTCTT
>NC_136502.1:38387233-38402233 GCF_053919585.1 Euprymna scolopes | reverse complement strand
TATGACGGTTAAATTTGAGAAATTATTTTTCAACTCCCACCCACAAAACAAAAAGGGGTTGTCTACTCCGAAAGGCATTCTTTATATGGGAATGTTGATGGTGTCTATTTCGAACGCCGTTTGGAAGACGGGGAGGCTGGTGATGTCTATTCCAAAAGCAGTTTTAACATGGGGAGTTTGGGATGTCTATTCCAAACGCCGTTCTTAACATGACCATACTCAAAGAAGTCAAATGAAGTGAAAAAAGTTGTAATTGTTTTGTTTTACACGTTAAAAAAAGACGACATAAAACTGGAATTTAAATTAATACTATTGGTGGAAGAGTTGAAAAGAAGAGGAAGACTTGAACAACAAACGGAAACAGTTAAGAATACTACCACTGATTTCGATCACTCTAAACAATTCATATACAGTGACAATCCCTAACTTCTAAAACTTCTGTTTTTACTTTCCATTATTATTCGAATGGATCATTTTTTTAATTTTATTAATTCATACTGATTTACGCATTACTTTAATTGTTTGTTTTTGTTTTTTAATTCAGCAGCACCTGTATGTTATCGTTCAAAACCAGCACTAATCGCCTGTGAAAGCCAGATTATTTCATTTCGGCCACAGCCGCCAGTGTCCGCAATTTTTCAGGGACGACAGTGGCTACCAACAACAACCTTAGTTTTATTGCAAGGGGGGGGGGGGTTAGGATTCCACTGGGAAACGCCGATTAACGGGTCCTGCCGGTTACAAATATAGTGAATTAATGAAAGCAAATTGATTCAACGATTGTAGGCTATGGACTTACTGTCAAAAAATGTTTATATAGTTTTAAACGTTAAAAATCTTATAAGATACACACACTCTCTCCCTCCCTAGTCCTGGATATGACCTTAAACTATAGCCAGTGGTGAGGCCCCAGCTTGTGGGCTTTGGGGAGTGTGGAGTTACCCTTTAATTACCATTGCTCCCAGGTCCACTCTGACCCGGAGTGGTAGTACCTGTTAGGGTTCCAACTATGGGTTAAATAGAAACCGACTTGAAAACAACAAATATATTCTATTAAAAAATTTTTCTTCAAAATCTTTGGATTCGGCAGTAAATAACCCGAAAAGGGTTGATATGCCATAAAATAAAACCAAACAACCAACCCTCCCCCCCTCTCTCTCTCTCTCTCTCTCTCTCTCTCTCTCTCTCTCTATATATATATATATATATATATATATAAATGTGTGTAAAATAAAAAGAACATAAACAGCATAATATCTAACGACTATATGTCGCTTTGTTTTTTAAATCACTCACTGCATGTCATAAACGCTATACACACATTAAATGCTAACGGTTATTTATTTTCCTTCGGAAATAGGATAAAGATACACATTACAACATTGATAAACATAATATTGGTTTGTTCCTTTTTAGTTATATTACTAGCAGAAGTACCAATGGTTGATTGGGTTCAAAAAGAGCTTAAAAAATTAACTCTGATTTATATAACAACATAAATAATTTTTAACATCTGTTAAACTGATATTTATTTTCTACATACATTTTTGGTCCTCCGACAAAAGGAGGGTGAATCTCTAAATTCACCCTTATCCGTTCGTCTAGTCGTCTGTCTGCACATTGCTCAATAACTACGCCTTGAAATTTTTTGAAATTTTGCACAAATATTAAACATGATATAAGTAAAAAGTAACAGAACGGATTTTCCGGGAGAACTCCGGTTGCCCCCCCCTAGGGGTACCTTTCGGATTAAAATGCCTTGGAATTTATAAAACTTTCTGAAAAGTTGTAATTAACTGATTTCTATATTATTTTATTTGTCTATACTTCGCGATAACTCTTGGGTGTGCACCAGGGGGCTCTTTTAGGCCTAATAAAAATACTCCATTTTTGGGACTATTTTACCATATTTGTCCAAAATTTTTCAGTGTATGTCTATTCAGCAGTTTTGCATGGTGCTGAACTTAAGTTTAAATATGTTAAGGCCTTGGGGACTTTTAGTGCTAAATGAGGGGGGGCGCAAATAATGAACTTAGTCATTTCTTTATTTATTGCGTAGGGAAATGTACACAAACACTTACACTTATATATTTAAATATGTATGAATAAAAAATCAATACGAAAAATATATAAATGTTTATATCTTTTCTGTATTTATTTTCTATGTGTTGACGTGTAGGAATACAAAAAGTCTTTTGAAAAAAAAAAAAAACCCAAGAATGTTTCCTCCAAAAGCACATAATTTTCGACCGATCCTTCGATCTTCCTTAGTGTGTTCCAAAGATTAATTTTTGACATCTATAATTTAAATACAATACGCATATATATCGTAATCTAAAGATCTAATTTTCGCAAGCTACGCATTAAAATAGGCTGTAATGTAATGCTAACACATCAAATGCTGACTTAAGTGGTCGGTTGTGTCAAGTTTATGAGCGTAGACATCGGACTTTACATATCCCCAAAGAAAATAAACCCATGGGATTATATTGCACGAAAGAGGTATGAAATTGACAGGTTCATTTTGTGAAATCATTCGTTTATCAAATGTTTCAGTAAACTGGATTTGCTCAACTTTCGCTCTAATTACGAATTTTCCATCCTGGATTTTATTTAACAAGGACGTGACCTTGCCGACTTTTGGAATTATTTTACTGCCCTTCTCCTTTTTTGGAAGTATTTTGAAATATGCCTCTTGTCTGATATGCCGAATTTTATATTCCAATATAAACCTTTACTTTTATGGGATTGAAACTTACAAATCCTTAGAATTTCACTGGTTACCTTCTCGTTTCGAGAATTTATACCTGGATCTTTCTATGTTCTCATCATTTCACAGGATTCTACTGGTATTCTAATGATTTTGCTATACTGTACAAATGCTTTCTGGATTTACGAGGATTGTACTAAGATTTGATGCTCCAAAAATTTTTACCTTGTCGGATTTGTAAACAGTTGACATATTCTTTGCTTTCCGGAACCATAAACTGAAGACTTTTTGAAACTTGTATCATTTTATTTTCATGTTTATTTATACTAGCCTAGGTGCCCGGCGTTGCCCGGATGTTTGGGGGTGTGTGTTGAGCAAAAAGAAAAAATAGTGGTAGTAGGCAGGCTCGAACCCGTACAGCGAAGGAGGAAAAGAACGTGAAAAAAAAAACGTGACGGCTTTGCTGTTGTGTCCATCGCCAAACCGGAAGTGACAAAGGTTTAAATTATGGTTAGTCAATCGAAAAGAGGGGGTGAGTTTCGAAAATATCAGCGAAAAAAGCGACCCCTCCCTGTAGAAAGGTGCCCAGTTGAGGGTGAAGGAATTAATGTTTTTAGCCAATTTTACGATATTTGTCGTCTGAAGGGTCGAGCTTCAAAACGATACCAATCCCGTGAAAATTTATCGCCTCTGTCAAAAGTTTTAGGCAAACATTTATACATACATACGTATATTTAAACAGACAGGTGAGATTTATATTTTACTAGCCGGAGTGCCCGGCGTCGCTTGGGTGTTTTGAAGTGTGTGTGTGTTGGGGGAGGGTGTAAAGCAGAACAAAATGGAATGTTAACCCTGTTTAAATATTTAAAAAACGACGCTAAACTTTTTGAAAAAATAAAATAAAAGAATAGCGATTTTAAAAATGGAAAAAAATCTTTTGTAGGTGTAAAAGAAAAAAAGGGGTGTTGTGTGAGGTAGGCTCGAACCTGGAGCCTAGATGCCAATAGGCTGACGACATACACCTGCGCTACGGCGACGAAAGCAATGTAAGAAGTTAAATTTAGCGATTAAAAATGAATGAGTTCAAATTGAGGTCAAAAATTACGCTGCAGTTAACTATCTCTGCAAGTCAGTTTTTTTTGGGGGGGGGTATTTTTTCTCTCACCAACTTGTTGGGGGGAGCCCAAAATAGCAATTGTCTTATATAATGGTTTTCACGACATTGAGATATTAAATTCTTTATTCAAGCTAAGTGTCGCCGGGTTTTTTATTTTTTATTTTTTTTCAGTTCCGCTTTTTTATACCGAAAAGCCAATGACACACGTGTGGGCCAATAAATATGGCGAAAATCGCACGCAAAAGTTGCCCAAATTAAAAATACACGCCGAGTTGTTTCTTAAATCTTAGATATTATCATCTCGGTAGCATATAAAAAGTTATAAGAATGAGCGAGCAAGCCGAGAACCATCGCGAAAAAAAGCTTTTGGCGGACATACAGAAAAAATGCACACACACAAAACATTTTCGCTTTTATATAATAGATATTAATTTATTTTATAAAACTTATTTTGAACATTTTTCTAATCCCATTTTCCTCACTTTCAGAACGTTTATTTTTATTTAATCGAATTATCCATTTACTTCCATATTCTCTATTTACTGTTCCTCTCTCTTCCCCTTCTTTCTCCACTTTCTTTTCTATCTTCCATACTTTTCCTTGCTTCTTTTATTATTTGCTCTTCTTTAATGATCCCTATTATTTCATAGGGCATCTATATATACATTTTTTTAATATTACCTACATGTATACTAACCTTCCGATTTACCTTTGTGTTACACCTATTTTTAATTACTATTTGCCATATTATCATATTCTTTCATTCGCATTTCATATCTAAATTTCATTAAGCCAGTTTCTATATTTGCATTTTGTATAATTCTGGCCATTTTCACTTTTCTGATGAAAAGCATTTAAAAGGTTTTTCTCTAATTTTCCCTTTAACTTTTTATTATTGCTCTGATGATATAATAAAGTTATATATAACTTTTATTCTCCATCTTTCATTTAATATTATTGTTTGCTAGAAGGTGTACCCGGCGTTTCCCGGTATTAAACTAAACATTAAATTTCTTTAAAAAAATGAAGTAAAAAACGAAAAGAAACTAAGGCATGTGCATGCAAGTATTATGTTTTTTGTAAAAAAAAATCACTTTTTGTAAGTAACAAAAAACTTGAGCTGAAATCGAAACCAAAACCTAGAGATAGTGAGTCAAGTATGATAACCATTAGACCAGATTAACATGATCTTTAAAAAGTGTTTTCAAACCTACTTATTCTTAACATAATGTGAACGATTCGTGCATACGGAGTCGTCAAACAGTTGACAAACAAATAAAAATTTGATGACCGCCAAGTACCAATTTTTTTTAATTTTGACCTATTAGCAGCCCTTTTTCCGGATGAAAACCAGTTAAAAAGTTTCCCACAAATCCGAATACCATATATACCAAATTTCAAGTGTGTTGATAAAAATTCGTCGAGTATATAGGTTGAGAAGTATCCTCACACACACATTTTTGCTTATATATGAGCCTTCAAGAAATAAAAGTTGAGCCGTCTTTAGGGGATTAAGAAAAAGCGGTCTACGTAAGCTTTAGTGGGTGCTAGACCAGATGTATTGAACAGCTTTGATACAGCGAAACAGTCTATCGGTGGATAACCATATATATATATATATATATATATATATATATATATATGCACATATATCTATACTCCTATGAATTTGTAGTTTTATTCTGCGTATTGGTATTCATATTAAAACCCCCTTTTCTATTTATTTAAAAAGAAAATATAATTTTGTATGTATAAATTTCGACTATTTAGACTCCAAATTTGCTGAGTAGTTGCTAGAGACCGCAAAGGTCACATCTTTTGAACTTTGACCCCTTGGCAGCTCAAATTTTCGACCCACGCTGATTAAAAAGCTTGCCCTATCTCTGAATACCCTTTATGTAAAATTTCAAATGATTGGACAAGAAATTGGCTGAGTAATTTAATAGAAACTGCAAGGGTCAAATTTCTTTAAACTTTGATCCCAATTTTGACCCCATAACATTTATTTTCTGGCGCTCTAATCAAATTAAAAAGTTAGATCCATGGCCAAGTAACCTACATTTAAAATTTCAAGTGTTTAGACCCATAATTGTTGGAGGAGTTGGGTAGAGTTTTCAAAGATCATATCATTGAACTTTGATCCCTTGACAGCCAATTTTCTGGCCGAAAATCGATTTAAAAGATTTTCCCCAATCTCAACACTCCTTATGTCAAATCTCGAGTCTATAAACCGGAAATTGACAGAGTTATTTGGCAGAGAAATGTACACACACAGACAGACATTTTCACTTTTATAGATGTATAGATAGATGTAAAAAAATTAACTTAATAAAAGAGAGTAAAAAAAAAAGAAAGAATTCCAGCTATATGATCCTATCCGACAAATTAATTTGGCATTACACCAACCCATTGATGGTTATACGCCGTAAAACAAACCAAATAAATTCATGTAGCACATTCCCTTTCTATCCTTTCAATTGTTTATATACTTTTGTATACACCCCCCCTCGCACACAAAAACAACATGATAAAAAATAATATTGTGAAGTGTGTGGTTATTCTTTTTATCATAAATCAAATTTAATGCTGAGAAGAACTTGAATGTCTAAGATGTCTTTGTACAGTAATTTGTCATGACAACCTTGCATCAGAGCACTTCCCTTGCGAGTAAACCCTGACTAAATAGTCAAAATCATATGGTATTCCAAGTTCTTTTGTTATTATAAATATTTAAACTGACTTAAAATATTTGATCCGGTAAATATTTAATTGTCACTTTAAAACCTGCTAATGATTCTAACATTCTTTCTGCCATTAAAAATATTTTATATTTCAACAACATTAAAATATATCGCAGTGTTTTGTTATTCACTCGGGTAGGCTGGCGTTGCCCGGGAGTTTTGTTACGCGAATTCTCATTTTTTCTTGTTTCGGTATTGTCCGTCATCATGTTTCAATACTTATAGAGACAGACGGAAACAAAGGTAAAACAAAAAAGACGCCCATCATAATATTCTACCTGTGCGAATTTTAATTTTTTTTTTTTTTTTACATCAAACAAGCACCCACTTTGTCTAAACCACTCTTTCTATGGTGTGAGAACGTTAACCTGTGTCTACAATTAAATTATATTTTTTAATAAAAGTTTACTAATTAATGGCGCTACATTATAGAAGCCTGTATTAATAAGTAAAATTTTATTAAAAGAACATAATTAAATTGTAGACACCGGTTAACCTTCTCACACCATAGAAACACCCCTTGTAATAATTAATACATATAATCTCAAATAATAAATTACATAACAAAAAACACACTCATTTCATTTCTGTTACACACCTATATTTGAATTTTAACAAACATATTTTTTCCAGAAATAATATTGACTGCGTTCATATCTTTTAAAAACATATTAACGACTATATGACGTTATATGACGTTATAAAAAATCTCCCTCTCTTTAACAACGCACGCTCCCCTCCTTTTTTGAATTTCCAGCGTCTTTTTCCGTTTCTGAAATAGAACATCGTCACACTTTGCACATTAAATATTTTCAAATATTTGTACTGGTGTTTTTGTTTTCTTTATCTCATTCATCCAGAGGAAGTCTGGAAATAAAGACGAAACGTTGATGAAGACATAACTCGGTTTGTTCCTTTTTATTTCTCTATTTTGTGGGAATACTATTTCCATTATTCTCATCATACGTCAAGTATATATACGTTAACTATATAAACACCAAGTATATATACGTTAACTATGTAAACACCAAGTATATATACGTTAACTATATAAACGCCAAGTATATATACGTTATCTATATAAACACTAAGTATATATACGTCAAGTATATATACGCCAAGTATATAAACACTAAGTATATATACGCCAATGAAAAGAAACGGTAAATCGATCAACATCTACGTTAAGTATATATACGTCAAGTATATATACGTCAAGTATATATACGTTAACTATATATACGCCAAGTATATAAACACTAAGTATATATACGCCAATGAAAAGAAACGGTAAATCGATCAACCCCTACGTCAAGTATATATACGTCAAGTATATATACGTTAACTATATATACGCCAAGTATATAAACACTAAGTATATATACGTCAATGAAAAGAAACGGTAAATCGATCAACACCTACGTTAAGTATATATACGTCAAGTATATAAACACTGAGTATATATACGCCAATGAAAAGAAACGGTAAATCGATCAACACCTACGTCAAGTATATATACGTCAAGTATATATACGTTAACTATATATACGCCAAGTATATAAACACTAAGTATATATACGCCAATGAAAAGAAACGGTAAATCGATCAACATCTACGTTAAGTATATATACGTCAAGTATATATACGTTAACTATATACGCCAAGTATATAAACACTAAGTATATATACGCCAATGAAAAGAAACGGTAAATCGATCAACACCTACGTTAAGTATATATACGTCAAGTATATAAACACTAAGTATATATACGCCAATGAAAAGAAACGGTAAATCGATGAACACCTACGTCAAGTATATATACGTTAACTATATATACGCCAAGTATATAAACACTAAGTATATATACGCCAATGAAAAGAAACGGTAAATCGATCAACATCTACGTTAAGTATATATACGTCAAGTATATATACGTCAAGTATATATACGCCAAGTATATAAACACTAAGTATATATACGCCAATGAAAAGAAACGGTAAATCGATCAACACCTACGTTAAGTATATATACGTCAAGTATATATACGCCAAGTATATAAACACTAAGTATATATACGCCAATGAAAAGAAACGGTAAATCGATCAACACCTACGTTAAGTATATATACGTCAAGTATATAAACACTAAGTATATATACGCCAATGAAAAGAAACGGTAAATCGATCAACACCTACGTCAAGTATATATACGTCAAGTATATATACGTTAACTATATATACGCCAAGTATATGAACACTAAGTATATATACGCCAATGAAAAGAAACGGTAAATCGATCAACATCTACGTTAAGTATATATACGTCAAGTATATATACGTTAACTATATACGCCAAGTATATAAACACTAAGTATATATACGCCAATGAAAAGAAACGGTAAATCGATCAACATCTACGTTAAGTATATATACGTCAAGTATATATACGTCAAGTATATATACGCCAAGTATATAAACACTAAGTATATATACGCCAATGAAAAGAAACGGTAAATCGATCAACACCTACGTTAAGTATATATACGTCAAGTATATAAACACTAAGTATATATACGCCAATGAAAAGAAACGGTAAATCGATCAACACCTACGTCAAGTATATATACGTCAACTATATATACGCTAAGTATATAAACACTAAGTATATATACGCCAATGAAAAGAAACGGTAAATCGATCAACACCTACGTTAAGTATATATACGTCAAGTATATATACGCCAAGTATATAAACACTAAGTATATATACGCCAATGAAAAGAAACGGTAAATCGATCAACCCCTATGTCAAGTATATATACGCCAAATATATATATATATATGCTAAATATATATATACGCCAAAAAAAAAACATACGTCTCCAATAAAAATAAAAGAACATAACCCTCCACCCCAAATAAAAACAGCCAAATCGTCTCTTCACTTGAGGCAATCGTTCACTTATATCAGAGGATTTAGAATTAATCTCGATTAAATGTAATGTGAACAAATATCTTGCTGTTAAACTACCTACTTAGGATGCTCTATATAAATCTTACCATTATTCAGAGTAGCCTTTTATATTTCAGTGTCAATAAGCATTGTTTGAAGTAAATCAAATTAATTGCAAAAGAGAGATTTGTGAAGAATGCAACTGAATTCTACTAGTTCACCGATGACAAACAACACTCTACCGTAGAGCTCGTAGATCAAAATCTTCGGCTTCATCTTCAGACACAACATGAATGTGAACAAATACATTGGTGATATTGCCAAGACTGCTGCAAAGAAGGTGGGTTCCCACTACCGTACTAAAAATTACTCACACCTGAGAGTATCCTATACATATTTGTAAAGCCACAATGCGACCATGCTGGAAGTATTGTTGTCAGGGCTGGTGCATCTACCATTAGCCTCTCACTGAAAACTCTCACTGAAACAGGTTCCAAAAATTAGTAACCAATCTAATATGTGCCGCACTACCAACCAGGCTTAAACCTCTGTCCCATCGCCGCAGTGTTATACCTCTGTGTCTGTTTTACAAGTATTTTAATGAAATATGCTCTGACAAACTCATTTCACTTATACCCCCTCGACGTCCGTACACCTGACAAACTCGTCTAGCAGCAAAATCATACCATTTATTTAGTTTCCTAAATGTCAGAAAGCCTTTTACTCTAATATCCTTTTCTCTTGAGCTTCTATATTTTAGAATTCTTTCTCTGTTTCCTGCTTCCCTTATTGTACTTATACGTAGAAGTTTAAATGTGATATGAACAGATATCCCTCTCATTTCCCCAACTAGTCCCCATTAGACATGGTCCTAAATAGTAGCGCCTTGCGATCAAGTGGCAATATGTCTTGTTTGTGACGAACATGGGTAAAAAAGAGAGAAAAACGTTTTTATTCTTCTCGCCACGTCTCACTTTAGACTTCCTGTTCTTTGTCATATCTTCACACGTCAACCTAATATTTTTTTTTTTAACTTTTAATAGAATTTTCCATTTTCTTAACTTAACCTTACGTGAAAGTTACCGATTTTAACAATATTTTTATAAACCATCCCTCAATCTTACAGAAAACCGTCAAACGCTCTCCAAACAAAAAATATCTTATTACAATATCTCGAATTATAAGTTAGTCGCTGTTTGCCTACATTAATACGGAATTTTTATCTACTTATCTTTATGGCATATATTGGGGAAAAAAATTGGCTCCAATCATTTCCGTGGCGGATTTTCTCTCTATCAGTGGAGTAGAAAAGTACCGGATATCTTTTGTGAGGGAAAGTCATTAACCGATCACCGGAAAGGCGCGCCCCGGTGACTTCTCCGCCAATGTTTCCTTACCTCTGTCAAACGGTGTATGAACATGAATTGTATAGACAACAAATGAATAAGAGATGACACGACAAATAAACGTTCCACCGTGAATTATTTATTCTGCATGATTCTCGTATCGAATGTGGGACTTTTTATTACGGAAAGTTCAGTTCTTGCACAAGAGGGATCATGATGATGATGATGATCATCATCATCATCATCATCATCATCATCATTCGTTTAACATCCATTTACAGGCTGGCATAGGTTAGACGACTTTTAAGAAATTGACTTTAAACTAATTTATCTTTGGTTAGGTCAGGATCAGTATCTGACGTTCGTAGAAATACTTGAAATTTTACATGTGTCTTTTGGTAAAAAAATAATGGTCATCTTTATAACTCGTATTATTATTATTATTATTATTATTATTACTATTATTATTATTATTATTAATAATAATATTATTGTAGTAGTAGTAGCAGTAGCAGTAGGTATGAGATGAAATTATTGCGCATCATAATCACGTGGTCTACAGCTCATCAAAAGTGCGCGTATCCTACATACGATCATCATATTCTGTTTAACGTCCTGTCTTACATGTTGGCATGCGTGGGACGACTTTTAAGAAATTGATTTCCAAACTAATCCATCTCTGCCTAGCTCGTTACTTATCCTCTTTCTCTCAAGTTCATACTTATTAACCCTGCCCTCCTTTGGACTGAACCAGTTAACTGAACTCTGTAACACTTACTAACCCAAGAATTGTCACCCATTCTTTCAACGTGAGCATACCATCGAGGTCTCCTGTTTTGCACGCATTTCCCTATAATCTTTCTCTAAGGTCATCAGAACTAAGCCTTTCTTTTAAAATCATATTACACATTCCCATATCATTTCTCTTCATGCAACGCATGTCCTCAACCATTACTGGCCAGGTTTTATATCTTATTGCGAATGCTTGCAAGATTTTCTCGTTGGTCGACACTGGTAACGTTCTGCGGGTTAGTTAGAAAAAAATATATATATATTCGGAAATGTTGTTGCTACAGCCTTTCTGCCGATTTAACCTCCGTCCTTCTTTCAGATTGGTTTTATCCGATTCCGGAATCTGTCCGCAAGAACCCCCAGTGCAACGGAAATAAGTGCTACGTCATCAGTTTTAAGTGGCAGTCTTCTAAACGGTTGATTTCCACGTAATAACTGTACGTATTAGATGGATATATATATATATATATATATATATATATAAAGAGATAGATTATTATAAATCTCGAATGTGAGAAGTCAGATCTTCTATTAATTATGATAACCAGATTTTAATCGCCCCAAATTGGACATCAAATTAAACATTGTCCTGTCACAATAGCAAATAGGCGTCTCATTTCAGAGCAATTTCGACTTTGTCTGCACGGACTTAATTTCCTGTCATGGTCGACAAAATGACTTTGCTATATCAAGTCTCTTCGCCATTTCTCCATGCGCCTCTCTCTCTCTCTCTCTCTCTCTCTCTCTCTCTCTCTCTCTCTCTCTCTCTTTCTTTCTCTCTCTCTCTCTCTCTCTCTGACACACATACATATGCATACATCGTATTGACTTCCCTTTATCGTCTTTTGACCCCCTTAATTTTGCGTGTGTTCTCTTTGTCTGCTCGATCTGTTTTTTTCTCTGCTTATCTCCATTTTTGCGGGTGCATCACTTTCTTGTAAATCTTCCACTATGTATCTATTCCCCCTCTCTCTCTCTCTCTCCTCTCTCTCCTCTCTCTCTCTCTCTCTCCTCTCTCTCTCTCTCTCTCTGCATGCTTGTGCCCTGCTTCTCTATTTTCTTTCTTTCTCTCTTTCCGTTTCTGTTGTGGAACGACCAGCTGATTTTCCGATATCAAACGATAATCCCCATCCACATTGGTCATTGGAACGGGGGTGGGAGTGGGGGATTACACGAAAAGCAGAAAGAGATGAGCAGAGTAAAAGATCACGAATCAGCTTACGAATTCTGTGATGCTGGAATTTCTAGCATTTTTTTTTCTCTTTGCTTCTCTTTCTCTTACTCTCTTTCTTCATCTACAAACTAAACGCCATGAATAAATATTTGGAAATATAAAGAACTTGGAACATGAAAACACTTTCCAAAATTATTGCATTTAACATTAAATAATACGAAAATAGTATCTTTTTCTCTCCATTTCTTTTTTTCATATTTTCTTTCCCTTTCTCTTTTTTTTTTCTCCTCCCTCTATTTGATCTTAAGATAAACATGTACGCCCACAAAATCTGTAATAATATATACGAAAATGCGGATAAGTAACATATCAAAAGATACATCTCGGACATATGCTTGAGTGTGCTTTATAAGAGAGAAAGGGGGTGAATATCTACGAGGGTCTTTCCAAAAGTAATGGCTCCTATTTTTTTTATCTCGAAGACAAGAGTGGTACCATAAACACGAGCGACTTTTTGTGCTCCAGAAGTTATTTTTCTACATTTTCACACCATTAGCAATATATTTTTGTCGGCTTATTCAGTCGTAAAAGTCCGGATTGCACGTTGTCACTAACATCTCTGTCGCCACTCTGAAATCGACGGACCCATCTCCTAACTGTGCTGATATCAACTGCATCGGTTTTGTCAGTGTTCAACAGGCGCCGGTGAATGTTGATCAGTTCAATTTTATTGCATGGAAGAATTCAATGACACGTCTCTGCTTCTGACGCACGTCGAAGACAGAGGTTGCTTGTGCAAAAATTTACATTTATCTATATATTAATACGATAGCGTGTGTTATTTTGTGTGTCGCGCTTACATCTTTTTTCTTCCGAATGACTGTCGTTTAATTATGTAATTCTTGTAATAAATAATTTTACCAAGAAATCTTGATAAATTTTGGCTTCGGTTTCAATTATACCTGAAGGAACTCACATATTATATATATATATATATTTCTTTATAAGTTTTAGTTTTGGTTTCGATTCAAGCTGATGCACCCAAATCATATGGAAATATTTTTTTATTTTTGAAATCACAACTTTATAACATACTAGCGTGGGTACCTGGCGTTGCCCAGTTTTTTTTTGGAGGTGTGTGTGTAAGGGGGGGGGTAAAGTAAAGAATAACCGTGTTTGAATATAAAAATAAAAACAATGTTAAACTTCTTTAAAAAAAATCGGCAAAACAAAAACAACAAAAAAACAGCGAACAAACGTAAAACTTCTTTAAAAAAGAAATCGGAAAAACAGAAAGCATAAATCAGAGAAGAACATGATGGACGTGTTCGGAAAAACAAAAAAAAAACAGCGAAAAGCGAAAAAAAAATGGTATAAATAACCCTTCGATTCGGTTAACTCCATGGTGCGTTTCACCCAGTAAAATTAAATTTCCATTTCAGTTTTTTTAAGCAGCTACGAAGTAAAGAAACCCCAAACCAGTGTTCCTTCGTAACCGTCTCTTGTGGACGATCCCGCAACTTTTTTGAAGCCAAATGTCGCGAATTTGGCATTTTTGGGAAGCAGTTTAGCCTTCTTCAAAGTGTAACGCATGGACTAACTAAGGAACTTACAAAGTAGAATATTATATTGAATTTTACGGTCGTTTCTCGTTATGGTGTTGTCCTGTCAACTAATTTAGTAAAAGATCCGTTTCAATATTTATTTTGTTTCCGTTCGGCTTGTATCCGTTACCCTGTCCACGATACGTACACTACTTTTGTGACGCTTATGGTTAACTACTGAGGCATTAGAGAGAAAAAAAAATGTAATCAAAAAGAATACAATAATTTGGAACTCTTCTGCTTTAGAGATTTAATATTTGCGTGTTTATTACCGATCATTTTTGTTCTGCAATTACGGTCTTAATCATTGGGAAAATTATGTTGAGTCGTTGATCACTATGGTTTCATTTCCCGTCATCCACCTTTTTTCCGTTAAGTGGTCGCTTAGTAAATAGTCACATAAAAGGAAGATGAAAAACGAATTCACTCTGCATAATAAAACGGTACAATCTGGCAAAAAGTATAAGCCGTTCGTTGATAGTAAATGTAATTCCGGAATAAGAGTATGTGTTATCTTTATACTCAGCTGTCACAGCAATTTGTGTATTCTGTGTGCATTCTGTT
>NC_136502.1:38304733-38382233 GCF_053919585.1 Euprymna scolopes | reverse complement strand
CTAAAATTACAAGTGTTTATATCCAAAATTGTTGGGGGAGTTTGGTAGAGTTCTCAAAGGTCAAATCGTTGAACTTTGACCCCTTAACAACCGAGACCCACTCAGAAAGATTTTCCCGAATCTCAGTACCCTGTATATCAAATTTCGAGTCTGTAGACTTAAAATTGACCAAGTTATTGCGTAGGGAAATGTACACACACACACACACACACATTCACTTTATATATATATTATAATGTGAGTCTACACAAGATTTATTATTTTTTAGCGATATATAAGCAGTTTTGAACTTGTTACTTGCATTTAATTTTCGCTACCTAAGCGCTGAAGAAAAGGAAGATTACACTCTCCTTTTTTGCATAGTCCCCTTTATTTGACGAGAAGTATTTTTATTTATATTCATTATTTATTAACTATTTTAATATTTTATTTAAATATTCAAAAAAATATTTTTACATGTATAAAATATATCCATGCATTCGTCTCTCTCCCTCTCTCTCTCTCTCTCTCTCTCTCTCTCTATATATATATATATATATATATATATATATATATATATATATATATATATATATATATATAACCCCTGAATACGGCATTATAAATTAGTAACAAAATACTGTACAGTACACATGTATATAATCAAATAAGATTACAAATAACATCGTAAGGGTGGGCAAATACTGTAACCAGGGGCCGGAAAACATCATATTACACATCGTAACCTGAAAAAAACGTATCCTGAGACCACTGTATCTCGGAGTTCTACTGTGTGTATGTATGTATATATATATATATATATATATATATATATATATATATATATATATATATATATGATTAGTTTTTTTGGAAAAAGAATTCCAGCAGAGTGCTCAATAGATAATATATAATATAACAGAGTGCTCAATAGATAATATATAATATAACAATATAATATAAGGATACCTTAAACGGGCCTTATTATCGGGCTTGAAACCGACGGTACCAATGACCTGTCTCAACTGACAACTTTCTGTACACAAAATATATATATATATATATATATAATATATATATGCACAGTATATATATATATATATATATGTGTGTGTGTGTGTGTGTCGCAGAACATGTAGGTTTTTATGAAAATACATTTAACTATTTATTTTAGTCATTATAATGATAGCAGATGCTCAAATTGTTCACCCTCTGCATTGATACATACAGCAATTCTTTTGATAAAACCATCTTTTACTCTATTCGTGGTTTTAGTGTTGATATTTTCACATTCATTTTGTCTATGATGTACTCATGATTTGCAAATCATTTGCTCCTGACTTACTTTCCCTGCTGATTTCACGGGGCTTCTAGCAACATACGCAAAATGATGTTTCTTCATCAGTTGCACTCTTTCATCGACCGACATCTCTCACGGTCAGTAAACTGAGCTAGTTTCTTGGAAACGTTTGATCAAACGGCAGACAGTGGTATGTCTCAATGTCTTTTCTCGCTTAAGATGAGTGCGGTTGAATTCTTTAACTACAGAGCGGTATGTAGCTCGATTTTTACCAAATATAAAAATCAATTGAACTCCTTCTCGAATGGTAATTTTCTCACCCATATCCACTCTTAACTCTAAATCTCAAAAATGTCTTTTCTAAAATGAATATGTTAACTTTCCGAGTAGTAATATGTTCGTTATGATGCAAGCTTTATACAGTTAAAATTTTGTTTTGAATTCCGTTTTATAATTGTTTATTAAAATGAAAAATAACATTTTTCAGCATGTATCGAATATTTATTATCCCCACTGTATGTAAGTATAATATATATATATATATATATATATATATATATAATCATCCACATACAGTACTGTTTCGCAGCTTATCAGTGCGGTTAGACAGGCAACTGGCTCAAGCCAGGATCGAAACCCGACCGCCCAAATGACAGTCAACGCTTCTCACCATTGCGCTATACGGCTGATGCTGATATATAAGGTTAGGTTAGTGCAAAAATAATTTCATTTTTATCAGATATATATATGTAAAAGAAAATGACATTATTTTTGCACAAACCTTATATATATATATATGTATATATATATATATATATATATATATATATATGTCATACACAATACACACCCTCTCACACACACACACACATATGTATATATATATATATATATATATGTATAATGTGTGAGAGAGTGTGTGTGTTGTGTATGACATGTAGGCGAAAATTTACATCTATGATCTTTAAGCAATGACTGAAAGGGAATTAATGGGGGATGGTTTAGAGTTTCATCTGACGATGTGGACTTATTTGACGCGAAAGTGTCGGCTAAATGAGTAATTGCCTTTTGCGACTTACACGGAAGCATTTCTAGAAG
Source organism: Euprymna scolopes (assembly GCF_053919585.1). Classification (NCBI taxonomy): domain Eukaryota; kingdom Metazoa; phylum Mollusca; class Cephalopoda; order Sepiida; family Sepiolidae; genus Euprymna; species Euprymna scolopes. The sequence goes on along the minus strand of NC_136502.1, from coordinate 38,379,856 downwards.
GACTGACTGACACGGCATCCAATCTGTGAGCTAATGAATATTGGCTATAGAAACGACAAATCGAATCGGCGGTAAAATTCCAGTCCGTAATTACCAATTGATGACTTTTTGGCGCGGATGGGGGGGAAAGGGAGGAGAAAAGGAGGAAGTTTAAAATCGATTAATTTTCGAAAAAAAAAAAATGATTAAAAGATTTAGAATTTAAAAAAAAAAAAGTGAACATAATGTGAAATGATGAAAGTTTGGTGAAGAAAGCAAAAGAGATTTAAAAAAAAATTTTTTTGTAAAAACAGTTAACAACATGCAAGGAAGGACATTAATAAATAAAGAAAAAAGGAAGAATTAGCGCTTTTCATGCATTCGTACAAGTTTAACAGGAAGAGTTTGGCATTTGCATTTATATTGTTGATCGTACATCACGCGAAAAAAAAAAAGGTGTAAAACTTGCAATATATTACCGTTTCCATATATACGAGGTGCCTTCAACAAGTTTCCAGATTCTTATCACATGGCCACTTTTATTGATAGTACGCACATGGAACTCTAGTCCCCCTCCCAAGTAATCTTCTCCGGCTGCAATACTCTTGTTGTACCGTTCCAACAACTTCTGGAAAGCCCCATGGAAGTCATCTTGCGTGAGCGTGTACAATGAGTATTCACCGCCTCTTTCGTCCTCTCAATTGTCTTGTAACGACAGCCTCTAAGGTTTTCCTTGAACTTAAGGAATAACCAAAATGTAACAAGTTCTGGATGATAGTAAAGGCAAGGAACCGTCTTGATGCCAATCTTGGCCAAATAGTCTGTGACAAGGTTGGAGTTGTTGGCCGGTGCATTCGCACAAAATTTCCGCATCTTCAGTTCTTCACGAATAATTGTGTGTCCAGTTCCCACACTGACATCAAACTATGCACTTATTGTCTCTATAGATACACTACGAAATTCTTTATTTGGTCAATCGACTCTGGTGTTCCGACTTTCTTACTCCTTCTACACTTCTACATTTCTTCAGACGCCCTGCTTTCATTGAATCTCTTATACCACTCAAAAACCGATGCTCGATTTATGCTTAAGATAGTTTTAAAGTCGTCTGAAGCATTCTGTACGTTTTTCCAGGTCTAAAACACAATTTTATTGCATATCGTTCTTCTAAATTCACGACCAGATTGCATTTTTTTAATTCACTAACTGTTACAATCAGGCTTTAGTAGGCTTTCCAATTCCTGTTGTAGCTATTCATTTGAACCTGAAATCAAAATCAGTCATCTCATAGTATGAATAGCAAAAACATACTGAAATTTCAAGAGTCTGCGATAATTTTCAATGCTTTACAAAAAAAAAAAATAAATAAATATACAAATAAAAAAGACTGAAAATTATTGAAGGCAACTCGAATGTATGCATATATAATATGTTTGCGTGAATGTCACTTTCTTAAACAAATTAATTTAACATTTTAACCGTTATTTAGACGAGATGTACCAATCCAATGTACAATCTTGCTATATACATAATTCTGGGAGAGCATATATATATATATATATATATATATATATATATATATATATATATATTAGTGGGGGAGGGGCGCCTGGCTTTGGCCGGCCGTAAACTACGCTTAAATATAATATTTTAATTTGTCCAGATTATGTATATATTAATATAGTGTCGTGATTTCAAACAGAAAAGTATTTGAGTGCCACCAGCTAGAATCGAAACCGAAAGCTAAACTGTAGCATTCAAAGCTGGTGACGTTACCATTGTACCAACGTGACACGTATATGAACTGATTAAAAATAAACTAAGATTGTTACACAAAATCTATAACGATGTTTTTTTCAGTTGTGACTCCCTTAAAATCTATTTTAACCGACCAAAGACCCATATAAGAACAGTCCATAAAAAATCCTATCATTTGAAGCCCCTAGCGCCGCTCTGCGACTTTGATTGTAAATATGCAGACAGACAAACAGACAGACAAACATAGTACCTTATATATATATATATATATATATATATATATAGTAGCAGGGAGACCCGACGTTGTTCGGAATTGAATGAACATCAACAAATGTTCCACGCTCTCATATTTTTATTGTCATCGAAATCGGTTTATTGGGGTTTTTAAGTAATTTATGATATATTTTATCTACAGGCAAACTGTTTGGCTGTATCACAGTTCTTTACTGCGGTTAGATTAACATGCATTTCAGGCCAGGAATCGAATCTACAGTTAAGCTAATATGCGTTTCGTATTTGTGTGCGTGCGTATGTTTGTGCGTGTATTTACAGTATATCTTTGATTCGATATTCATTGCATCTATACTTATGCTAGGATATCAAAACCATATATGCTGGATTTTCATTGTACATATCAGCCGATGGATACGGAACTTCTTCGTTTTTTCTTTTTTATTTACACACAATGATAAATACTTACTTTTTATTCAGAAACATTATTTTAGCTTTAATAGTTCTTGTGTTATCACGAAGCAACAAAAATATCACTCTTCCTGTAATATTATCAAATATTACTATATTTGATAAAATAATTTATTACATTAGTATGTTTGTGTTAAAACTAAATTATTTTTATTACAATCTTTGTTTTATTATTAAGAAGTACTCTATTTGCTTTGCTTCAGATCTAACGCAGCCATCAGGTTGTTTTTGTCTACATACTTAAAACATAAGTTATGTCTCAGTCCCTTATATAACAGTATTTTGTCTCCAAGTCAGGTGCTTTGCGCAGCGCATCTCACTGGGTATAACACGCACACTTCAAATGATTGCTTAGTGGTTTACGACACAGACTAAAAACTTGGGCGTACCAAGTTCGAATCCAGTTCGTTCTACATAAATATTTTCATGAAACCCACACCTGACCTTGTGTTTAACATCCTAGAGAGAAGGAGTGGTAACTAAAGGACCAGACACTTCTATACTAAAATAGTAATAAGTAGTAGATATTTATTTTCTTCCCACGATAAAAAGATGTGACAAAAGGTCGGAAGGTAGGGAGAATCAAGCCAACACCCATAAAGAAGGAGCACTTTAGCCTAGCTGAAAATTGCCAGGGTAGCCCCTTCGACATATCCCAGTCGGGGCGCTTAGGACAGTAAGCAATGAACTTACTACATTCGAAAGCTGGATGACAATGCCTGAGTGGTTGGATCTGCTAGATACTACCTAGGGCGAATACCTCAGTACGATAGATGAAAGGCCAGCGCGATGGCTTAGTTTCCAAACTTGTATTACAACCCAAAGCTGCCAAGTAGCGAGGAGACCATCAGCGTAATTTACTGGATTAATAATTAGTCTGACAACACATCTAAAACAAGAGAATATGTTTAAGGCTCCTAAAATTCATGGTAGAATTCTTTGCAAGTAACCGTGGCGTAATGGATAAAGTGATACGTTATAATCACTTTTAAGTCTTTTTTTGTAAAGTGTATCGTACTTTGGATATACCGCTTATTTGTTTGAATAACGTCCCTCAAATGGCCACACAATTGCACAAATTTGCAAGAGTCAACGGCATTAGATGTCTTTTGAAAAATGTCTATGAAAGAGAAAGAAGGATAGAGACAGAGAGTGATGACTTCTCTGTACAAAGGCCAATCATTTGCAGTCTGGTTAATGCATGCATTTAAATGTATTTGCTCTTATCTTAGCTCAAAGAAAACAGACTTTTCAATGTTTACTTAAAAAGAAAATGACGAAATAGCGCGTTGAAAACGTAAAGCAAATACGTCACTAAACATTGCAAAAATAACATTTTTTTTCCATATGTTTATTTATCCATTTTTTTTTTTTATTAATTCATTTTTTTAAAAAGTTATTTTCATATGAGAAACAGCTGTGGGCGCTTTTTTGGCCTTTGCCATGGCTGTTCTCGGCATTTGCAGCTGTATTGACAGATGCTTTGCAAAATCAAGCGTATTTGTTTGCGATATACTGTCGCCATGTTGACCAAAAATGGAAAAGTATTGCTCTATACGTCATCAGTGAACTTTAAGAACATGTTCACTATCTATCATTTATTAACTAGCGTTGAGGGGGGGGGAGTCTTCTCCGTTTTTTTTTTCGCTACTTTTCCCCTGCACCATCCGTATTCTCTACCCAACCTATTCCTCTCTAAACATACATACGAATATTACGCAAAGACAACTCTCCTCAAGAAATGAGTCGGCATAAGGGAAGTAAGGCCTTGATAAAAGAATCAGTTATTTCCTCTTAGAACGAGAAAATGGCTGGAAAACCGACCCCTTCCTTCAACGAAATTTGCTCTAGTTTAACGTTAAAAAATGTTGGGGTTTTTTCTTCTAAATTTTATTTATTTTATTTATAATTAACAGCGTCAAAACACTGTTAATTCACTGTTCAAACACTGTTAATTCACTGCCCACGTAGCAGCAGCTGAATAGCGCAATGGTTAGAAGCTCTGAATGTCATTTAAGCGGTCGGGGTTCGATCCTGGCTTGAGGTAATTGCTTGTCTAGCCGCACTGATGAGCTGTGAAAAAGGGAAACAGTAATGTATGTGGATGACTATTTATACACACATATATGTGTGTGTGTGTACGGCATAATCACATTGACACATTGGTTCCCGCTGTATCACCGAAGTTAAGCAATTTTGAACCTGATCAGTACTAAATGGGTGACCATTTGAAACTTCTCTGCTTGTCTCAGCATTGTTTCCAATCGTCCGAGACTTTTCCTTGCCACTGGACTCAAACACTGCAATTCAGGGGAGGTGTAGTTTGGGATTGCGCAACCTTTGCCTCACAATTACACGCACAGTTGTCCCTGCAGGGGTATCCTTTGTTTTTGTAATGATATATACACATGATGATTGCAAACGTCTTGTCAGACGAGTGCCACTCCCTCAGACACTTAATGTCCATGAGCCCAGAAATGAATTTTTTTTTCTTAGTCCTACTGGTGAATTCACACGCTCAAGCAGGCATGATACTGAAGACGGTCATTGAGATCAATTACTACATGTTTCCAGCATTTCAAGCCTCCATGCGTAATAACTTTTACATCGCCACAGGACCATTTTTATAGACAAATGCCTGAGGGAGTATCTATACACAGGTGATGTTACAAAGTCTTAGCTTTGTACGACAGCTAAGTCTCTCTCTCGGTTCAAAATGTTGAGATCCGGCAACAAGCAAGAGCAAGATAGCCAGCAACAAGTTAAACTGCAGACCAGCTTAATGCGGGTACTGGTCTCCCGCTTTATGGTTTTTTAAATCAGAGATTTGCTTCTCCTAGAAAGGTTCCCTTCACCACGGCTTATGGGAGCCCTCTCCACCCCAACACACAAACACACTGTTGGATTTATTTGCTTCCCCACTGAGCAAATTAGGCACAAGGCCGTTTTTTAATGTGGAGATAGGAGGAGGGGGGAGGGAAAGGGGGGACCAGCTCCCGAGAGGTGGGAAATGGGAGCTGGATTAGTAACCGTTGGTATGAAGGGTTGCCCCTTCAGTGACCAAGGTCAGATATGTGGGGTTTTTATTTAAATGCTGCCCACATCAGCATTATGTGGCACAAGGCCGGAAAGTGGGAACCCCGCAGGCTCCCCTAAAGGAGGGGCACTCCTGCAATTTTAAAAATTGCCTGAGTAACCCCGTCGGCATTCCCCGGTCGGGGCGCCTCAGGCAGCAAGCAATAAACTTGCCCCACCGGAAAGCCCGGTGGCAAGGCCTGGGAGGGTGGACCTCCTAGGTATTACCCAGGCGGTTCCCAGTATAGAGGGTTTCCCCTCCATTGACTGGTACAAATTATCTTAAGTGCAGTATCTGCCGGAACAGATACTACACTTTGATCTTGTCCCCCGTGCCACAGAGGGCGGGGGGGGGCTGTGAACTGGCTCTGGGCCTGCTGGGTTTATTTGCTTCCCCACTGAGCAAATTAGGCACAAGGCCGTTTTTTAATGTGGAGATAGGGGGAGGGAGAGGGAGACCAGCTCCCGAGAGGTGGGAAATGGGAGCTGGATTAGTAACTGTTGGTATGAAGGGTTGCCCCTTCAGTGACCAAGGTCAGATATGTGGGGTTACCCCCACATATGGTCTTTGCTAGTCATAGCTTGCAGCATCTGTTGGAACAGATACTACATTTTGATCTTGTCGTCCATGCCACCGAAGTGGCTCTGGGCCTGTGAGATTTATTTGCTTCCCCACTGAGAAAATTAGGCACAAGGCCATTTTTTAATGTGGAGATAGGGGAGGGGGGAGGGAAAGGGGGGACCAGCCATCGAGAGGTGGGAAATGGGAGCTGGATTAGTAACTGTTGGTATGAAGGGTTGCCCCCTCGGTGACCAAGGTCAGACACGTGGGGCTACCCCCACATATGGTCCTTGCCAGTCACAGCCTGCAGCACTAGCAGTATCAGAATTTTTGTAGGAATTTTTGACACCCCTAACACGAAACTGCGAATACAATATAAAAATCTCGTAATTTCTCTGTTAAAAGTGGGTTATTTATTTTCTTTATGGATTATACTTCCAAAATAAACTATTCCAATTGTTTTAAAAGTAATAAAAATATATTTTTTTTAAACAGTAATGAATTTTCCGAACTCAATATTTTTCAATTTTTAAACTCAATATTTTTCAATTTTTCAATTTTAAAAATCTATCAAAATTTTTCTATTGATTCTATTTTTACGATATTTTCAGGGTCAATGTGAAATTTTATGTTCTTTCCAATAAACCGAATATAATATTTTAGACAAACGTTTTTTTTTTAATTCACGCCCCCCCCCCAAGTGTCACCCATTTTCAACTTTCTCTTAAAAAGTAAATAATTAATTTATGTCGTGGAGTTTTATATATCACAAATTGAAGAGAAAAGGTCAATAAATAATATATTCAAATTTAAAACAAAAAAAAACATCGCTTTTTTAGAAGTTTACCTGTAAAGTCCGAAGTTTAAAACCTTTTTTAAAAAAAAAAACACATTGTTTTTTTTGTTTTTTTTAATAAAACCTTGGTCCTTGCTCCTTTAATTGAAAAAAAAAATTAGGGCTTGAATTACATTTTTCGAGGAGTTATAAGCTTGGAAAGATGGGGTGGAATTATTCACTATTTTCACGAAATTTCTGACACTGTTACTGCAGCACCTGTCGGAACAGACACTACACCTTGATCTTGTCCCCCCATGCCACGGAGGGATTCGGGCCTGTGATTAGAGTCGAGGTTCGCTTTTTTTTATACCGAAAAGCGAATGTAACGCGTGCCGATGCGGGAAATGTGTAATAATTAAGGTTTGAAAGTCAATAAAATTAAATAGAGAGGCGAGCTTCGGGGATAAGTCGTAGATATTACAATTTATAGATGATATAAAAAGTTTTAAAAAGTTGTGAAGCGAGCAAGCGCTTGTTTGAAAGAAGCCTTTCGTGGACATCGGGGAAAAGCGAACATACATACATACGTACATACATACATACATACATTTTCGCTTTTATATTTATAGATGAAAATTTGAATAGTTAAGAACCGATAAATTTAATCCAGTGTCCTTTAATGTGAAAAAAAATCTGGCCATTTGCATGGCTGTATTAATATAAGATAACATTAAAAATCGCTTCCTTTTTTTTTTTTTTTTTTTTTTACTAAAGTTTAGATATTATTTTGATGGCGTTACGTTTATTTTTAAACATGCTAACTTTTTAGGATTATGTTTTGTATTTCTGTAGTTTTAAATAGACGTACAAATACACAAATAACTGCGCGTTGTATATGATATATGTGTATATACTTTCGATTCTTCGACTAACCATCTTAAGGTAACATTCAAAACGATGCATGGAAATAAGTTATAGGTGAAAGATAAAATCACGTAACCACACAACAGAATAATTACAGTGATTTACGATGATAAGCTTAGACAATGAATTATTTATTCCGGTAGTGTATGGGATAGTGAAAGTAAAAACAATTAGTGAATAAGGTCTTCTACTACCACTTATAAGTGTGCCGTATTTGCGAGAGTAAGTCGGAGAATCCTAGCAATTTACGAATTGTAATTAAAATTAATAATTACCGGAAAAAAATGCATGAGGTAGAGGCAGGTAGCGTAGCCATTTTGGATTAATGTGTGACCCGAGTGCTTCTTTTCTTGTGTGTTTGTGTTTTTATGTGTTTTTATAGACGAGAATAATTGTTCTTATTTTATTCTATATAGATATAGAGATAATATATATATATAACTAGCAGAACGCCCGGCGTTGCCCAGTCGTAAAATACGCATAAATATTATATTTTAATTAATGCAGAATTCTTATTTATTATAAACAGAAATACCGTAAAGTGAAGTAAAAAAACGGAAAGAAACTGAGACATGTGCGTGCGAGTATTTTGTTTTTTCTATACAGTTCATTTCTTGTAAGTAAAAATAAAAAAATACTCGAGCTGATATCAAAACCAAAGCCTAAAAAAACAGAGAGTCAAGTTCAATAACCGTTAGGCCAGCTTAACACGAACTTTAAAAAGGTGTTTTCAAACCTAGATATTCTTTACATAAGTAGTCTGTCACATGCGCATTCATAAAACAATTGACAAAAAGATAAAAATTAGATCACCCTCACAGTTTTGACCCCTTAGCAGCTCTTTTTCCGGATCAAAACTGATTAAAATTTTTCCACATGTCTGAATATCCTATATATAAATTGCAAGTCTGTAGGTCGAAAATTCGTTCATTATATAGGTTCCGGTCTTGGATATGACCTAAAACTATATCCGATGGTGAGGCCCGAGGAGCGGGTCTTGGGGAGTGTGGAGCTACCCTTTAATTAACATTGCTCCCAGGTCCACTCCGACCCGGAGTGGTAGTACCTGTTAGGGTCCCAACTATGGGTTAAATAGAATCCGACTTAAAAAAACAAATATACTCCATTAAAAAACATTCCTCAAAATGACTAGAATCGGCATTAAATAACCTGAAAAAGGTTGATATGCCATAAAACAAAAACAATTAACCATTATATAAGTTGGGAAATGTTCTCACACACATTGTCACTTTACACATATATATATATATATATATATATATATATATATATATATATATTAGTGATGGGACGATTCCATTATTTTTTCCCGATTCCGATACAATAACCGATTTCGAATCCCATTTTTTTTTATAGATCTATTAATTTTTACTACATAACTTTAGTTTTCTAAAATTATCGTAGAAACACACATGTTAAATGTGCATATATAATCCTAAACGTAAAAAAATATGCTTGTGTAAGAAGATCTATCGATTTTAGCTTCAATGATGGTTTAAAATCAATAAATATATAATATTTTATCATTATGACCAGCAATGGAAGATGTTGCTTTAAACAGAATCAAATAAAAGACAATTAAAAGGATCGTTTTAATGTCGGAAAATTGGTACAAAATTTTTCCAATGCCGATATCCTCTAATATTCCTATTTTTTCGACTTTTAATTCCGATTAATCGTCCCAACACTAATATATATATATATATATATATATATATATATATATATATATATATATATATCCAAGCTAATCAAAAACCTTGATTCCAGTAAAGCAACCAGCCCTGACGGTATTCCAATTATAGTATTAAAAAAGCTTCAACCAGAACTAGCGCTCCTACTTACAAAACTTTAAGTATGCCCTGTATTTTAGAATTCAGGTGATCGCTCATCTTCCTCTCAGTACAGGTCAATAAGTCTTCTGTGCGTCATGAGCAAGTTGCCGGAATCTGTGTTAAATAGAGAAGTAATCAACCATCTCAGCAAAAATAATCTTCTTAGTGACACGTAATATGGTTTCCGTTCTGCTAGATCTACAGCAGATGTGCTTACAGTTATATCTCATAGGATTAGTGAATCTCTCGACGGAGGCTACCTTTCTAGGGCAATTGCTCTTGACATATCCTTCTATCGATCCAGTAGATATCTCACTGCTGATGCAATTCTCTATCTATATAAGAGCCAGGTACGTCCAAGGATGGAGTACTGTTGCCATATCTGGGCAGTATCTGCTAGAAAGGACTTGTTCAAAATAGACTTTGATAGGGTATGGCATAAAGGTTTACTTCACAAGATCTGGAAATGTCTTCTCAATTATCAAATCATTTCTCTCTGATAGGTTCATAAGAGTAGTAGTTCATGAGCAAAAATCAGAAGCTCACAGTATTAATGCTGGAGTCTCTCAGGGGTCCATCCTGGGCCCAACTCTTTTCCTGATCTACATTAATGATCTTCCAAATCACATCCTTACATCATTCAAAGACATTTATGCTGATGACACTACAATCTTTGGTAGCACATCTAAGACCGTAAATGACAAAGTTCTCTCCGATTCTCTCTCCTCTGATCTTGAGCACGTGGTACAATGGGGAAAGGAGTGGTTGATTACTTTTGATGCATCTAAAACCAAGCTTTTATCTTGACATCATCAGCGCTCTGATCCCCATCTGGCATCAATTGAAATGAATGGCTCTCGTTTTGGGGAGGCTCCATGTTTTGAGAAGCTTCTGGGCTTTACCTTTACTCCTGATCTGAAATGGAACACGTACATCAAATCTGTTGCCAAGGCCGCTAGAAAAATGGTGGGATCCTTCTATCGATCCAGTAGATATCTCACTGCTGATGCAATTCTCTATCTATATAAGAGCCAGGTATGTCCAAGGATGGAGTACTGTTGCCATATCTGGGCAGGAGCTGCTAGAAAGGACTTGTTCAAAATAGACTTTGTAGCTTCCGTTTTCTCTTCCCTGCAACCTCTTTCTCACAGAAGAGATGTTGCGAGTTTATCTCTGCTTTATCGTTATTTACATGGCAAGTTCTCGATTAGCTTCAATCTATGGTTCCCTCTCGCCAAACTTTCACAAAAAATACTCGTCCAGCTTAAAATACTATTAATAATTCCCCCCACTCTTTATCTGTGCCTAAACCTAAACGTTGATTCCATGAACAAAGCTTCTTTCTTAGAAGTGCACGCCTGTGGAACTGTCTTCCGTTTTTCTGCTTTCCAGCTGACTACAACCTGATTGTCTTCAAGTCCAACGTAAACAAGTTCTTGAAGAACCCTTCCCTTGAAGTTAACAAATTTACCGAATTTCCATTACTATATAAGGATTACTATATTGTCCAATTGACCACTGTACACTCTTAACCCTTATCCTCGAGTGGTCTCTGGGCCTTGATAAGTGGCGATGTCTCTCTCTCTCTCTCTCTCTCTATATATATATATATATATATATATATATATATATATATATATATATATATACTAGCAAAAGTGCTCGTCGTTGACTGGGTTCAAAAACAGCCTACAGAAAATGGACTCTGATTTATGAAAGTATGATAGGTTATAAAAAAGGAAGGGTTGTAAAGAGATAGCTTCGAATTTAGGAGTATCAAAACCAAAGCAAAATATGATGAAAGTAAAAATAAAATAGATAAACCCCATAATTTATTATACCATTCACACTGAAACACTTATCACAATATTCTGTGGATCTATATTAAAAAACCTTGTTAAACTTTGTGACATATTTCCATTCTATGGAGGTCAGGTGCGAACGAACACCCCATAATTTTATTATACCATATTTCTTCAAACTGAAACATAATTATCAAAGTATACATACGCAGATAGATATGAAAAGTCTTTATTAAAGTTTGTGCCTATTTCCAATCTATGGAGGCCAGGCGCGAACGCAGACCTCACAATTTTATTATATCATCCCTATTTAAATTAAAACATACTTATCAAAGTATTATTATGTACATCTATATCAAAAATACTTGTAAACGTCTTTTTTTATTTTAATTTTTTATTTCCATACTTTGGGGACCAGGTGCGTATACAGACCCCACAATTTTAATGAATTATCATTATGCCAGATAAAACATACCCATTCCTGTGTCGCGATACATCTTCTATCATTATATGTGATCAGTTTTCTATATTAGTCCACCATATAGGACTCTATTCGTGACTAGGTATTTATTTGCTCCACCACTGAGCAAATTAGGCATAAGGCCGATTTTTAAAGTGAGGAGTGAAGGGGAAATGGGGACCGACTCCCCGGGGAGTAGGGGAGCTGGATATTTGCAATTGGTATGAAGGGTTGCCCCTACATTGACCAAGGTCTTATATGTGGGGTCGCCCCCACATATGGTCTTTGCTTGCAGTATCTGTCGGAACAGGTACTACACTTTGATCTTGGCCCGAAGGCCACGAAGGCGGCCTATTCATGACTACACACACACACACACACACAGACGTTCAGCTTTATATTATAGATATATAAGATATATAATATCGCTCCAGAGAAGGCGTGAAACAAATTGATGAAAGGAGCTAATAAGAACGAAAGATGTCTATTTATTTTAAAAGACTGCAAGTAAGAAAAGAGACTATTGGAATATGAAGCTGTATTGTAATGAAGTAGCACGGATTGATAGACAACTAGATGAATGAGTCAAATAAGTTGGAACAGAGGAAGCAGAGAATAGATCAGGTAATTCTGTTTAACATAATTATATTCATTAAAAATACTGAGACGAGCAACGTCTTTCACGTTATTTTCATGGCAAGTGGTCGTCTGAGCTCCAATCTCTCGTCCCCCCTCGCCAATCTTTCACGAGAAACACCCGTCTGGCTGAAACTATTGTCAATAATTTTCCCCACTCTTTATCTCTGCCTAAATCCAAACGTAGATTCCATGAGCAGACCTTCTTTCTCAGAAGTGCACGATTGTGGAACTCTCTTCCGTTTGCCTGATTCCCACCTAACTACAACTTGGATGTCTTCAAATCCAACATAAACAAACTCCTAACAAACCGCCCCCTAAAGTAAGACACTCTATCAAATCTCCAATACTAATGATTACTACAATACTATCTCATTGATTACTGTACACGCAATAACCCTTATCCCTGAGTGGCCTCCGGGCCTTGATAATTGGTGACCCCCATGTAAAAAAAAAACCCAAAAGAACATCATGTCTGTGAGCGTGAGAGAAGACCTGCCGTAAAGAATTACTTTTTTTCTTTTTTTTTGCACCTTAGCAAGAACCCTGATTTATCAGCACATGTATATATGCGTGCATAAATATTTGGATATATCATCGGGGTTGTTAATGATTTTTAGTATAATTTTTTTTTTTTTTGCAAGATAAACAGTCAGTCATTGTTTGTTAAAAAAATAAATTACCTTCATTATCCGATCCTATGCTAAATTGATAAAATTCCCTTGAATAAAAAAATAAATAAAAAAGAAAATACTGCGAGCAGGAACTGAACTCACGGCTTTTTGGTGTTAAGCAAATCACTTTAGTGTGAAGAAAATAATATTGGTTGATAATTTTGATTATCTTTACAAAGTCACAACTCGTTCATGAATCGTATATTTTTGCCGCGTCTGAGCTGGTGCATCTACCACTTCCTTCTTAGACAGCGTGCCGAAAAAGTGTCTCCTATGGAATAGGTTCCGTAATATCGACCAAGCTCCAACATCTGTCCCATCGCTGTTATGCTGCATCCCTGTGCTTGTTTTACAAATACTTTAATGAAATGTGATTTGATGAACTCGTAGCACTTGTGCATCGCCTCGCCGTACATACTTCCGACTAACCGCAGCAAAATCCCACCTCTTCACTATATGTCTCTAGATGCCGGAAAGCCTTCTACCCTAATAGTTTCTTCCCTTGGATTGACAGACTTGGTATCCCTTCCCTGTTTCTTGCTTTTCTGACTGAACTAACCTGTAGTGTGTACAGTATAATCACGTTGACACACCGGTTCCCATTAGATCATCGAAGTTAAGCAACATTGAATCTAGTCAATACCAGATGGGTGATCAATTTGGTCATTCCAGGCGCTGTATACAGAAGAACATCGACACCTCCCTGCAAGAGTTTCAAAAACATAACGGGTATATACAGCGACTGGGAACTGCTTGTAAATTTCATGCTCCCACGAAACTTCCTCCTGTGGAAAAAGCCAGTTAAACCTGCATAGGGTTAGTGCTGTTATCATAACCTGAAGAAGTTTAAATATAATGTGAACAAACATCTCGCTGATCCAATCCCCATATCTGTTAGACACGATCCCAAATAATAACTTGTTGCGTTTAACGTGCAATATGTCTTGTTTGGAGTGAAAAGGAGTAAAAATAAAATGAAATGTTGGACGAAACATGACGACTGTTTGTCATCATTTTTTAGCTGTTGCTGCTGCTGCTAAACTAAAATCAATGAACACCTGCTGCTTACAAATCCCGTATTGTTGTTTATTACTTAATTCCTAAACTGCTTGGCTTCAGACACTTGAAGCGGAAGTACCATATCGGTTCAAACGGAAGTTACGTCATCAAACAACAGTGTCATTGATAAAATAAATAAAGACTATATATATATATATATATATATATATATATATATATATATATATATATATATATATATAATTCAGAAATTTAAAAAAAAGTTTAACAATGTTTGTGATTTTGTTCTAACATAACGGCTTTCAACGAAGTGTAAAAAATATATGAAACTGATCAAAAGTGAATATTGAGATTATGAAAACTAATTGGCCCCAGCTTTTCTTCTTTTTGCACTTCCCTCTCTCACTTTCTCTCTCTCTCTCTATCTCTCTCTCTCTCTCGCACACACACACAGACACACACGTGTGTGTTTTTGATAGTTTGTCTTTCCTATAAATACTATTATGGCATGTCTTCTTGAGAATGGTCTGATCTGTTCCCTGCTTCTTTTGTGCCAGTTCGGCTGACACGTTGATCAAGTGGTCTCCATCAATTCGCTTTGTTGATATTCTAATACCGATTACTATTCCAATAGCTTCTTTCCAAGAACTCTCTTTCTGCGAACCGTTTTCGTCTTACCAATAAGCTTGGTATTTTCAAGACTAAGGTCAATAGGCATCTCCCCTCTCCTTTTTCGATAATTATTTTTCGTTTTTGTTAGCTCACGTGACTCTACGCTTTGTCTGAAAGAAGAGGTTGGAATAAATCAGAATGGAAGGAAAGAAAATATGAAAGTACAGACATGAGCGAAGGGTCGAGAACAGAATCGTAGAAAGAATGGTAATTAATAGAAACAGTGCAGTGCATTAGTTAAATAAGGGTCAAAGACAAGAGAAAGATTGACTGAGGATATTAATGCATATATATATATATATATATATATATATATATATATATATATATATATATAATAAAATTGAGAAAGAGTAAGTTTATTGCTAATCGTCTGAGGTGCCCCTATATGGATGGGGAGGGGTTTAAAAAATGGTTGTGTGATTACCCTCCAAATTTAAACATACTTGTGTGTATAAGTTCAATTAGTGGGTGAATGTGAATTTAATATATCTATGCTAAAAGGGGTCATTCAGTTATAACATTCTTTTAATTTGACTATAATTTTTATGTGGTCAGAAAACACACAACTTGCATTGCCCTCTTGTATATCACTGGCCCACTACATCGTCCCAACCCACCCCAATGAAGAGGAAAGACTGACTGAGGATATCAATGCAATATATATATATATATATAAGGAAATATTTCTGGTAGAATAAAAATTGTGGGAACGAAAACCAAAACAGAAGAAGGGAGACTAAACAATAGGGTTTGTGGAAAGTGAACGGTGCAGAAAAATTACCAAAGTAATAAAGAGGGAAGCAATAATAGGAGAAGGAAAAAGAATTGAGTAGAAAGGAAATAGATAAGAAAACAGGAAGAAAGGGGGCGAAAATGAAAAGAGCGGAAGAAAGGGAATAAAATCGAGCAGGAAAAAGAAAAGGGGGGGGAGGAAACATAGAATAGGGATGGAAGAAGGGGGGGGAAGAAAGGGTGAAGAAAAGAGAAAGAAATGAAACAGTTTAGAAAAGAGCAAAAAGAGAAGGAAGTCGAAGTAACAACGAAAAGAATATAGAAAACAACACCGGGAAGAAAGCGAACGAAAAAGGAAAATAAAGGGAACAAAATAAGAAAACTGGCAAAAAAAGGAAGCAAGTTGAAGTAATAGACAACGGTGATGACAGGAAGAATAAAGGGAGAATAAAGCAGAGAAAGAATGAGTAAAGGGAAGGAAAAGGAAAGAGAGAAAAGGGATGGAAGAATGGGAAGGTATAAAAGAAGGGGGGAATGAAATATTAAAAGAAAAACGAAGAAGAAAAACGAAGAAATTGATTAAAGATTTAAGAAAATTGGGGCAAAATGTGTAATAAACTTTGATGACGATAAAGGAAGTTAAAGTGAACGAAAAGGGGAAAGGGTTACGAAAAAGCAAAGAAAAGATGTAAAAAGTGAGAACGCTGAAAGAATGAGAACGGGGGTGGTGGTAACAAAACGGAAGAAAGAGTATGAAAGAAAATAAAAAAATAAATGTGAAATGGAGATTAAAATAGAAAAGGCGATGAAGAATGATAAGCGAAAAAAAAAAAATAAAGTAAAAAATGAACAAGGTATAAAAAAAAAATGGAAGACATACTGGATTAAGAAAAAGAGAAAAAAAAATGAAAGATCAAACGAAAACAGTTACAAACAGACGATAAAAAGTGCGCGTTATTCCAGCAAATAAAAAAAAAATGGACGTCATTTTATAAAATGAAATTCAAGAAAAAGAAGAAAAATGTTGACTGCGAAAGCAGTAAACAAAAGAGAGACGAAATGAAAGAAAAGTAAATATTAAAACATATGCAGTACCAATAAAAAGAAAAACAAGAAACGGACGTTACTTTGCAAAATAAAGTTCAAGAAAAAGAAGAAAACTGTTGGATGCGAAGGAAGTAAAATGAATAATAAAATGAAAGAAATGTAAATATTAAAATATATGCAGTAACAACAACAGCAATAAAAAAAAATAAAGATGCGAGTTCTTCAATGGGTTATAAGAGATTCTTGACGAGGACCATCTGCCGAAGAAATTGCTTGCTCGGAACATTCGGAAATATCTGAACGCAAGCAACGAGTAGACAGCATTTTTCGGATGGGCGTTTTCGCTAAACGCTAACAATATTGATGAACGAAAGGCCAGAAAACGATACAGCATATTTCTATTTTTTAATAAAAAACATGTCGCTAACAGGCGATAAGTTTGGCTGTGTCCATATTTATTACGAAACTATGGCAGGTTATGTCAATGCTATGACGAATAGTTCGAAACTTTGATACTGCCATTGTCTACGAACATGTGGTTATTAATGAATGTAAATATTAATTGGAAATTTTACAATCGATTTTTTATATAAAACATGGCTGCTGTATAGAAGATCATATGATTTTTTTTTTTTAAATTTGATCTAAAATTTTTCGGTAACATAAGTTAAAGGGCCAATTAAATTCACTTCGTGTATCCTGTTAAAAAATCCCAATCTAGCATGTTTAAAGTCCCATAATTATCCAATAATTCTCTGGATAACGTTCCCAAACCCCTCTAATATATCCCCCTATACAAGATCCCCTAATATGCCAATAGCTAGACTTCGTATACCTATTTTGTTAACTAGCACCTCCTCTTCTGATGAAAAGCATTAGGCTTCGAAATGTTTGGCATAAAAACTTTGATAACCTCATACGCTATGTATAGTATTCCCTTGTTTCAAATTGATAAATAAATCTATATGCAACAGTATATATTTTTCTGTTGTGAATATATTTTCATCTTATATTGTATATGTATATGTATTTTAAGAAAATTTAGCCGAACTGTTCAATGTTAAAGCTTGATGAATGTTAACATTTAACAGCGGAGGGTATATAATATAATTATTCAACTCCCTACATAGTATCCTTGCAAATCTGGTCCCAATGACTTTATGACTTAGTGGTACTGTTCCTTGTTTGGGGTGAATTCACAATCTGCTGCTAGTCTCTCGCTCCTAGACAAGGTTCAAAAGAGAGTCACAAATCTGATAGGCCCTGAACTGGCATCTAAGCTTCAGCCTCTGTCCCATCGACGAAACGTTGCATCCCTCTGCCTGTTCTACAAGTATTTTAATGGTGAATACTCTGACGAACTGCAAACACTTGTGCCCCAACGACGTAGACACCCTCTACAAACCCGACAGGCAGCTAAATCCCACCCCCACGCAGTAGAGATCCTTAGATGTAAAAGATCTTTCTACTCCAGTAGTTTCTTCCCCAGAACCACTAGACTCTGGAATTCCATTCCAGGTCCCTGCTTCCCCAACTGTACTGACATGCAGAAGTTCAAGTGTAACGTGAACCGACATCTTGCTGCCCAAATCCCAACATAGTACCCCAGTTGTTGCTGCCCCTGATAGTAGCCCCCTACACCAAAGTGGCAATGTGCCTTGTTTGGGGTGAAAATATATATATATATATATATATATATATATATATATATATATATATAGGGTGGATCACTTAAAAGTAGCCCGATTTCCTCTAATTTTTCACTTAACAACCAACTGATGCCACAAGACAAAATGCAATTCTTTTTCCAACAAGATGGCACTACATGCCACACGTCTCATAGATCACTGACACGAGTTCATGACATGTTTACGGAAGAAAGAACAATAAGCAAAGGTTTATGGCCACCACGTTTCCTGGACTTGTCATCATGTGATTTTTATCTTTGAGGGGACTTTAAAACAAAAAAGCTTATGCAAATGATCCCCACAATCTAGATGAACTAATGAGAACATTATCAACGGTATCAGGAGAATCCCCAAAGAAGATCTACAGGCAGTATCTACAAACATTGTTAAACGTGCACAGAAATGCATATATGTCAACGGGGAGCACTTCCAGCATCTTTCATAACACTACAAGTAATTTAAACAATAAAAGAATGTTCCTCCTCTTGACTACATTTTCTGGGCTACTTTTAAGTGGGACACCCCGTATGTCTGATGTGTATGTATATCCTTTCTATCTATCTATATTTACCTTTAAACTAATAATTTGATCATCATAAATTTGGAAATACTGCTGTTAGGCTTGAAAGTGTAAAATGTTTGCTACATTTAGTTTTATACAAATGTGGGGAATTCAACCGTCACCAACAAAAAGAGGCGTTCATGATGGAGACAAGAATAAAATTAAAAATTTGTTTCAATCTGGAAGGATTTCTCCTTCATTAACCGAGAATAGAAAGTATTAAATGTGGTAACAGAATAGATACTACACGTTGGTCATTGCGCTAAAAGTATAAGTAGGCTTATGTCAGCCGAAAAGGAAAAGAGAGACAAAGATAAAGAAAGACGGTAAATGTCAGTCAGAGAGAGTGATATATATATAGAAGAAGAAGAAAGAAAGAAGGAGGAAGTGGAGGAGGAAGAAGAGGAGGAAGAAGAAAACATGGCACTCTAATAAAGAGAGAAGAGGGGTTGAAGATAAAGGGAAGGAAATAGATGTCAACCGAACAGGGGAAGAGATGAACGGACGAAGGGGAGATAAATCAACCCGCACAAAATGTCCGCCGTTGAACTTAAAAAAGAAAAAAAACGCAAATGCGAAATTATTAAACATGTCAACTAATTTCATTCAAAGTAATAAGATATTTTTCAAAATTATTAATTTTGACATTACGATATTCAAGATCGAACTAAAAGCGAAGCAATTAATTAATTCAAGAAACGATAGAAAATTATTTTTTTATGAAATGAGTCGAAATTGGTGGAAAATGAAAGTTGAAATAAGAGACAAAAATGATAAATCTTGTGAAATCATTGTCTGGTTTGCAACAATGGAATTTCATTAAACAATGGATTTTTTTTATTATTTTATTTTAAACTAACAGGGTTACATGACGTTTTCCGGGTACAAGGATAACAAAAAAGTTTTTTTTTCTTTCTTTTAGTATGGCTAACTTTTAAAACGTCTCTCTCTCTCTCTCTTTCTCTCTCTCTCTCTCTCTCTCTCTCTCTCTCTCTCTCTCTTTCCATACCTTCTTATAAGTGCCCTTCTTTTCTCCTCTTTACCTCTCTCCCCTCTCTTTCTTTATCTCTCTTTCGCTATGTATTTTTTCTCTTTCTTTATCTCTCTCCTTCTCCTCCTCTTTCTTTCTTTCTCTCTTTCCCTCTCTCTCTCTTTCTCTCTCAAAAAGAAATGTTGGTTTTTGTTTCCCCTCTGTATAATAAAAACAAAACTAAAGAAAAAAATGATATAATGTAGGCATTCGTGACAAAACGAAAATATCCCATAAATCAAGAAAATTGATAAAGTATTTATTATTTTACATATTAAATAAAATTTTATGAGTAACAGAAGAGCGACTGTCTTGTCCACCATTTTGAAAACAATCTATAAAAAAAACAAAGAGAGATAACTCAATAAGTCAGACCGGCATTAATCGCTTAACAATGATTTTCGATATAAAAATAAAACTACTTGATCAATTTATGTGATTTTTGGAATATGATATTTTCGTTTCGTCACGAGTACGTACATTATACAGATTTTTCTTTGTTTTTATTTTTCAATATGAGGAAATTCTGGACTAGAACCGGGATGTTTTTTTTTTTTAGTTGACTCACTCCGCTGGCGACTTCCTTTCTGTAACGCAATATGTAGCCTTAATTTTGATCGTTATCTTCTAATGGAAATTTCCGCTTTTTTTATTACTTTAAGGGTATGTTGAAACTACATGCGACTAATTATGCACAGCTTGATCACAGACCATGCTAGGTAGATGGCACGTATCAATAGTTATCTCTCTCTCTCTCTCTCTCTCTCTCTCTCTCTCTCTCTCTCTCTCTCTCTCTCTTTCGCCATTTTCTTTTTAATAACACTAGTTGTAAAAGTTTTTTATTTTAATAATAACAGCGTACGATCACTTGGGTTTTAACGACGATTTCGATATTTTTCTTTCCTTTTCCAGTATTCAGTATCCATAGGTAATATCTCCAGCCCATTCTCCATATGGTGAGAGGGAAACTGTCTAAAATCTTATGGCTTCATGCTTCCCCCTCCTCTCTATCAAACGAAAAGAAAGTATTTCAGCTTAGTAGCTACACATCTCTGTGACGCAATATTCTGACACGTAGCTTTAATCGCAAGATGTGGATAAAGTATTCGGCAAAATTTAGTCGTAAATTACACTGTTCTGGAGATTGAAGACTCAATCCTCAGTGTGAGCAATACTAAAAATACTTAAGACTTCTATCCAGTCATGACGGAACGAGAGCATTATAACCCACACCCGTAAATTAAATAAAGGGTTCAATTCGAAATGTCGTGTAAATTCCAGAGTTCGACAGAAAGATTTCCGAGTTAAACACGATATACTTAAAAAAAAAAAAAAAGGGCCGAGGTTACATCGACCGTAACGTCGTGAAAATAACACTCAAGATCAGAACAGTGGTTCGAAGAATTTAAATAATACGAATAAACACTCCTCCTTTCAAAAATTCACAAAGATAACGTAGCTTTAATTCTAACCGTTATTTTCTAGGGGGAATTTCACTTCTCTGCTTGCTGTACCTTATGTGAAAAATCATATTTTTAACATTATTTTTTCACCCCTCACACATTCAGTATTGTTCTATAAGTCCTGCATTCAGTAAAAATGTTTCCATCCAGGCAACGCCAGATAATACAACTAGTTATTAATAAATAAAAGCTAATATTATGTCCGTGATTGGATGTTTGACTAAGCGAAATATATTAACGCAACAGTATCCGTCGTTGGTTTTTGTTTTTATATGTAAAATCATCGACAGTGTGCTGCGTCCTAGGTGATTGTCAAGGAGTGTAACTAACTTCCAATAAAGTGATCTCTTTTATCATTAGTGACCATGCAGTTATCTATATTGATTGAGAATTCGTCTGCGTTTTTTTGTTGCGTCCTGTGTTTTTTTGTTGTTTTCTTTTTAATTTGTCCGTGACTTATTCGTTCATTTATGTGATGCTCATATGATGATCACATGTGGTAATAAAAAAAAGAAAATAGCTAAGTGGAACTTGTGCATGTTTGGACACATGAGGGGGGGACTTTTTTTTTGGGGGGGGGTAATTTCTTTTACTTTCTTTTCAATTTAACCATCACCTTTAAAATGATGACTCCTCTGGGTTTTCGGATATGCTGAAAACAAATATCGCAGTTAAATTTTGCGCCAGGAAGTAGTTTTCCGGATATCAAGTAATGTAATTCCTTATGTTATTACTGATGCCATTTTGTACGCGCATGCGTGCGTATATTTTTGCTGTTTTTATCTGGGTTTTTTTTTGCTGTTTTTATCTGTTTTTCTTAATTTTTGGAACGAATTCTTACAATATACTGATCCCGAACCAGACCCCAAATCGCACCGTCATTTTCCGGCAGTTTACGCTAAGCAGTCGGAATAAGATGGTGAAAAAAGGCCATGCGAACAATCTCAAGCGATAAATTCAAAATTAGAAGAAAAGATGTATCGTAAGTTTCTGAAAGAAAATTAAAAACATTTTTTTTTAAAGAAAAGTATATTAAAATAATTTCTCTTCAACGATTTTTATTTTTTCAGAGAAATAAATTTGTTTCCTTTTTAAAGACGAAAATATGGAAACAACTATGAAAGAAAATTAACTTTTTTTCTTTTTTTCATGGAAAGTATATCAGAGAATTTTTGTTTGTTTGCAAGAAAATTTTCAATAAAAAAATAAGTTTTTTAATGACAAAAACAATTTTTTGTTTCATTGAAACAACTATGATCGAAAACAATTTTTCAAAGAATAGTATCAAATAAGTGATTTTTTTCCTATTAACAAAAAACACCATCTGCTGAAATCTAATTGCCGATTGGGTAATCGCAGCGGCTTTTTTATCTGTTTTTCCACCAGCTTACAATAAAATGCCGAAAAATGTTGACCCGACCTTGGGCCAGGCACTGGATTAGTACCCTAAAAAGCTTTAATTTTGTCAAGATTTAAATCTCAAATCTGTTTTATTTGCGAGAGTTTGCAGTTTTGTATTCCAGAAATTATTATTTGGTCTATTCGAAGTACTGTTCTTAACTTAGGTATTATTCTCACAAATTTCACCCAATGTAACCTTCGACCTTTTTAGGGTACATCTTGTCGAATTGGGCACTGATTATTCAGCACTTATATTTCTTACACCACAGATACCTTTAACTTTACGAATGTAAGTGCTAAGTGATAATCTGTTCTAAGTGACACTTTTTTATAAGTTTCATTTTCCAGTGATGTACGGACACAAGCCGGAGACAGCATTAGAAAATTATCATCATCATCATCATCATCATCATCTAGTAGTTTCAACTTTTGGATGTTTTTACTTGGATTATTATTTTTATTTTTATTTTATTTTTATTTTTTTCAATTCCTTTCACTTTAGATATTAAAGCTGTATTTTTACAATTTCCCCCGTTCCTAATAGGAAAGCCTTTTGCAAAATTAGGAAATAAATTGTCTCGTCAATCTGATTAAGCCATTTATGGTGGCTTTTCGTTATGATCCTAAGCGTTCCAATTATAATAAAAATCATCTTGACTTTTTTTACATTTTCATCGTCTAATTCCTATTTCAGATCTTGACATTCTTTTTAATTTATTCATTCATGTTCTTTCTCTTGCACTCTGGTGTCGAAAGGGCGGGTTGTTGTTGTTGTTGTTGCTGTTGTTGTTGGTGGTGGTGGTGTTGGTGGTGCTGCTGTTGTTGTTGTTGTCGTCGTCGTCGTCGTCGTCGTCGTCGGCGGCGGCGGCGGCGGCGGCGGCGGCGGCAGCAGCAGCTCACAAGAAGCCTTTACACAGACCATAAAGGATCTCTCCTTGAAAATAGCATGTGGTGTTCTCTGGAAGCTGAGTGACAACAAGTCTTCCCAGGTTTCCAGTGCTCTTAACTCCTTCTGATAACATTTGCAAATGAATTTGCATTATCACAACAGTCACTTACCATCGATTTCTCGCTAGAAGCGTCCATTGGTCTCCACTGGAATTTGAGTGGCACTAAGCCTCCTCGACATCCCAGTTCTCTTCGCACGTCCAGCGGAGGTCTGGTCGGTGCTCTCTTCTTGGTCTTTCCATCCTCCTTGACCCTTCTCGGCTATTTAGCATCATTCTTTTGTGTGGGTGTGTGGGGGCGGTAATTGGGTAATGGGAGAATATTATTATTATTATTATTATTATTATTATTATTAGTTGTAGTATTTATAATCACTAGAAGTTCTTACACATCTCTCCCCAGATTTCCAGTGCTCTTTACCTCTTTAGATAACCTTTGCAAATATCTTTACGGTATCACAACAGCCGCTTACCATTGACTTCTCACTGGCAATGACTATTATTCTTCACTGAAATTTGAGTAGCAACAAACTATCCCAAGGTGCTAGTTCACTTTCCACTCAACCAGCGAAGTTCTGGTTAGTGATTTCTCTCCTCATTCTTCCATCCTTCTTGACTCTTCATGACTAGTCTATACTGATACTAACATTTTTAGTTGGGGTAACAGTTTTGCAGTTTCAGTTTTCTTAGTTTTATGTTCTCTTTTAATTTTACGTTTGTTATAATTTCCATTCGGCTGGTTAGCGTTTATAGCTCATGCGGGTTTCCGCATTTGAGGGTTTTCCTTAAGATATTTTCCTTTCTTCTTCACTAGAAGTTCTCACATGTGTCATCATCGAAGATTACTCACTAAAAACAATCTGTGGTGTTCCCTGGAGTCTGAGTGACAACAAGTCTCTCCAGATTTCCAATTCTCTCCACCTCATTCGATAACCTTCACAAATGAATTTGCATTATCGCAACATCTGTTAACCATTGATCTATCGTGGGATACAGAACTAGAATTTAGGTAGCAACAAGCTTTCTCAATGTTCCAGTACTCTCCGTACCCATCCAGTGGAGGTCTGGCTAGTGCTTTCTCCACGGTCTTTCCATCCTCCTTGACCTTTTACGTGGTGTTTCGTCTGCTGTTTTATTTTATTTCTGTCGCACTTCTAGCTGGTCAGCGTTTGTAGTCTGTGAGTTGGTTGCCATATTCGAGGATTTTCTGGAGGATTTCAGCTGTCTTTGTCATGAGCAGTTGTATAGTGTCAGTGTTCCCCTTTGATTTTGATTTCTCCTTGTCTTTTTTCTAAGTTCATTGTGTCCCTACAATTATTGGTAATATACTAATTTTATCCATGTTTAATAATCTTTTCAGTTCTCTAGGAAATTCCGCTTATTTGTTTAACTTTTCCGTCTCTTTGATCTTCACCCTGTGGTCTACTTGTTGAATAGATGGGTTATGCATAACGCGGACGAGACGACATATAACGGGATAGACGACGACGACGACGACGACGACGACGACGACGACGAGACAATTACTTGGGGAGTTCGCATTTATCATAGAAGCTGAGAGATGTGAAGGGAAACGCGTATTAATGAACAGTTCTTTAAACACAGAAGGGAGATACATTATCGATAAGGGAAATACAGTCAACACTTTGTAAGGGGGATTCATATAAAGTTCATTATACAATACGAATGGGACAGCGTGGTTATATAATAACAGAAAACAACACAATATCTTGGTTGACATGATGAACGAAAACAAAGGCTTACATAACAATAGGAAGACATTTATTTTCCAGTTGGAGACGGAAATAATGAGAATTCGATGTCTGGCAAAATTACTACATTATCTTTTCTTCCGCCCTTTCGCATTCTAAAGGAGCTTAGGCTAACTCTCTCTCCAACTCAACTTGAACTGAACCCTGACTCACCCGCTGTCTGCCTGACTAAACTCTAGTCTAACATAATGTATATATTGATTCTATTTTTCTTTGTGACGTCACAACGTGGTCAAACATGTGAATGTTTGACCACGTGGACATTGCATATGCTTCCAACACGTGTTCTGGCAACACGAAGAACGTTTCTTAATTCCATTGTTCCCGCTTTGACCTAAATTTGTTGTATATTTATTTCTAACTATAATGGACAATTCACTGCATTCCTGGAATAGCAAGAATGCATTCTTTTTAATTTTTTATGAATACGTTTGATTCCAGCATTCTCTTTTATAATAATTATATTCGACCCTAATCACCTCGTTTCTCTAAATACCGGGATTTGTCCCCTTCAATATTCAACATACTGAAACAGCAAAATCTACAATTTAGCAGTTTCTTTCTTATTAATTATGACGTCCGGTCTCTTGCTTGGATGAGTTTATCTGTTTGTACCTCTATATCTTAAAGAATCTTAATTTTCCAGTACTGTATTCTGTTCCCACTACATTTTCTTTTACACAGCAGTAACCATTATCAAGGCCCGGAGGCTACTCGAGGATAAGAGTAAATGGGTATACATTAGTCAATGTGATTATAGCGTAGTAAATATAAGTAGTGGGAATTTTGTAAATTGGATTACTTAGGGGGACGGGTCATCAAAACTTGTTTACATTGGACTTGAAGACAATCAGGTTGTAGTCAGCTGGAAAACAGGCAAATGGAAGAGAGTTCCATAGGCGTGCACTTCTAAGAAAGAAACTTTGTTCATGGAATCTATATTTAGGTTTAGGCACAGATAAAGAGTGTGGGAAAGTTTTGATAGTGGTTTTAGCTAGATGAGTGTTTTTCGTGAAAGTTTAACGAAGGGGGACCATAGATTGAAGCTCATCTGAGCACTTGCCATGAAAATAACGATAAAGCAGAAACAGGCTCGTAACGTATCTTCTGTGGGAAAGAGGTTGCAGGGAAGAGAAAAGGGTATCCCTCACTAGGCTACGAAGTCTATTTTGAACTCTGTCAAGGCGGGATAAACTACTTCTAGCAACTCCTGCCCAGATATGGCAACAATATTCCATCGTTGGCCGTACCTGACTTTTATATAGGTATAGAATTGCATCACTATTGTCTTCTGTTTGTGCCTGTACTTTCTGCATGTTCGAAGTATTGTCGTTTGCACAGTTCCCAGTATACTGCTTTCCCCATGCAATTGTATTTTTTCTTGTAATCTTTTTGGATTAGTTTGCTGCATTCATGTGCTTCACTGTTTCATCTCTTTGTCCACGGAGTCAACATTTACTGCTTTTCCTGTATTTTATTTATTTATTATTAATGTTACTATTCTTCTTCTTCTTCTTCTTCTTCTTCTTCTTATTATTATTATTATTATTATTATTATTATTATTATTATTATTATTACTATTAATAATAATAATATAAATTGATAAATAACTAGATAAAGTTTAATGAGTAAGCTACTAAGTCGATTGGTAATTATCAGATTTAAGGAAATAATATACTTTACTTATTTAGATGTCATTCCAAAAAAATAAATTTTATACGGTTTTAAATGAATAACTATAAATATAGAGAAATGAGAAGCAAGATAAGATGTTTTTTCACCGTTAAATTAGTTTTTGTTTTTCAATTTACTGTTTTTTTTAATTATAGTTCCATTATGCTGTTGTTGTTTTTTCATTCTCAAAAACTAAAACTAAAAAGGTCACTAAAAAAACAAAGATGGCGTCTAACGTTACAAAAATGTAAACATCAGGACGGGACACGCCACATTTCGAAAATGAAGGGCGATCACCGTTATAAAATCATCGCGTCATTAATGTCAGCGACCCCAGGTGGTTAAGTGAAAGGAAGGGCAACAAAGTGGTGAGAGGTGGAGAAGATCGGTGGGGAGTGTAATGGACGACAGTCTTGTAGTGTTTAGAAGAGACGGTTTCTGTTTCAGAAAAAGAAGCGACAAGCACGTAAGTTGGTAAAAATCAATGAGGGTGGGGAGAGGAAGAGTAAAAGATAAACGAGAGAGAGAGAGAGAGAGAGAGAGAGAGTAGAAGGGTGGACAGAGAGAAATAGAAAGATATATACTGAAAGAGATAGAGAAGGGGGAGGAGGAGCAGGATGGGGAGAAAGAGGTGAAGCGATGTCACTTTCTTCAATTTCCGCTTTGAAGAATTTTGATTTGCTAGTCTAATTCGAATGCGTCCCCGACGAGACAAGAATTCCAATTTTCGGAAGATGAAAGGGCGTGTTGGAGAGGGTGGTAAGTGATAGGTCGATGAGTTATTTACTTGAAATGGTTGGTAAGACTGGAAGGTATATACGAAGAATGGGGGGGCAGATTTTTATTTCACAGTCAATTATAATGATTTACTAATACTTAATACTTAAGACAAACGGTAATATATGCTGCGTGGTTCTTGCCCTTAATCGGACCATTTTAGACGACGATTTGCCAAAATATGAATTGAGTATAAAAGTTATGTTTTAGTGAACAAAGAAAATAAACGTATATATATATATATATATATATATATATATATATATAGTGTAAAATTTTGTTGAAAATTCAGAGACTCACGTTTTCTTTTTTATAACCTTCGTTTATTCCCTGTTTTTTTTTTCTATTACAGCTGTTTCATTAATGGGTAGGCAATTTTACGATTTATGTGTCCATAAAAATATCCTGTCCCCACCAACTTCTTCAGATGTTTATCCATTAGATTTTTACAGCAACATGTATATTTTTAACATGCTGAACATCGTATTCGGGTAAAAAGATTTCCAAAACCATGCCTCCTCACTTCCTCTATCTTTTGGTGTTATGTGAAGATAGTTTTCCGTTTTAACCCGTAGTTTCGTATTCTTATTTTTTATGTATTTTTTATTTATTAATTATTTATTTTTGTTTTAATTTCCCTTTTTTTCTATTTGTTTTTTCCAATTATCATATAATTTTATATAATTTTTTTTCTACATTTATGCGTGTTTATTTTAATATTCCTGTTTTGCTTGGTGTTTTAATTCGTATTATTACTCGATCCATCTGTTTAAAAGGGGTCACTCTCATGGAATCATTTTTATACCTAGGATTTACCTCCCTTGCATCTTTTATCTTTCCTTATATTATACGTTTTGTATATTGCATATGCATAGAAAAAATGGAACTAAAATAAAAAAAAATAAAGAGAATAGAAAGGTCACCAGGTGGTAAATGCTACCTGAAACATAAACAGTTTTTAAATTTAAAAAAATGGAGAAAAACGGGTGCTTGTGAAGATAATTGACTGATCAATTTATTTTTAAATGCTACGCTGGCTCAATAACTCATGTCGAAGCCTTGTTCATATTGCGCACACATTCATATACACTAGCAGGAGTCAGGCGAACATAAAGAGATTGCTACGTACTCACACTAACTAATAAAAACAAGGTACATCAACACACACATACACAATGCCACGCTGCCAAATACTCACATACGTATATTACTTGTACACACATTTTCACACACACATTTTCGGTGCTTTTTAAGATAGCGTCGACAGAGTGATTTTTTAATATGTTGTTTAACGCAAAAACAACATTACTTACGTAATTGTCATGTCGAAAATAGTAATGTTTGAAAAAATTAGGAAAATTCATAGATTAGAAAATTATTTATACTTAAAGGTAATTTTTTCAGAAAATTGGAAGAAATTGCCTTTCCTCTAGATGTAAATACCTTGAAAATTGCGAGTACAAGAAATGTAGCGCAATCTTGTTGGCATTTTGTCTTGTGGTGTCAGATGGTCGATAAGAGAAGGGTTAGAGAGATCGGGCTACTTTTAAGTGGTATGTATATACCGTGTATATTTACTAACATAATGTTTTAAAAGGTATATGCAGTTAATTCAATAATATTATTGTAAAAATATGCATTACCTTGCCATACGGGAAGATGACATTATCCCAATAAAAAATATAACGTGTTATGTTGTTAGAATAACACTTTTCAGATTTCTTTTCTGTTACGCAACTACTAACTGGGATTTAATAATGTCAGTTTAAAGGTGAAATCAGCAACCTTTTCATGTGGGAAGATGCTCTTATCCTAAGAACGGTTTATGTGATAAGCGTGGCATTTTTATTGGGTATATTCTAAAACGATTAACAACTATTGCTACGGTTAAAGGGCCTAACAAACAAATATATATAAAACATACAATATGTAATGTTGGTTCTCCCCACATCATAGTCTTTAAAGTTTGCAATCTTTATAAAATACCTATGTGCGACGTGGCTTTTTTTTGGGGGGGGGGCGGGGTTAGGTGTCATAAAGCTATGTTTGAGTGACACCTGAGGAAAGTTATCGAAAACATGTGCTTTTCTGACGAAGATTTTCTTCTTTTGGCTAACGAGACTTCAAGCAGAACAGATGGGATGCCGTCCCTAATATAAGAATAGAGACGCATAATGTACCGACACACACACACACACACACACACACACACACACACACACACACACTCTCTCTCTCTCTCTCTCTCTCTCTCTCTCTCTCTCTCTCTCTCTCTCTCTCTCTCTCTGATCTATTACAAGTATGGGTTTTCGACGGTTTTGTGGTTTATACACACATCGGTCAATGAAATCGTAACGATAAGAGGGTTACTATGATATGAACCAGATTTATAGCGGATGAACCTGCGTAGCGAGATGTTTGTTGACTCTTCATTTAAATTTCATGTGTTAGTACGGTGGAGAAACGCGGATGAGGGAGGGAATTCCAAAGGCAAAAAGGTTCGATAGAAAGAAGATAGAATAGAAAAAAATCCGGCATCTAGTGATTTTGCTGCTTGTAAGATTGATCGGAGATATTTATTTTGAGGGGGCACAAGTGCACTAAGTTCATTGAAGCACATTCTGAAAATCATTTCCAAAACGAGCCCGAGGATATAACACTGTAGCAATGTGACACAGGATAGAACTTAGCAGACAGTGTGGAAACTATTAGGTTAGAAATTCTTTTTTTGCACCTTCCCATTTGCACCAGCCCAGAGGTGACAAGTGTTCCACACGCAAGCAAATAGTAGTTTTATAGAGATATAGGATACTGGCATCTGTGTGAAGTTTTCTAGACAAGCAAAGGGAGCCGACCTTTTTTCCGGCAGACTTGGCAGCATCTTCTAGATACTTATTTTACTATATGTTTCCTGAGAATGTCAGTTTAAACGTTGGATTTGCGGGAGGAGTACTATTGGTCATGACAGTCGGTGATTGAATGGTTTCTTTTTCTTTTTTTTTTTCAATTTTCTTTTGTTCTAGTTGACAATGGGGCATCCTAATAGATGCCAAACATTCACCTGCTATCTCGTACATTGAAACTAAAAGATCTTTTTTAAGATTTTAACCGTTTCTTTGGGTGCAATTGTTTGTTTCTCTCTTGCATTTGGTTCACAGGTAGTTTTTTAAATTCTTTTTCGTGAGCCCGGCTGCTCCTCTAATTACTGGAATGATCGAGATCTTCCTCAGATTCCAGTTTCTTTTCATGCCATACATAAGACGTTGGTATTTTGTTAGCTTTTCCCTCTCAGCTCTATTTAACCTAACACCATTGGTGCCACTGACTTCTACTAATGTTGTTTCTTTCTCTTCCTTGTCTCATAGCACAATGTCATATATAATACCTTCGTTGTCTAGGTACATAGCTGTAAAGATTGCATAGTCATAGTGGATGGTATATTACTAATTTCCAACTGTTCTTTCTTGTATATGTTCCCAAGGCTTGCTGTTGCATTCGGTGTTCAACTGTTTGCAGATTGTCCAGTGGAGATATTTATACACGCTCCATGATGTCGCATTGTATAGTAGCCGTCCACCAGCAAAAGCTTACAGTTGAATTTCAGGTGTCTCGCACTGTTTACTTGCTCCATACTCAACTAGAACAAAAGAAAATTGAAAAAAAAAAAAAGAAACCATTCAACCACCGACTGTCATGACCAATAGTACTCCTCCCGCAAATCCAACGTTTAAACTGACATTCTCATGAAATATATAGTAAAATAAGTATCTAGAAGATGCTGCCAAGTCTGCCGGAAAAAAGGTCGGCTCCCTTTGCTTGTCTAGAAAACTTCACACAGATGCCAGTATCCTATATCTCTATAAAACTACTATTTGCTTGCGTGTGGAACACTTGTCACCTCTGGGCTGGTGCAAATTGGCAAGGTGCAAATGGCAAGATGCAAAAAAGAATTTCTAACCTAACAGTGTCCACACTGTCTGCTAAGCTCTATCCTGTGTCACATTGCTACAGTGTTGTATCCCCGGGCTCGTTTTGTGTACTTCATTTGTCGCCATTGCTGAGACCACTCATGTAATTACTGGAGTGGGAGCGACCGGATTCATAATTGTGATTTGGATTGTGTATTATTTGCTCTGTTTTCTTTCTCCGTTGATTTAATTCCTCCTTTTTCTTTTTTAAATGAAACTATTTTTCTAAAAAAATATTTTTTCACATTTCAGAAGTCGTGTGTATGTCGCTGTTCACTAGAGGGAGCCACTAACATCCGGTACAATGACGTTAATGGATTATTTCGGGCGTAATTTTATGACAGATTTGTTGGCAAAATGTCGAAATTCACGACGTTTAATCTTGATCATCGTCTTCATAGCCTTATTCTTAGACAATATGCTGCTCACAACAGTCGGTAAGTATCAGAGATTATAAACTCTTTTTTAACTAGAAAGTAAAAAAAAGCAATGTTAACATTATAGGATACCGTGAAGTGACGTGATGACAACTGAACAAAAATCGCATTTAAATTATAAATCTTCATATATCTCTTTATTTTTTTTAATCTTTCACATATAAATTAGTAAATATGGGCTTACTGTTTCATAATGGCAAAAATGTCTTTAGTAATTTCGA
The DNA here is from genome assembly GCF_053919585.1 of Euprymna scolopes. Taxonomy (NCBI): domain Eukaryota; kingdom Metazoa; phylum Mollusca; class Cephalopoda; order Sepiida; family Sepiolidae; genus Euprymna; species Euprymna scolopes. Next base: position 38,347,235 of record NC_136502.1, on the reverse strand, counting down.
GATGAATATCTCTTTTTCAAAAATAAAACATAAAAAATATGCTTTAAAAAAGGAACAAGGAATACTAAGCCAGAATCAAAAACAGAACAAGTATATATATATATATATATATATATATATATATATATATATATATATATATATTATTGAGTGTATTTAGGCAGCATTCTTTCATTTATGCAAATGTTATTAAAGACAACAGAATGAGTATCTCATCGACATGCCGTACAATATCTTATATTAATCCTAATAAAAGAGTTTATTAAATTTCCGTTTTTTAAAGTCACTCATGTAAAACTCACTGAAAATCGGTCCGAGAACGGAACCCATTGAAATTCCATCTATTGGGTGTAGATATTATTGGTCGTAAAAGGATACCTCAGTAGTACAAACTAATTGCAATGTTTTAAGTATTGTTTTGTCAATTTTAAGGGGAGGGAGAGACGGGTTGTATATATTATCAAGGATTATATTTGTGTGTGACTTTTTTTCTTTTTTTTTTTTGGACAGGCACGTTTGTGAAGAGACGATGATTTTTTTTTTTTTAGTCAGATTGTTTTGCTTTTACGATTTGTATTAGATCTTGTATGGATTTTACTGGGCTTATGAGGTCATTAAGTACTTTGGTTAGGGAATAGATTGGGGGCGTCATTTGTATAATATATATATATATATATAATATATATATATATTATATATATATATATTATATATATACATATATTATATATATATATATATACATATACATATATTATATACATATGCATATACATATATTATATACATATATTATATATACATATATTATATATATACATATATATATATACATATACATATAATATATACATATACATATATTATATATATACATATACATATATATATACACATATATATATATTATATGTATATGTATAATATATGTATATATATATGTATATATATATATATAAGTACAGGGTGTAACTATTTGCCAGTTTCGAAAGAAAAAGAGTTAACTCTTCATCATGCTGATTCTATCAAGTTTAATCAATAATCACCGCGAAAACTACAAAGGAGGAAATAGACTAGATTAAAAAAGGAGACAAGAGAATATATCGCAACAGAAAAGTAGAAACGGAGAGGAAATATAGAAATTCAAAAAGAGAAGTCACGATTACTTTGTGCCTCTTTTACTAGCAGTAGTTGGTATGACGAAGCTGCGCGACTTGTCCGTTGATCCCATCCTGATTTTCTGTTTGAGTCACAAGGCTCAGAATAAATAAGAGCAGAACAGACTTGAAAAAAAAGGGCCCATTATCAAGTTGTTGAAACTGTTCCAATAACTAACAGTTTACGTTAAATATACGATAAAAATCTATGTATAACAATAATAATATATAAGATATAAAAAGTCTATTTAGTGACAGTTAAACCGGGTGGATAGAAAGTAATTTATTTATGAAATTTAATCTTTAAAATGATTTAATATAATAAGATATTGTATAGCATAGAGTTTTATTTATCATACAACTAGTAGAATATCTGCTACAAGGGAGATATAAGAAATAAGTATAATTTGAAATGTTAATGCTTTTCTTTCTTTTGAGTGTATAGTACAGTAAACAATAAAACTTATTATTATTATTATTATTATTATTATTAATCTAATATATAAAAGAGTATATGTCAGTCTGTCTGTCCGTCTCCATATTTTCAAACTCTATCTCCCCCGAAACTAAAAGTCGCAGAGCCGCGCTATGGGCCTCTAATGATTGTTTTTTTTACGGGCCGTTCTTTTATGGTTCTTTAGTCGGTTAAAATTGTTTTTAAGAAGTCAAAAATAGTCAAAATTGAAAAGATCGTTACACATTTTTTACATTCATCCTAGTTTATTTTAACTTTTAAATCAGTTCATATGCATATCACGTTGGTACAGTGGTAACGTCACGAGCTTTGAATGCTATAGTTTAGGTTTCGATTTTTGCTGATGGCACCCAAATATTTTTTTCTTTACTTTTGAAATCACAACTCTATAATATATACGAAATCTGGACGAATTAAAACATATGTAAGTGTGAGTAAAATAAATACGTTTGAAGCCAAAACAACGAATAATTACAAAATAAACAGATATTTATTTTGTTTGAAATTTATATTGAAATTTATAAATATATTTCGAAGTAAAACTTCATCATCTGTATGTCTTTCTTTCTTTTTCTTTTTTTTTTTCGCCATGTTGTTGTTGGAGCATAGAATCAGTAGAAGTCCGATGTTGTTTTTACGGTAGTCTTTTTAAATGTCGGAACGGTGCGTTGGTCACGCGTAATTCATGTTTGGGTTTGGGTTCCTTACAAACCCTAACATATGTAAGTGTATTTTATGCCCGGGTAAAGCCGGGTACCCCCCCCCCTAGTAGTAGTAATAATAATGAAAATAATAAACAAAAAGCGAAAAACATGCAGATTGAAAAGAAATGCATGGTAAAGGCAGTCGAGATCTACCCAAGGCAATGGAAAAGGAAAAAGACCTGGCGATGGTTGCCAACATATGATTTGAAGGTTAGGACAAGCGCTCGGGACAAATCATGTGACGTAATACATTGATTGTAAAGTTTTGAAACACTGTGTTGAACAAAGATGGCGGCATAGTTCAGATCAGTAACCAAGATGGCGGCCAAGAATTAAATGCGGTCCGTGGCGTTGTTAACGGCGAACTGATTGAATCCAAAATTCGACAATTTTTATAATAATTTTGAAACGTTTTCATTGGTTGTTTAGCACAGCCGTTGGTTATAAAAATGATTGGCGAATCCATTCGTCTCATACCCCCATTAATCGTTTTTAAAATTGCAGGAGTGCCCCTCCTTTAGGGGAGCTTGCTGGGGTCCCACTTTCTGACCTTGTGCCACATAATGCTGATGTGGGCAGCATTTAAATATATACCCCCATTAATCGTGATGGGGAAGGTCTCCTAGCGACTTCGGCTGCAGGGAGACAGGGTAGTAGTACTCGTCAAGGATTCGTCACTTGACACTCAGCCCGACAGGTGAGGGGCCGGGAACCGGCTCAGCACCTGTCGGACTGAGGTACGCCGCCTTGGTAATACCTAGGAGGTCCACCCTCCCAGGTCTTACCACTGGGCTTTCCGGTGGAGTAAGTTTATAGCTTACTGCCTGAGGTGCCCCTACCGGGAATGCAGACGGGGTTACTCAGGCAATTTATAAAATTGCAGGAGTGCCCATCCTTTAGGGGAGCCTGCTGGTTTACCACTTTCAGGCCTTGTGCCACATTTTGCTGAGGTGGACAGCAAATAAATCTCTACCCCTCCCCCCATTAGGAGTCAAAAACATTTTACAGCTGAAAGTCCCCTATGTCAATTGCAGAAAGCAGAAAGGCGAGAATGTACAACATATTGTTAGTAGTTGTGAGAAAATAGCACAAAAGGAGTACAAGAGGCAGCATGACAATATTGCGAAAAGGCTCCGTTGGGTTATAAGCAACAGGAAATGTAATGAAAATGGTACGAGCATGTTCCAAAAGGGATAGTGCAGAATCATAACGTGAAAATGAATATCCCATGTGATTGAAGCAAGGAGGCCGGATTTATTCTTTTTAGAAAAACAAAAATGAACACAAAGCAATAATAATTGATATAGCATTGTCAGGTGATGTGAATGTGGAGGAAAGTGGGGAAAAAGACGGTCGAAAAGTACCAAGACTTGAAAAGGAGGATAAACAGATTGTGGAAGTTGAAGAAGGTAGACTGAATAATGCTTTCAATATAATAATGTTATTATTGTAACAGAAAATATAACGAGTTTGTTGTAGTTCACATGTAATTGGAAAGTCATGATGAAGCACAGTGATAAAGAGCCCTTTTTGGGGAGCCCCAGCTACCCACATTTAGAGGGAACTTATACCTAACTTTTCTTGTACTCAAATAAAGACTAGCATGATTTTAACATGTGCTATTTAAAACATAGGAGGGACAGAATATCCGCCTCGACTTCAGAGCATGTTGTCAATCAAAGTGAATTACCTAGATTTGAAAGATTGTTTATAAAATCGGATGCCAGAAGTCGCTGTTGAAAGGTCAAAGGCAGTAAACTCAGTAAACTCTACACAAGAACGAAATAACAATATCGCAATCTCTTTCTTTTTAATGTTTGCATTTCTCTCTCTCTCTCTCTCTCTCTCTCTCTCTCTCACACACACACACGCTCATTCAATAGACACGTTACAGACAAGATACGCGTAAAAATATAAACACATTAAATAAACAATTAAATAAACTCGTTATATACCTCCCAACTATACAACATTCTCTCTCTCTTTCTCTCTCCCTATCTATCTATCTAGCTATCTCGTATTTGTGACACGAGGGAAGAATTGTAACTCAATTGAGATCCGGTGGTCTGCGATGCGAGAGTAGGTCGCACGCAATCAACTCACGAGTTTTAAAAACTGCTCCTTCATAAATGTTTGAATAAATTTCTGTTTTTATAAGAAAATGTGTCTGACGCTTACGTTATACAAGTGTCCAAGTCCATCAACAAATATCCCTGCCGGTAATGACGCCGAATGACGATAAGAACTTAACGATAAGCCTCATCAGCAGACGTAGGCGACATATCAATCCTTTAATCCAAACGAGATGTGCCTATCGTTTTATCTATGTCTATGTTCTATAGTCTCCACCCCACGAGGGAGCTGGTTGTCGTGCCCAGAACGTAACAGACGTCCCAGAAACGTTTCCACGATACGGACACACTCTCCTGCAAGCGATACTTTCACAGAAGCATGTCTTCAAAGATTATATCAACAATCGTATTTTTTCTTAGCTTAGATTGTGAATTGGAATAATCGACCTTTGAAGAATCGATCGTCTTCCGTAATGCAAATCTGTTATTGAGGTCATAATGACAAATATGGCGGATCTTATGACACTGCTCGTTATTTTTAGATGTTAAAATACGGAGGTGAAATGCGATTCTGCTTTACGAAAAAAAAAAACTGCTTGGTTTTATAATTCGCTATGCAAAGCGTAGATTAATGTTTAATAGGAGGAAGATAACGCCAAGAACACGGCTCCTCTTCGGCAACTGAATCCAAACGAAACCTCGTATTACAAGAATTCTAAGACGATAAGAACAACAACCGAAGCGCTGAGGTTATTTAAAGACACCTTTGTCTTCACAGGATCCGGTTGGAATGTGGTTGATCTTGAAAGATCAGTTAGGTTCTTGTATTCCTCCGTAACGCTAAAGTTAAAAAAATGAACCTATACTGCATAATAGATTAAGTTATTTAATTAAATTTAAAAAATACAACTATTAATGTTTAAATACTATTATATATATATATGTGTGTGTGTGTGTGTGTGTGTGTGTGTGTGTTACATGATATATTATTATATATAAAGAAGTTTGTCTGTATGTGAGAAAGTTCGTTACCTATGGATTTCGAAACGGCTCGGTCGATTTTTATAAAAAATTTCACACTTTATGTATCTGGCAGTGTTCTTAGATATGTTTTGTGTTAGAACGTCTTCCGTAATATTGATAATTGATAAAATCAGAAACACATAATTTTAGCTCAAATTAACACCTTATACAACCTAACATCACGAGTGCATTTGAAAATCTTTGTTACCCCAGAAGTAGAAAGGCCCGGCATAACACAGCAACGGTAAGTTCTTGGATTTGACAGTAGCGTGTTCGAAATGAATGTTTCTCTTTAGAGCAAAATTGAGCGATGATACTTGACCTTTGCATTTTAAACTTTAATGCCAGCCGTTATATATGAAAATAATTTTATAAAATCAACAATAGGTTCTCTACAGTGCAATGTGAAGTTTCCTCCCTGTGCATCACGGTGGATTCCCAGCTAGAGTAAGGAATCAATCGATTTGATTGAAAAAAATGAGCGATTTCACCGATTTAGTTGACAATAGAAACATGGGAGTGTGAAACATTCGTTGATCAACGTCGGGTCTCTCTGCTAGTATATATATATAGAGAGAAAGAAAGAAGTAATCACAATGTAAGAAATGATAAGTCGCTGTTGTTCCCAGACAGAAAGTGATTTCCTATCAATTTACAGTCCACTCGCTTTTATTACTGTACCGAAGCGGCACTCACCCTAGGCAGGTAGAACCAGCTTCCTCCGAAGATTTTGACAAAGTGGGTTTCCCCGAAATATATAATGGAACATAGTCACGCACATTAGATCACTGTATAGAAATTTCGATTTTTCAAATAAAGTTTACTATTATAAAATATATAAATTTATAGAAAATCATTTGATTTTGTCTTTCCTTTTCGATGCTGACAACTTTCAGTTTCTTGCATTAATTCACATCACACACAATGTTTTAAGCAAATTACATCTTAGTATTTTATATATTTATATATATAAAGTATATATACATATATATATACATATACATACATATATATATATAAGTGTATAAGTTTCGCTACACTGGCATGCTGATATTGTTTCATTCTGTAGTAATTAATAACTAATACCTTCTTACTTGTTAATATTGAAAAATAAGTTTTCAATATTGACATCTAAATAAAAAGAGATCTTAATTATTAATAACTGCATAGCGAAGCAAAGTTTATACATGTATTTATGAATAAATATCAATATAAGTAACTGTATTTATTATTGAGCACTGTTATATAAGCCCAGCATAAATTCTCTGGACTTTTATCCTACGAATACATTCTTAACTCGGACTAATATCTATCTATCTATCTATCTATCTATCTATCTATCTATCTATATATATATATATATATATATATATATATATATATATATATATATATATATATATATATATGGACTTTTATCCTACGAATACATTCTTAACTCGAACTAATATCTATCTATCTATCTATCTATATATATATATATATATATATATATATATATATATATATATATATATATATATATAGGAAACTCGTTTCTTATCGTCTAGCACTTTATAGATGAAATAAAGTCGGTCACTTTAGCTGCAGATCATGATAGTATAATGATTAGATCACTCTGACGGACATTAAAAAACATTTAAAAAATAAATGTTTAAATTTCAACGATATTTCTCGCGGTTGACGGTAGCCGAATGGATTTGTTCCTTGCTAATAGAGTCAGAGATGGCCTCGTTGTCGGGTTCGAGTCTCTTGACCGGCAGTGATCGTGACACCCTGCACTGATGGTTTCCTAAATGATGACACACTAGTGTCTGTAGGTATTTTATCTTAGGATAAAATGCAAAGTTTCGAGTTACAATGTATGAAAGACAGAAAGAAACACAATTAAACACCCGAAGATATAAAAGAGAGATTCGATCGATTTCGTTGAGAAATAAATTTTAAAGGTCGAGCACTGTCTGTGAAATTGAACAAAGTTGGTCAACTGGCCTTGTATGCGAGGACATAACTTCCTGTTACTGGATCACTTCAAGATCATCTGTATTTAACGTTAAGCTTCATTAATGTTAAAATTTCCCTTAATTTCATGACGGTGAACCGAGACCCTGGTGCATATTCCTTAATAGAGTCAAAGATGGCTTCGTGGCGGAGTTCGAATACTTTAAATAGCATTGATCGTTATCTCCTGCACTGATGATTACTATTATTAATATTATCTAAGTGAATATATATATATATATATATATATATATATATATATATATATATATATATATATAGAGAGAGAGAGAGAGAGAGAGAGAGAGAGAGAGAGAGAGAGAGAGAAATTATGAACAATAAATAAAATACTAAATAGAATAATGTTTTAGTAGTGCATATCAAAATTAATACAATTTATGAATACGAATAGTGAAATTTTACTGACTTTATTTGTAAATTCCAAATAACGTAATAAAAGATGTAATATAAGGTAATTATAAATTTTCGAATTTTGTAATCATGCCTGAATGCATTTTATTTTCTTTCGGTGGATTTATGGAATTGTAATTGCAATTAAATGAATGGATTTTAAGATGGTTAACATCATGAAATTGGAAGCATAGCCTTTTGTCATTTGTCTGTTGTTGTAATTACATAGATTTTCATCAATTTAGGATTAGTATATAAAGGAGTGAGATATAATTGAAAAAAAATCATATTTCCACAGAAATATATATATATATATATATATATATATATATGTATGTATGTATATATATGTATATGTGTATATATATAAATATAATGCTCCCTATCTTGGGTTGAGCATATTGGTAAGTGATATAGATACTGCCATTAGTGTATTAAGCAGTCGTATAGCGCAATGGTGAACAGCCTTGACAGTCATTTGGGCGGTCAGGTTTCGATCCTGGCTTGAGGCAGTTGTCTGTCTAGCCGCACTGATGAGCTGTGAAGCAGCGAAACAGTACTGTGTGTAGATGACTAATATATATATATATATATATATATATATATATATATATATATATATATATATATATATATTATTTGTTTTCGTTTTTGCGACACATTTTTGAATGAATTCAATTATTTACGAAAGTGCATTTTTAGCTAAATGCGAGTTGGGAATAATTCAGATACTTTTATGAGTCGTGTTAGTGGATAATTATATTTTAAAAACAATATATATATATATATATATATATATATATATATATATATATATATATATATATATAGAGAGAGAGAGAGAGAGAGAGAGAGAGAGAGAGAATAAACGTTTGATCTATGAGCTGTGTAATAAAATATTGTACTTATTTATTGATTAGAAACATTCGAGTAGCTATCATTTTATTGCGCCTGTATGGCAACTTACGTGCATCCTGTAACATTTAATATTATCATAAGGATTTGTCGTTTGTGTCTGGTTTTATTTCAGCGGAAATGATGGTTTCTTTGATGATAATCGATTTTGGTAACTAAGCAAAAGAAAACGGTTTTCTGGAATCACTTGATTTTATAACAATGTGTTTTTGTTTTTTTGGGTTTTTGTTTTTTGTTTTTTTTTTGGGGGGGGGCGATCTTCAGTTTATTTTATCTAATCCTAAATCAGCAAAAATATCCGGCGATGATTTCACTTCATCACCCTCTCCCTCTCCATAACAAAGGCAAAAACATAGCCCTCAACCCGTATGCATGTTTGAGTCGAACATATACCTGAGGAAGAGAAATTTCTCCGAAATATCATATGATACAGAACTTCCATCGAACCAGACTGACGCAAGTAAGAACACAATCCAATTTAAAATTATATATATGACATGCGAATGTCATATGTTTTGTACTATTTATTTTATTTCTTTCTCTTTTACTCATTTTCACACCAAACAAGACATATTGCACCTTGGAACGTAACGGGTTTCTATTTGGGAATCATGTCTAACAGGTGACTGGGGGAGTTGAGCAGTGAGATGTTTTTTTACATTACATCTAATTTCTTCATGTTAGTACAGCCAGAGGAAGCAGAAAACAGGAAGGGAATTCCAAAGTCTAGCAGTCCGAGGGAAGAAACTATTAGAGTAGAAGTCTTTTCGACATTTAGAGACCTCAACAATGAAGAGGTGAGATTTTGCTGCTTGTCAGGTTAGTCGGGAGTAGGTACGTCTAGAGGAGGTACAAATGCTATCATTTCATCGATTAATGTCTTCATTGCAATTAATCTCTTTTTGTACGCGTTTATGACCTGGTTGAACTAATTCATTCAGTCGTAAATAAATGAATATAACGGCATAAATAAAGTAGAAATTGATTCAAATACGCTTTGTACGTATTAGTTCAGTATTTGGGTAGATGCCAGACACCTTCATATTGCAATTGTCCACTGCTTACATTCAGTATGCCTCCATGTGTCTCAGAGAGTAGAGGATTTCGTTTGTTGTCATAAAGACACTTTTTTTCAAGCACTATCTATACTCCTATAAATTTGGGGTTTTGTTCATTGATATTCATATTAAACACCCTTTTTTTCTATTTATTTAAAAAGAAAATGCAACTTTGTTATACATGAGTTGTGGAATTGCATTCACCTACAAAACATTTAACTAATTTGCATATTCTTTTAAACATTCATTTTAATGGATTCCCTATTAGTTTTTTTTTTTTTAGTTTTCTTAAAGGGTTATCATCTTTAGTTACCTATTACGTATAATTATATTCATGCAGATATTCTACGTGATTTATACTTGCATAATATTTACGTGAAAAGGTTATAGTATTCGCAAGCCTTTTTCTATATATCTGTTTAAGAAACTTTGCCCACCAAATTCTTCTGTTAGTTTTTGATCTACAGACATGAAACTTAATATATAGGGTATTCAACCCCATGCGAAACTTTATTTTCGGGTTTTAGCCGAGGAAAATCAGTGCAAAAGTATGAAAACTTTTTTAAAAATGGAATTTGACAGGCATTACGAATATGAGTGCGTAACGTAATAGCTATTGGTTCATGTTTTAATTTTTAGCCTTGCAACAAATATGTCTTCATAGCTCAGGCTTTAATGTCAAAGGAAAAAGTAATTCATAAGTTAAACGTTTTGGTTTCGATTCTCGGTGATGGCGCACAAGTCATTTTTTTTTTTTTTTTTTTTTACTTTTTAAATCATTACTCTATATTGGGTCCAATATAATGTAATAATAATTACGAAATCTGTATTTATGAAAACATCATATTTAAGCATATTTTATGACCGGGCAATACCGGGTGGCCTGCTAGTGGATAATAATCAAATTAAGTTTATGAAATGTAAAAATTCTCAGTGGTAGTTTAACTATTTAACTTCATAATTTTCCAGTTTGAAGACAACCATAGTATCATTATTCTTTAAACTCACTAAAATTAACAAATATTTTTTAATCATCTACATCATAATTCAGGTCATAAAGGGTTAATAAGTCTTATTTCATTTGGAAAACATGAAAAGTATCTTTATTTTCGATTAATATGTTCCGTGGAGTTGTGACCTTTCCAGGCCACCAGCAACAAATGTAAATTCTTTAGCGATCCCTAAATAAAGATCCCTTGTCACATACGCATCGTGCTTGTTCTTTGCAGGGAATTCTTCGCAAGATCTCTCGATGCTGTAGGACTTGTTGATTAGTTTGGTCGGTGTCTATTTCACCTTCGGGTTGATATGCCGCTGTCACGCTGGAAGTAAATAGATATTCATGCACGCAAAAGAAAGACTGAGATATCTCTATTCTACTTGGTTAATTCAAGTTAGATATACAAAATATGATATACACTTATATACAGTCGTTCACTTGTTGATTTTTGACAAGCACTATTGAGTCCCAATTAGATTTAATTACTCTCAGTTTTTGCGGTGGTGACGGACGGGCAGAGAGAGGTGGCGACAACTGTTCGATTAGGATTAGATTTGCTCAAAACTCAGCTCCAACTCTCTCCAAATGACGATTTTGGCGCGGAGATTCGCTTATGTACGAAGTATCGGGGTATGGTAGGTTTCTCCCGAGACCAATTATCACTGGTTACGTCATGTCAGGTGAATTCCTGATTCTCTACATGCACCTGCGAATCTACGAACGCTCTCAGTTGTGGTTCTCATGATCGTGAGAGGTTAACTGTGGAGAAAGAAGTGGCTTACCGTTAAAGCGGCTGCGCGTTTGTGCCTGCAGAACACAAATTGAGAATCAAGATGGCGCCCGCATGCTTTTATGTGGAAAAAAAGTCTCGTGGAATCTCGGGGAATCTCGGAGAATCTCGTACCCTGGTTCCATAAATAACGAGGAAAGGAAAGCGGGAGGACAGACGATTTTTAGTCACTAAAGCGAACGGACGTGTGTAAAAGAAGAGGTAGAAGAATAGAGTGTGGTGAACGAAACAAACAACGACTCGGTTGAAAGTAGAGTTGTAACGAACACATTAACCCCGTGACCTCTCGTCTGGCATCAGAAACAAAATTATATTTCGTTATGTTTCTCAAAATTACATCAAATTGTCACTTTCACCAAACAATCAGATGTGCATATCGGTTTCGTAAAAAATAATAAAATTCATAACTTAACTCTTCCTTTCAGCAGGGTCGGTCGTCGCTGCCCTGGGCATGCAATAATACTTAACAAATAACACAAGCATAGTTGCCCGGCATTCTCCAGAGTTTCGGGAGTCTCAACCTCCCCACAAATGGGGAGCTCTACTGCTCCTTGGGACGGTCACGTCACAGAGTTCTTCAGTTACCTTTTCGTATGATATGCCATCCTAAATACTTTTTTTTTTATATATATATATATATATATAGCTTTCTTTCTATTTTCATTTTATTCGTAGAAGGTTCCTTTTCAGATTATTCCTTTTTGTATGGGACTCCCTCCCTTCCCCCCCCCCTTACATCAACTACCTTAGTTTCCCCTGTCACTCAGAAGATGGCGCACTGGTTGGAAACTCGGGTGAAGTTTTTTTTTTTTTTTTTGCGGTGCTCGTTACGTGTCGGCCCGTCACGTGACGAGATAAGATCTCTTCTCACACCGGGAGAACGCTGACAATCGACGCATGTGGAAACAAACCGCGGCGCTTCCTCGTTATAATAAAGAAATTCGAAAATCGAAATATTGAATTTCAAACAAAACAACCGGTATCTAATTAATTGTCATCTCGAATTTAGTAACATGTCCAAAAATTACGAAAAACGATAAGATAGAAAATTAATTATTAATGAAAAAAGTTTTCGAAATAAATTTCAAGTTTACACATAAACAGCATGGGTTCAAGGGATATAACTCGGTTCGTATTGCTGCAAGTAATGATGGATTTCATTGATTAATGGAATCATGAAAATGCTTGTTTTATGTAATATTCTAGTAATATTTAATTGATTTCGACATGACAATTAAGTAGATAAGATTGCTTTTAGTTGAAGTTGTTAAATTTATACATTATATCTATAAAAGTGAGAGAGAGAGAGAGAGAGTGTGTGTGTGTGTGTGTGTGTGTGTGTGTGTGTGTGTGTGTGTGTGTGTGTGTGAGGGCACTTCTCAACCTATATACTCAACAAATCTTTTGATCTACAGATTGGAATTTTGTATATAGGGGATTCAGACATGTGAAAATTTTTTTAATCGGTGTTCATCCGGAAAAAAGAGCTGCTAAGGGATCAAAATTGAAAAAAATATATATAGTACATGGGGGGGGGGTCATCGGATTTTTATCCGTTTGTCAACTGTTTCACGAACGTGCATGCGTGAATCGTGTTCACATGACAAATTACTTATGTTAAGAATAAGTAGGTTTGAAAACACCTTTGAAAGATTGTGTCAAGCTGGCCTAACAGTTATCGTACTTGACTCATTGTATTTAGGTTTTGCTTTCAATCTCAGCTCGAGTATTTTTTTAGTTACAAGAAGTGAACTGTTTAGAAAAATGAAACATAATACTCGCATGCATATGTCTCAGTTTCTTTTGTACGATATTTCTGTTTATAATAAATAAGAATTCTGCATTAATTAAAATATAATATTTATGCGTATTTTACGGCCGGGCAATGCCGGGCAACCTGCCAGTAATTAAATAGTTGTCATTATTTGTTTTTAATGAAAACTCAATTTTTCGACTCTCTGATTTCGCTATTGAAATGATCCCAAATCGCTGAAACTGCAGTTGGCGGTGATCGAACGAGGCAGCAAACTATTTTTGGTGTTTGTATTCATTGTTCATACCCAAACAACGCATATTGTTATTTGGACGTAAGCGGCTACTATTTGAGACCATGTCTACTGGGTACTCTGTAAGGAGATGAGCAAGATGACTGTTTACATTACATTTAAACGTCTTCGTGTATGTACAGTTATGGAAACAGGAAACAGCGGGCGAATTCCAAAGTCTAGCAGTTCGAGTGAAAAAAAACTCTTATTATAGAAGGCTTTCCGGCATTTAGAGACCTCTACAGTAAAAGCCACTAGATGGGTTTGTCAGATGTACGTTGAGAGAGGCGGTACAAGCGCAACGAGACCGTCAGGCTACATTCAATTAAAATACTTGTAAAACAGACACAGGGATGCAACATTCCGGCGATGGAACAGGGGGTTGGAGCTTGGTTGATTGTGTATGTCCCAATCTTCACTTTCCCCCTCTCCCACTCTTTTCCTCTCTGACTTTTTCCCTTTCTTCTCTATCCTTCTTCCCTTTCTCTCTCTCACCTCCCCCGTCTCCCTAATTTTTCTCTCTCCTGTGTCAACAAGGATTTCTCTTTCTCTAACAGAGACAGAACAGATACTACACGTTCAGTTATATATATATTTTTTTTAGTTTTCATGAAATGTTACAAAAACAAGACAATAAAAAACAAATTAAAATTAGGCACAAGGCCACTCAAAAATTAGGGACGGAGTGTCTATGGTCATCCTCGTCACTGTATTTGATCCTAGGTAATGTTCTTATTCACCACAATACCTCAAGCATGCCGGGGGTCGTCCTACTTAAGATCATATTGTGAGTGTATGTTTTTTTTTCTTTGTTGTTGTCTTTTTGTTTGTTTGTTTTTTACTTTGATCCTAACCCGAAAGCCATGAAGTGTACGTTAGTCCGAGTTTCATACCAACGATCGATTGAAAAAAAAAATAATCGCTCTAAATTACGACTTTGACCTCTTGAGCTATTTCGTACCTGTTGATCAACAAAATACTAAATATTACGGAATAAATTGTGTCTATATTCTATCCGAGGTAAGGCTACAAAGGAATATATCAGCTTTGTGGATATTTCTAGAGTAGTTTTTAAATTTAGCCGGACACAAGCTCACACAGCCAAACAGGAAACTGCTGTTAATATAACAGATAAAGAATGTCGGAGTTCAAATCGATTGAGACGTAATAGAAATAAACATATCAATATTGATGAAGGCAATAATTCAATAATAAGTCAAATAACGATAATTCATACATTTTTTTTGTCAAAATCATAAAACAGTTCGCGCTGGATATGACCTTAAAAGACATCCAGTGATAAGGCATCACTTTGGGGAATGTGGACTTGCCCTATAGTTACCATACACCCAGATCAACTTTGGCCCGGAGTCGTAATGCCTGTTAGGACATCTGATGTTACCAAATCAGGCTGTCTGACGATACTGGCTTCCTGAACAAAATTCACCAAACATGGATGTTGTTGTGTTATTCCGTTCCCTTTAAAAAAAAAAAAATTTTTTAAAACACTCATGTTCTGGAAAGTTAAAAAAAACAAAACATGTTTCTATAAAACAATCAAACCAAACATTTGGAGAACTGAATTCGGCATTAAATAACCGGAAAATAGTTAATATGCCGTAAAACAAAACAACCAAACCAAAACCCATGAATAAATAGTCAAAGATATAAACAACTTGAAGCATTTTTGCCAATATTAGTGAATTCGGTATCAAATAATCCCAAAGTAGTTGATATGCCGTGAAACAAAAACGATCAACAAACAAATAAAATAATTCAATTGTGTCAGCTCTATTTTCCTGCACGTTTTATCGCATCCGTTTTGATTTGATTCGAATACCTTTGTGCTTAGATCTTAAAATTATTAAAAATTTTAAGTGTGAAACATTATTTTGAACTCGTCGACTTGGGACGAACAGTTTGTACGTGCTATAACTATAAGCAAAATGTTTAAAACCTATTTTGCTAAAAGGCGGTTATAAAGCACAGAGATATAAATTAAATTCAGCAGCTTTTTTAAAAAAATCAAAATGGCGATACGCATGCGCATCATGTGTTTTAATTTGATTTTCACTTGTTTATCTTGGCGCCATTTGTACTTCACTTGTGTAGCGATTAGATTGGAGTTTTATTGGAGTTTTCTGCGACGTTAACAAAAAATAAGTTTTGGTGCAATCGCTGTATGAAAAATAGATCTCTATTATTATATAAGGTGAACTTTCTGTATCTGTGTGCCTATAAGTTCGTTCCCTATCGACTCGAAAACAGCTAGGTCGATTTTTATGAAATTTCATACAAAATAGGTACTTTATGTGCCTGGCATTGTTGTCAGATAGGCTTTGCATCGGAATGTCTTCTATAAGTATCGATAATTGATAACCGAAATAATCCAATGAAAGAAGGAACAGGCGAAATTAACATCTTATACAGCCTAACATCACAAGTATATTTGAGAAATTTTATTATTACACAAGCCGAAAGGCCCACCATATAAAATAAACAGTAGTTTCTTTGATATGACAGAGGCGCGTTCGAAATGAATGTTTCTTTTTAAAGCACAATTTCACAATGACACATGACTTTTTAATTTTAAACTTAAATTCAAGCCGTTATCTAGGCACAATCAGTAATGCTAGGCATATAAAATCAACTGTCGGTTCTTTAATATGACAAGGGCGCGTTCGAAATCAATGTTTCTGTTTAGTGCACAATTGAAGCATAATACTTTTGCATTTTAAACTTTATTGCAAGACATCTATATATAAAAACAAATTTCTAAAAATTAACAGTAGGTTCTCTACAGTGCAATCTAGATTACAAGATATTGTGAACTAAGTCATTGCGAGAGGCATATGAAGCTTCCTCCATGTGCATCGCGATTGGTCGCAAATTAGAATAGACAATCAATCGATTTGATTGAAAAATGGGATATTTCATCGATTTCATTCACAATAAAAATATGGAAGTGTGAAATATTTGTTGACCATCATTCAATCCCGGGCAACGTCGGGTTTCCCTGCTAGTATATATATATATATATATATATATATATATATATATATATATATATATATATAAAGCTGAATATCTGTGTGTGTGTCTGGTCACGAATAGGCTCCTATATGGTTGACGATTTTAAAAAACTGATTACATATAATGATAGAAGATGTATCGAGACACAGGAATGGGTATGTTTGATCTGACCGAACGGTGGTTCATTAAAATTGTGCGGTCCACAAAGTATGGAAATAAAAAATTTAAAAATTTAAAAAAAAACGTTTACAAGTGTTTTGATATAGATGTACATGAGAATACTTTGATAAGTATGTTTTAACTTAAATAGGGATGGTATAATAAAATTTTGGGGTCTGCTTTCGCGCCTGACCTCCATAGAATAGAAATAGGCACAAACTTTAATAAAGACGTTTCATATCTATTAGCATAAGTATACTTTGATAATTATGTTTCAGTTTGAAGAAATATGGTATAATAAAATTATGGAGTGTTCGTTCGCGCGTGACCTCCATAGAATGGAAATATGTTACAAAGTTTAACAAGGTTTTTTTAATATAGATCCACAGAATATTGTAATAAGTGTTTCAGTGTAAACAGGTATGGTATAATAAATTATGGGGTTTATCTATTTTATTTTTACTTTCATCATATTTTGCTTTGGTTTTGATACCCCCAAATTCGAAGCTATCTCTTTACAACCCTTTCTTTTCATAACCTATCATACTTTCATAAATCAGAGTCCATTTTCTGTAGGCTGTTTTTGAACCCAGTCAACGACGGGTACTTTTGCTAGTATATATATATATATATATATATATATATATATATATATATATATATATATATATATATAATGGTTCTCATGTAGTTTTTGCTGGCTAACATGCCTCTATTCCGAATTCGTAGCAGTGAACCTTTTTTGTACCAAAACAATCAATAACGGTTAACATTCATTTTTTATCTCAGTTTAACCTGATATAAATTATTGCACAGTACAAACAATTAAAACAAAAATTATTTTTCATATTTCTAAATTTAATAATCTAGTAAAAATTATATTTTTACTTGTTTATTAAATTTAGAAACCTATTTTTTCATGGTATTTTAAAGTTAAATTGAATTTTTGCGATACTTTTTTTTTTATTAAATTCTTAAGTAATTTGATAAAATAACTTTTGAAATACTGCCCATCGCTTTATTGCAGATTTCTTACAATGCCAAAAATCAGGCAATTGGAGATTATCGAAAAGCAAAGGATTGTTGCTGGATTCGCAGAAGGATTGTCCATCAAAGATTTAGCTACGAAGCTGGAAAGGGGTCCAAGAACCTTGGCTTCATTCGTGAACAACCCCAACACCAAATCTAGAAAGGATAAGGGCATTAGGACAAACCTTTCCGATCATGATATTCGGAAACTTCGTAGGAAAGTCAACCGAAACCCAAATAGCACCTGTGCTTCCATTTTTGCGAGAGCTGGAATCGCTCCAAGATCCAGGCAGGCCCGATGCAATGTGTTGAATGAGATAGCAGGGAACATCAAACCTTTTTCAATGTCTACATTAAGCAAACAGCATAAAGAAGAACGAATGGTTTGGGCATAGAATTACATAAAAATGGATTTCCAATGTGTCCTATTTACGGATAAGGCCCGTGCTACACTTAACGGTCCGGATGGATGGGCCAAAGTTAGGAACCCGAACGGAATTCCGATCCCTTACAGAGTTCCTCGGCAACAAGGAGGTGGAGAAATCATGTTTTGGGCGGGAAACATTGGGAATAAGTTGGTTGGACCATTACGAGTGCCAGAGGATGTAAAGCTTATCAGCAATGAATACACAGTCTTTTTTGATAATTATTGGTCGCTATAACTAGATGACCTACCATTCTCACCTCTGTTTCGGATGATTTTTTTGCATGACAATGCACCATCCCATTCTGCTAGGGCGACTGCACTCTTCCTTGAATCTATGGGTTTCGTTGGAGAAACCCTCATGACCTGACCATAGTGTTCTCCAGATAGTGAACATCTCTGGTTAATATTGAAAAGAGGGGTTTATGAGGGAGGGGAGCAATTCAAAAGATGCCCTGTTGAGGAAAATCGTTGATGTCGCCAGATCCATAACCCCCTTTAAGATTAAACAATTGACTTCCTCGGTAGACAAAAAGGTTGTTTAAAAGTGTTTAAAAAATGGTGGATATGTCGATAAATAATTAATTTATCTGAGGCTTAGCACCTCGGATGTGCTTTTCTTTATTTTTTTACAAGAAAATATAAAAAATAAAGTTTTCATGATGAGACATTGTATTTTTTCTCTAATACAATATTGTAAGAGATCTGCAATAAAGCGGTAGACAGTGGAAATTTCGTGATAAAAAAGTAAAATATCGCTTCATGATTATCGCATGAACTTGAATAAAATTTTGGGAAATAACTAATCTTAAAACAGTCCTTTAATGAATTATACAATTTTAATTTTTTTGTGACACATAATTAGTGAAATTTTGATATTTTACTAATCTGCAATAAAGCGATTGACACACACACACACACACACACACACACACACACACACACACACACACATATATATATATATATATATATATATATATATATATATATGGGGATATATGTTTATTACATTATACACGATGGCCACAAAGTCACGCACCAGAACTTTGAATTTGAATAAACGTTACTACTATAACTTTTTTAATTTTTTAATTTTTTTAATAAACATTGGTGCGTGACTTTGTGGCCACCCTGTATATCACCTTTTATTTATACCTGTCATTTAATTATAAAGCTCGATGTAACTATGTATATATATATATATATATATATATATATATATATATATATATATATATATATATATATATATTTGTTTACTGTTTTGGAGGGAAAGAATTCCAACAAAGTGCTCGATTACAAAGAAAAACTTTTTCGATATAAGAGCTTAATATTTATTTATTTAATAGTACAGACGTTCAGAAAAACATTGGTACCGTCGGTTTCAAGCCCAACATAAAGGGAACCAGTTAATGGTAAAACGTAAATGATGTTATATAAAATATATATAAATGATGTTATATATATATATATATATATATATATATATATATATAAGCGAGATAAGTCACAGATTAAAGATCAAGTGAAACCAAACCTATATATATATATATGTATATAGAAAGAGAGAGAGAGAGAGAGAGAGCGTAATGGTAAGGAGCCTTGACTGTCGTACAGACTTTCGGGTTTCAATCCTGGCTGTAGGTAGTTGCCTGTCTAGCCGTACTGATGAGCTGTGAAACAGCGAAACAGTATTGTATGTGGATGACTATAATGCTCCTCATCTTGAGTTGAGCATATTGAGAAGTGATACACGAATTACCATTAGCGTATAACGCGATGCTCTTTGTGTAAACAAATCGAGCTTAGGTATTTCGGACGATGTCAAAATATCGTAATTCACTACTCGCACAGCAACCGCCAATTAGCATAATGGTTAGGAGCCTTGACTGACGTACAGGCGGTCAGGTTTCAATCCTGGCTGTAGGTAGTTGCCTGTCTAGCCGCACTGATGAGCTATGAAACATCGAAACAGTACTGTATGTGGAAGATATATATATATATATATATATATATATATATATATATATATATATATATATATACACACTTTTCATTGTATAATAAATTATGGGAAATTATTCGCAAATAAAATTATGTATGTTGTCAATAGGTGACAATTTTAAACATTGACTTGGGCTCGTTTTCGGTAACCCAACTTTCGTATATCTGGATTTGAAATAACCTCATGTCTTTACAATTGTTTTATAACTTTTTGATAATAAATATTTGTAATCGATTAAATATTAAATTATTTTACTTGAATTATTTGTAATGTTGATCGCATTTTTCAAAAATTACCGATCTTCAAAGCGATCACCTCATCAGACCAAGAAAGAGGACTATATTGAAATCCCTTTTTTGGTCTGATGAATTGAGCTTCCATTGAAACATGTATGCACATATGTAACTAACAATGTTTGTATAATAAAAATAAAACTATATACCAGCTCTGTCCTCTATTGAGCACTCTTTAATAATCATGCGAATTTCTATCTAGGAAACCAATCTATACAACGATTATACATGTTTTTGTTTTATTTTACTTCAGTCGAAGTTCTCAGAAATCAAGGGGCTCACTACCTAGGGCTAACACTTGAACTCTTTATGAGATACATAGATATTCGAATGTTCCATTAAAATCTTTATCTCTCAAACACTGAGTTAGCAAAGAAATTGATAACATAATTTTCCTCTCCCCAATTAACCATTTTTATAAGTTGTAGTATATCTTTTATTTTGGTCTCTTGGTCTTACTTGATTCCAGGACAAGAATTTATCTAGTCTGGTGGAGTATCCAGCTTCGTGCTATTACTTGAGGTAACATCACCTGGAGAAGGTGCACCGTTCCTCGTAAAAGCTAATGTAAGTTAAACATGGTGAGAAGATCTTACTTGGTCAGCGAATGCTATGTGATTTTGTATAATTGGTCAAGGTTTATTTTGAGAGAAGAGTATCCTAATGCCAGGTTATTCTGACAAATCCACGTACAGAGAAACCTTAGACACTCGATGATAATGTCTGTGTGTGTATAACTAAATTCTAAAGCTGATATTTTTTTGCATACCACAAACAATTTGGTTTGGGGGGGGGCAGAAAAGATAACACGCAGTAAATATGGTTTTATTAATATTTCTATGAAAATAGAATCCATTATATTTTAAATATAGAACTAACCCAAATGAGATAACTTAAAAAAATACTAATAAATACTCGGAAATTAATATTGTGCTACATACAAATAATAAAATCACATTTTAAAGAGCCAATCTTTAATTTACTCTTTTAATCCAGCATCTCTTGGCATATAATGTTTTTCCCGTTTCTTTCGAATGTTCCCTTTTTTACGTAGCGTTTCGCTGACTTCCATACTGAGGAGATCTTATTTAGGCCGCGAATGCTGTGTGATTTTTGTAATAGTTAGTCAGGGTTTGTTTGTAGTGAAATGTATCCTCGTGCCAAGATGACCTGACAAATCCCTGTCGAGAGAGACCTTCGACACTCGAAGACAGTGTCTAGTGGACATTCCTCTTCTCTCACTTTTGCATTATACAACTCCATGTGTTCACGCGCGCGCATACAGCGTATAGAAAGAATTTGTTTATTTATGTATGTATCTTTTTCATTTGGTCTGATCTCCCTTTAATTCAGATCATCTGGCATTTCATTCAAGTCAACAAGCTGCGATTAACTATGGAATACAATAGGGGACACAATTATGATTGTGTCACCGGATGCTGACCACGTTTTATGGGCCCGTTGAAATAAAAGAAGTTGCTAATTATGCGACCGTGGATTCCGGACGAATATCTATCATTATTATGATTGGATCTTTGGTTTGTTTGGTAATCGGACTTCTAAGATTCTTGACCCCTTAAGCAACTTTAATTGAAGTTATGCTTTATTTGATCTGTCATTGCTGACCGGTGTTTAATTGGGACAGATCACAACAAACGGTCGAAAACCGTTTATATTAAACTAGTTATAGAGAAGCATACCATCTGTTGCCAGTGGGCTGAGTGGGTACTTGATGGCGATCGGCGGCTGCTTAATTAAGGTTTATATACATAGATCATTCGTCCACCGGTCAAGGTGGGCGTTTCATCTCTTTTTCGCCTCGAAGTTATAAATACATTAAATTATTTGTATCATCTAAATGGCTTGAGCTAGTTGCTAGCCGCACTAGCTGTGATACAGCGAAACAGTACTGTATGTGGATCTCTCTCTCTTTCTCTCTCTCTCTCTCTCTCTTTATATATATATATATATATATATATATATATATATATATATATATATATAAAGTCTTTTTCATTATATTACATGTGTGTTATTATTAAAACTGTGTTAAAAGAATCATCCCACATGACGGGTTGATAGAGTTCACACGTGGGCTGGGCTAAGATAGCTTGTCTGTATATTTTAAAAAAGCCCGTCTATAAAGCATGTCATTTGTGAGCTTTTTAAAAGCACCCGCGAGTGTGCTGGTGCGGAAGAATATGATATGTTTGTTGTTTTTTTTTTTTGTTTTGTTTTTTGTTGTTGCTTTTTTCTGAACAGCACATAGTCCAAAGCCTGTAATTACGAGTGTTCATCTATTGACGAGACTGTCCGTCAAAATGTGCCGAAGTTTTAGTTTCAAATATCAGGCTGACAAGAAAGTTTTTGCGATTTTTAACTTTTAAATTCAGGTGAACATATCTCGGCTCAAACAAAGATTTATTGATCAAAATAAGCACCATCAAAATCACACTTTTGCCAACGCAAAAACAAGTGTATTTATGCCAGTAAGGTAAAAAATCTTGCGTTCTGGTGGCGATGAAGTCGCTGAAGGCGTTTTTGATATTGCTTAGGTTTTTTAAAATATTTCTCACGCAGAAAGTTGTCGAGATGCTTGAAAAAGTGGTAGTCGGAAGGCGAGAGGTCTAGAGAGTATGGCGAATGAGGCAGAGTCTCGTAGCCCAATTCGTTCAAATTCTGCAGGGTCGGTTTAGCAACGTGCGATCGGGCATTGTTATTGAGGAGAATTGGGCCTTCTCTGTTGACTAATGCTGGGTATTGTTGTTGAAGTTTCTGATGCATTTCATCCATTTGTTGACATTACTTCGCCGTAATGGTTTCGCCTGCACTCAAAAAGCTGTAATGGATGAGACCGGTCGCAGACCACCAAAATATCAGCATGATCTTCTTTTGGTGCAACTCTGGTATCGGGAAGTGTCGTGAACCTTCGCCGGCGTCTAACCACTGAGCTAATCGTCGCCAATTGTCTTAAACAATCCACTTTTCATCGCAAGTCACAAGCTAGTCGAGAAACGTTGCATAAAAAAGGGAAGATGACACTTCATAACAGCGTATCTTTTGATTGTTGTTCAATTCGTGAACCATCCATTTATCATTTTTTTTGTCTTTCCAATCAAGTGGTTTGAAAACATCACATACATTATGCCTAATTTAAAAGCAAGTTCTCGAACAATTGTACGTGGATTGGCTTCGACTAAGGCTTTTAATTAATCGTTGTCAACATCCGATGGCTGACCACTTTGCTCATTATCTTCAAGACTCTCGTCGCCGCCAGGAAATTTCTTAAACCACCATTACGCTGTACATTCAGTAGTGGTTCCTGGGCCAAACGCTTCGTTGATATCGCGAGCTGTTTCACCAGCTTTTTGACCTAGCTTGAATTGAAATGAGAAAATGATGAGAATTTGCTTTTTCCATCTTGTCTCCAACGTTCTGAAACGAAAACATAATTGTTTTAAAACGATTGTAATTTAAATGATAGTGCGAAAAACACTCTTTAAAATGATGTATAAAGTAAAAATATAACGAAAACATATTTGAAGATACATCATTTGAAATCCAAATTAAAAATTAAAAAAGAACTTTCTTCTGAACCTAATAAATAAAACCTTGCATAGTAAACTTTAATATTGTCTTATATATATATATATATATATATATATATATATATATATATACTAGCCTGGGTGGCCGGCGTTGCCCGGGTGTTTGGAGACGTGTGTTAAGAAAAAAAAAGTGGTAGTAGGCAGGTTGGCGAAGGAAGAAAAGAAGGTGAAAAAAGAGTGACCTGTTTGCTGTTGCGCCTATCGCCAAACGGGAAGTGACGTAGGTTTTAATTAAGGCTAGACAATCAAAATAGGGGATGACTTTTGAAAATATCGACGAAAAAAGCGACCCCTCCCTGTAAAAAAGTGCCCAGTTGAGAGTGAAGGAATTAATGGTTTTGACCAATTTTTCGATATTTGTCGTCTGAAGGGTCAAGTTCAAATCAATATCGTGAAAATCCGTTGCCTCTGTCGAAAGTTTTAGGCAGACATACACACATACATACATACATACATTTAAACAGACAGGTGATATTTATATTATAGATATACAATAATCACAAGGCTTCGGGTTTTGTTCCTTCAGTTAACTTCTCCCATACCGCCAGGTTGTTGCTCTCCCCCCCCTCCATTCTGGCGTAAGTTACCGCGATCTCTGTCTCACGAAATCTAAAAAAAAAATCTGCAATTGTCCATGATTTCGCCCGACTAGATCTCATCAAAAGAAAAATTTTTTTTCGTTTTTTTGTCGTGTTTGAACGAGTTTATTTTGTTTATTGTTCCTTCGCACCCCGTCATATATCCTAGACTCACTTGGTTCGCTGTTAGAGACTGCAGCATAAAGAGCTATCGTTTGAATGAAGCCATTCAGATGAAACGTCTTCGCGTCACTACTCAATGTTCTCACAATGCCTACAGCTGCCATTTTTTTTTCTTCCACATTATTTCTACAAGAAATGATGTTATCTTTGTAGTTTTTGTCTTCTTATACTTATGACTGCCATGTTTTTGGGAGGAAAGATAAATCTCATAATTTTGGTACTAAGCCGTGGCTTTCGTAAATAGCAGGCCGTGTAACTAAAACTCACGTGAGCTGCTAATGCCAAAGGTGAAGTCCCACGGCCGCAGACCAAGAGTGCAAACTATTACGGAGGATTATAATTTTCTGTTTCAATTCTCAACGGAATTACCGAGGGGTTCATAAAACTGGTCCAAAAGCGACTGTATTTCATTTTCCAACATTTTAAAAATTATTTAACATTTAGACACGTGCAATTAAAACGAAGTATTTTTTGCCGGGACTATACTATGAAGTTTTATGTTTCTTTAGTGTATTTAAGTACTAATTCACGCGCCACTTAAATGTTAGGTCAAAAATGCATCAATCTTCAAATGATTGATGAGGTCTTTTTGCAATCTTTTTTTCATGATAATACAGCCAACATAATGTTACATTTTTCTTTTAACTGTATATAAGGACAAATATATATATATGTGTGTGTGTGTGTGTGTGTGTGTGTGTGTGTGTGTGTGTGTGTGTGTGTGTGTGTGCGTGTGTGTATTAACAAATTCATACGGACACGACACTGGGCTAATGTTTCGGACAAATGGTTGCTTAAAACCAGAAGTCCTCGTCAGGCGACTTAATAAATGGTTGCTATCCACAGAAGAAACCAGTCTTCATATACATATATATGGACAATTAATCAGAATCAGGACTTTGGGGGATATCGGTATCGGAAAAATTTCTACATATTTTCCGATGCCAAAAACGATTCTTTTAAATGTTTTTTTTGTTTGATTTCACTGCTGCTAGTGATGATAACATAACAAATTTATTGATTTTAAATTACCAGTAAAGCTAAAATCCCTTACAGGTGTGTTTTCATGTTTGAGAAAATATATGCACATTTAATATGTGCTTTTTGTGGTAATCAGGAAAAATAACAACTCTATAGTTAAATATTAAGAGTATTATAAGAAACAAACGGACTCGAGAATTTAGTACGGAGTCTGTAATTTTTCGGAATCGGCGAATATTAGTATAGTCTCATTACTATATATATATATATATATATATATATATATATATATATATATATTATACCCGCGCCAAGTCGTAGAAATTTCCGGATTTGCTTGCATTTCAGGCGTGACGTCATTTTTTATTAACGAGGCCGTCTGTTTACGAAGATGACGACTAAGCACCAGTAAGCATGCGCACCAATCGTAATTCTAGTTTAATTCCTGCATATATGGTCGGTAACATTCTCTTAAGTAGTTTTAAAATGTATCCAGCCATTGTGCTCTGTCATTTTTTTTTTTTTTTTTTTTTTTTTTTTTTTACAAAGGCATCACCACATTATCAAGGCCCAGAGGCCACTCAAGGATAAGGGTTAAAGAGTGTACAGTAGAAGTTGGTCAATATAGTAATCATTAGTAATGAAAATTTGGTAAATTTAATAACTTATATGGAACGGCTCATCAAGAACTTATTTACCTTAGACTTGAACACAACCATATTGTAGTCAGCCGGAAAGCAGGAAAACGGAAGACAATTCCACAGGCGTGCAGTTCTAAGAAAGAAGCTTTGTTCATGGAATCTATGTTTAGGTTTAGGCACAGATAAAGAGTGGGGGAAATTATTGATAGTGTTTACAGCTAGACGAGTGTTTCTTGTAAAAGTTTGGCGAGGGGGGACCATAGATTGAAGCTCAGTTGAACACTTTCCATGAAAATAACGATACATCAGAGACAAACTCGCAACATCTCTTCTGTGAGATAGAGGTTGCAAGGAGGAGAAAAGGACATCTCCTACGAGGCTACGAAGTCTATTTTGAACTCTATCAAGGCAGGACAAGTCCTTTCTAGCAGCTCCTGCCCAGATGTGGCAACAGTATTCCATCCTTGGACGTACCTGGCTCTTATATAGATAGAGAATAGCATCAGCAGTGAGATATCTACTGGATCGATAGAAAGATCCCACCATTTTTCCAGCGGCCTTGGCAACAGATTTGATATACGTGTTCCATTTAAGATCAGGAGTAATGGTCAAGCCCAGAAGCTTGTCAAAACTTGAGGCCTCCTGAAGACGAGAGCCATTCATTTCAATTGATGACAAATGTGGATTAAAATGTTGATGATGTAAAGAGAGAAGCTTGGTTTTAGATGCATTAAAAGTAACCAGCCACTCCTTTCCCCATTGTACTACATGCTCAAGATCAGAGGAGAGAGAATTGGAGAGTACTTGCTCGTTTACTGTCTTAGATGTGGTACCATAAATGGTAGTGTCGTCAGCATAAATGTCTACAAATGATGTAAGGATATGATTTGGAAGATCATTAATGTAGATCAGGAAAAGAGTTGGGCCCAGGATGGATCCCTGAGGGACACCGGCATTAATACTGTGAGCTTCTGATGTTTGCCCCTCAACTACTACTCTTATGAACCTATCAGAAAGAAATGATTTAATAATTGAGAAGACTTTTCCAGCTATACCATAGCTAGCGATCTTATGAAGTAAACCTTTATGCCATACCCTATCAAAGGCTTTAGATATGTCAAGAGCAATTGCCCTAGAAAGATTGCCACCGTCGAGAGATTTGCTAATCCTATGCGATATAACTGTAAGGACATCTGCTGTAGATCTAGCAGAACGGAAACCATATTGAGTGTCACTAAGAAGGTTATTTTTGTTGAGATGTTTGATTACTTCTGTATTTAACACAGATTCTAGCAACTTACTCATGACGCACAGGAGACTTATTGGCCTGTACTGAGAGGGGGATGAGCGATCACCTGAATTCTTAAATACAGGGCATACTGATGAGATTTTCCAGGGAGATGGGAAACTATTCTCCTTAAGACAACGTTTAAACAGTTTTGTAAGTATGGGCGCTAGTTCAGGTTGAAGTTTTTTGAGTACTATAATTGGAATACCATCAGGGCCAGTTGCTTTACTGGAATCAAGGTTTTTGATTAGCTTGGCAACATCACGTACAGATATACGTATATCACATAGCGTGTTTTCTGATACAGGAGGAAATATTGGGGGTTGGCGGTCTTGGTCGCAAAGGGTAGAATTAGCTGCAAAGTTCTTGACAAAGAGTTTGGCTTTGTCTGATGCTGACGAGATTACCTCAGGTCCATTGATAATAGTTGGGATGGAGCACACGCTTCTGTTCAGGATTCTGTTTCAAAACTGGTGGGAACCAAGCCGCTGCTCAGCTACTTTGGACTTAACAGATTGAGCATACAACTCTCTTGCGTTCCTTATTACTTTCTTACAATGGTTGCTGGCAGTCCTGAAAACGGCTTTAGTTTCCATACATCTATTACGTTTGAAGCAGTGGAAAAAGTGATTTCTGTGCGCAATGGCAGCAGCACATTCTGGAGAGAACCATGGCTGGCTGTTAGGTTTTTGCTGAAACTTTTTAGAGGGTATGAAATGGTCAATACCTACAATTAACCATTCAGTTAGGTCTAATACTATAGAGGACACATCCTTTTTAAACATGGAATGCAGAGGTAGATCAGATATAAATGTACGGAAGCTATCCCAGTCAGCCTTAGTGTATCGATATACTGTACGATGAAGTGGTACGTCTGGGGACTTATTACATTTCATTTTTATCTTAATTGATACAACAGAGTGGTCGGAAGATCCAAGAGGCGACAGAACAGAAACTGAACATAGTTCAGGGCAAGTTGTGAGAAAAAGGTCTAGTAGGCTCGCATACTGGCCGTCATTATCGGGCACACGGATAGGTTCCTGAACAATCTGAGTGAGGTCATAGGCAATGGAGAAATCATGACAGAACCTCCCCTCATCATCGGTCTTGTTTGAGTGGGTCAACCATTCGACGTTGTGAACATTGAAGTCTCCACATACGTGAATGTTAGCTGAAGGATAAGTAGAAAGGACTTGGTCAATTTTCTCAGATATGCTTTGAAAGATAGTAACTCCGCTGTTGTGGGGGCGATAGAGAGTAAATATAAATGCAGTAGTGTGAGCTAAAGCAACCCGGAAGCACATATAGGGTAAGTTAGGATCTTCCCTGGAGATGTCCCTCCCACATGGAAAGCTATCTTTAATATAGGCACATATTCCATGCCCATGGCGATCTTGGGGGTCAGATTTAGAAGTTAAGTTAGAGTATCCTGTAATTGCAAACTCATCTAGGGAAATAGCCTGTCCAATGCCAGTTTCACTTAAAAATAAAAGGTCTGGTTTAGTCTCCTGTAATTGGGTTTCAACCTCTGGAAGGTTAGAACGTAGACCCCTGATGTTGGAGAAGGAGACATGGTAGTAGGGGTCTACGTTGGAAGTTGGAGAACCGGGTTTAATCGTGTATTTTTTCTTGAAACTTGTCATGATGAAATTTTGGAATTTGTGGACTAGGTCGACAGATTTACTTAGAGCAGGACAGAGAGGGGAAACTAAGAGAGAAAAAGAAACGAAGAATTTTTTTTTTTTGTACCACATGATAAGGTAAAGCCGTAACAATTACCCACTAGTATGGCATCGAGAGGCCCCACCAGAAGCTACTGCATGGTCCAGATTCTATTCACCAAATGGCAATACAGCAGCCCCAGTACTTTGCACCTGCTGATAGGACAGCCTCCTTAGTGGTTAATCCAAGGTTCGGGTCCCTGACTATCAGGCGGATAACGTCAGCCCAGACAAAACGTTTACCTCCAGCACCCTTACTAGTGACATGGCTACAAGGATAGACATAGAAACAGAAAATTTCCACCAACTGTTTAGTATCAGATTATATATATCCTAGCAGGCTGCCTGACGTTGCCCAGGGAATCTTTCATTTTTGGTCACCTCATACATGACGTCATGCATGACGTACGCTTTTATGCTGTCACGTATGACGTCATAGCGTGTATATATATATATATATATATATATATATATATATATATATATATATATATATATGCACAATGATACGTCGTCATCCATTAGTAACGTTCATCCAGTATACTTACGCAGATAGATATGAAAAGTCTTTATTAAAGTTTGTGCCTATTTCCATTCTATGGGGGCCAGGCGCGGACTCAGACCCCACAATTTTATTATACCACCCCTATTTAAGTTAAAATATACTTATCAAAGTATTATGTACATCTCTATCAAAAACACTTGTAAACGTTTTTGTTTTTTTTTTAATTTTTTTATTTCCATACTTTGTGGACTAGGCGCGTACGCAGACCCCACAATTTTAATGAATCATCATTATGCCAGATCAAACATACCCATTCCTGTGTCTCGATACATCTATCATTATATGTGATCAGTTTTCTATAATAGTCAACCATATAGAAGCCTATTCGTGACCAGACACACACAGACGTTCAGCTTTATATTATAGATATATACAAAAATTAATTCACATGAAGAAAACTATACATTATTAATGAACTACAATAGTTTATAAACAATGCATTGACCACTGTATATGTGGACACACAAAAAAAAAAAATAAAATAAATAGATAATCGACTCGCTTTGCTATGGCGGCTAACAACGAGCAGAACAAACTAATCGAACGGTACGCGTAGCTTTGTAATCGTACCTGTGGCTTATTTAACGTTTATTATCGTTGTAAGTTAACCCGAAGAGGAGAATGGCCGCACTGCTCATGGGACGAGGATTGTTGAGAAAATCGTTAATTGATTAAAGTTGGCAGATTTTGTTGTTGCTTTTTTTTTTTGGCCAATGAAAACAAATGTCACAACTTGACCTTTAAAATTAGCAAAACTAAATTAACCACTCTCTCTCTCTCTCTCTCTCTCTCTCTCTCTCTCTCTCTCTCTCTCTCTCTCTCATACATATATATATAGAGAGAGATAGAGAGAGAAATAAAAAGGAACAAATCGTATTATGTGTTCATCAACGTTTCGTCTTTATTTGGAGGAAATCTCGAAATAAAGACAGAAACGTTGATGAACACATAATACGGTTTGTTCCTTTTTATTTCTCTATTTTGTCGGAATATTATTTCCATTATTTTCATCACACACACACACACTTATATAAAATCAAAGTTTGCTTTCGTATAAGCTGTATCGCCTGAAGAGGTCTCTAGTAACTAGCTAACCGAAACATGCTCATGACTGTGTAGAAACTTATTACTGTTTATGTAAAAACAAATAAAGTGTATAATATATATGGTGGTACAGTTCGGTTTCCCAGATGTAGATCCA
Source organism: Euprymna scolopes (assembly GCF_053919585.1). NCBI lineage: Eukaryota > Metazoa > Mollusca > Cephalopoda > Sepiida > Sepiolidae > Euprymna > Euprymna scolopes. Next base: position 38,315,872 of record NC_136502.1, on the reverse strand, counting down.
CGAAAACCCGTGTGATTATTAAAGTGTGCTCAATGGAGGACAGAGCAGTTATATCGTATGTTTATTATAAAAGCATTATTGGTTATATGTGTGCATACATGTTTCAATGGATTCTTAATTTAGAGAGACCTTCATCAGACCGAAAAAAGGAGCATCATATATGGCATAATCATTTTGACACGCAGATCACCGAAGTTAAGCAACGATGAGATTACCATTTTGGAATACTAAGCGCTGTATGTATTTTGCCAGAACGTAAAAATTTCCAAGTTAGTATCTGGACCTGAGGTCTACTGTCTGCTCTGTCCGTGGCGTACATTTTCACCAACTAAATGATTTATTATCCTTGCGCGTGTTTCACCCTCTACGGCTCTTGAGTGTTGCTGTACTTTTATCGAAATTAACTTTTGTTTCTTTAAAATTTAGCTAACTTCTCACATCTGCCTGTATCTCTTTCTAAGTCGCCCATGCATGGAATATTGTTTTCACATTTGGGATACTGCATCAATTACTAGCCTCCAACGTTATACGGGATCCCACTGTCTTTCAATCTCCAGCCCCTTTACCATCGCCGCAATGCTGTATCTCACTGCTTGTGCTTAACAAGTACTTCAATGGAATGCTCTCAGACGAAGTTAGTGCACTTGTGCACCCTGAACAAATTAGAAAATCAGCAAAATTCTACCCCTTCATTATAGATTATCAAGAAGCTTTTTACTCTAATAGCTTCTTTCCTGGAACTTCTCGCATTTGGAATTCCCTTCCTGATTTCTGAATTTTACTGAAATTAAAATGGGAACAAAGATCTTTACAATATATTATTTGGATTCTTCGGGTTATTATTCTTATCTTGGGTGTCACGTTAAACACGTTAGGGTTGATGTAACCTCCGACCTTCTTCAGGTGTATTTTGTTGAACTTATCTTCAAGGAATTTCGAACAGCACACTTTATTTAATTTACGGGGATAGCATGCTCTCGTTCCGTCAGCTATGACTGGATAGAAGTCCTAAGTAATTCGCAGTTGTATATTTGGTGTCGCCCGCACTGAGAATTGATTGTTCAGCCTTCCTATGCAAGGACCCGTGAAGCAGTGGGTAGCGTACGCGTTAAAATTCAGTTGTAAAAGGGACCTTCTTCTGAAGGTTAAAGGTTCAATCCTTAGTGTGGGCGAAAATACAACTGCAAATTAATTAGGACTTCTGTCCAGTCATGGCTGACGGAATGAAAGCATGTTACCCCTGCGAATTAAATAAAAGGTTCCGTTTGAAATTTCAGGCAGATTCCTTAGTTCGACAAGAAAGATTCCCAGAGTTCGACAAGATACATCTGAAGAAGGTCGAAGGTTACATCGACCGAAAATTTGTGAAATTAATACTCAAGATGAGAACAGTAATCCGAATTATCTAAATAATAGGAATAACCAATCTTCATCTCAAAACGGCAGAAACGTAAAGATCTCATTGCATAACGTCCTACTTAGCGTGCTTCTAGAAATCTGGCCCGTAATTCACAATAGTCCCCTACGTTTGAGTGGCAATTTGCCTTCGGGTAAATAAAAGAAAAAAAAAGTAAATAACTTTCGCAGCACATGACATACTTTCTTTTAATTCAGGTGAAAGCAGTTCTTTATTTTTTAACAATTCCACATAACGAAACAGAAGGCAATACAATTGTGTTTCAGTTGCTTCGTGATATTGAAAAGGTTAAGCAAATTAGTTCAAGGAGAAGAAAAGGAAAAAAAAAACTAGATCCAAGGCCGATAAATCGGTCCGTTTGTCAAAGTTCCGGCGAACTCTTTAACATAAAAAAGGTGTGTTTAGCTATATCATGGCGGCTTCATCTAACTCAATAATCCTTAGCTCACAAATAAACAGTTAGTCTTCGATAGAAAATTAAAGCCTTTTCATATATCAACATGGGTTTACGTTGTATTTTTTTTTTTTTTCATATTTTGTTTTTTCGCGTGCGTTTTTGTTCTTTGTTTCTTTCTATAATTTTTTTATGTTTTCTCCTTTTTTAACGGGGACTTCATGAAAATAGTATTTACCATTCATTCCTTGGTTATTGTTTATTTATTCCTCTTTCGATATATCTTGCAAGAATATTCCTTAGATGTCTGTATTGGGATTTCTTATATATTTTTCAAACACTATCGTGTCTGTATATATGGTTAAATGTTTGTTTTACACATTTAAAACTGCTTGAACGCTTCACCGCTCAATCATTTTGCGATCAAATTTCAAACAATTTTTACAGTTCATAGGTCACCTTCTCAGCTATAATTTGAAATAAAACTTTTCAATTTTCGTTCATTAAAACAAAAGTTATAATAAAACTGGTGTTCAAAAGTTCTCAGAATATGTAAAGAACGTCTGATTAGCTGTTGGTTACCGTAGCAACTTTTCCAACATTGTCGTTTTATAGAAACGATTTTTTCTGATTTGCATTTTGATTTTCTGGTTAGCATAACAAATTTTCCATATTGACGTTCCATATTGACGTTCCATATTGACGTTCAATGTTTTTTTGTTTCATAAAAACACGGTTTTTTAATATATTAATATGACTGAGTTATAATTTCTATTTAATGTATTATCATATTCTTTTGTTGCGATAAAGATTATATATATATATATATATATATATATATATATATATATATATATATATATATATATATATATATATATATATATATATATATATATGATATAAAGCTGAATGTGTGTGTGTGTGTCTCTCTGGTCACGAATAGGCTCCTATATGGTTGACTATTTTAAAAAAAAGATTACATATAATGATAGAAGATGTATTGATACACAGGAATTGATATGTTTGATCTGGCAGAACGGTGGTTCATTAAAATTGTGGGGTTTGCGTTCGCGCCTAGTCCACAAAGTATGGAAATAAAAAATTAAAAAATAAAAAAAAAAACGTTTACAAGTGTTTTTGATATAGATGTACATAATAATACTTTGATAAGTATATTTCAACTTAAATAGGGATGGTATAATAAAATTGTGGGGTCTGAGTTCGCGCCTGGCCTCCATAAAATGGAAATAGGCACAAACTTTGATAAAGACTTTTCATATCTATCTGCGTAAGTATACTTTGATAATTATGTTTCAGTTTGAAGAAATATGGTATAATAAAATTATGGGGTGTTTGTTCGCGCCTGACCTCCATAGAATGGAAATATGTCCAAAAGTTTAACAAGGTTTTTTAATATAGATCCACAGAATATTGTGATAAGTGTTTCAGTGTGAACAGGTATGGTATAATAAATTATGGGGTTTATCTATTTTATTTTTACTTTCATCATATTTTGCTTTGGTTTTGATACTCCTAAATTCGAAGCTATCTCTTTACAACCCTTCCTTTTCATAACCTATCATACTTTCATAAATCAGAGTCCAATTTCTATAGGTGTTTTTGAACCCAGTCAACGACGGGTACTTTTGCTAGTATATATATATATATATATATATATATATTTATATATATATATATGTATATATATATATATATATATATATATATATATACACAAATAATTTATAAAGAAATATAAAGAACACGCAATACTTTAGGATTTTTGTTGTGTTAATTAACAACAATAAGATAGAAAGGTTTGAATGATATATATATATAAAATCATGAATTACAATAGAAAAATGCGAGCATGAAAAGTAATATGGTAAAGCTTAAACATAGAAAAGTAAAGGTCTAGTTGTTTAAACTGGAAAAGAAAAGGACAAGATATTCTATTAAAAATTATAATAAATTTATAACTTAAAATATTGCAGTATTAATTAAGAATTTATTATGTAATGTTAAACTGAATTTTTAAAAAAATTCTTAATGCTGCAAAATTTATATTTTTTACTAAAATAACTTTTCCAATTTTAACTAATCCTTTTACTTTTTAAAGTTTAATCTTAACCATATTACTTTCCATGCTCGCATTTTGCTATGCAATATATATAAGTGATGGGACGATCCAATATTATTACTGATACTGTTCTAAATTCCTGATTCTCATACGTACGAATTTGTGGAGAGGGTGATTTATTAATGTTAGTTTTGCTGGTCGTTTAAAATCAATAAATATTTACCATTTTATCATTAGTACTAGCAACGGAGAATTAAGTTCTAAACAAAATCTTTGAAAATTAAAAAACAACAATTAAAAGAACTGTTTTGGGCATCGGAAACTAAATAAAAAAATTCAATGGTTCCGATTCTGATTAATCCTCCCAACATATATATATATATATATATATATATATATATATATATATATATATATATATATATATATATATATATATTTTAAAAAAAAAATTTTTTAATTCAATTTTCACCCCAAACAAGGCACAGTGCCACTTTGAAGCAGGGGGGCTACTATCAGGGACTTAATTAGAAGGGGCATTATGAAGGGAGATGAGTAGAAACATGTTTGTTCACATTACACTTGAACTTCTGCATATCAGTACAGTTGGGAAAGCAGAATCCTGGAAGGGAGTTCCAAAGACCTGCAGTTCTGGGGAAGAAACTATTGGAGTAAAGGGATTTCTTGCACCTAGGGATCCCTACTGTAAAGGGATGAGAGTTAGTAGCTTGTCGGGTTTGTCGGGGGTAGTTACGTCGGGGAGGTACAAGTGTTTGCAGTTCGTCAGAGCATTCACCATTAAAGTATTTGTAGAACAGGTAGAGGGATGCAACATCTCGTCATATGAGACAAGTCTATATTTAAAATTTCAAGATGTTGACAATCTTACAGTTTATTTCTTTAAGAACGTTGAAATGCACAGTTCATGACAGCACTTGCTTTGTAGCGCAGAAACATTCATGTAATTATTAAACTTTTACCAACTTTAAAAGAAAATAAAGGAATGTGGGCATGATTACATACTATGTTGATAAGTTATTTTTCTTCGGATGAGTTAACAGGAGAATAAAAAAAAATGACATAATAATTACATGAATGATTCTGAGCAACAAAACAGATGCTTTCAAGAATCGTGCATTTCAAAGGACTTAAAGAAATAAACGGTAAGATGGTCAACATCTTTAAATTTGGAATATAGACTTTTATGATTTATTTATATACGCTCTGTGTTGAGCTTCATCAATTAAAGGACTCATATAAATAAAAGATGAAATATAATTAAAGAAACATACTTTCCTATAAACACACACACACACACACACACATATATATATATATATATATATATGTACTCATGAGCAAAAAAACATGGGCTAAGAGTGAAAGAAGGAAGAAATCGATTTTTCAATATTTGTCTATGAATTTTTGTTAATTTTAACTGAAAATTTCTATTTTGCAGATCATTATTATTATAGCATATAATAATAAGTGGAAAAATTAATCCTAAAAATGGTAAGACCGCATCTTGGCGAGGATATAAAAAACCGAATTGCAGGATTAAGGCAGATTTTTTATATTTTATTAAGTAGATTTTTGATATTTTAAGAAAAGAAAATGTGAAAACCGCTCTTTCTTCAATGAAGCGAATTAGTCAAAGGTTCAAAGTCTAACGCTCAGTAAAAATGAAAATCTGGATCTGGTCGCCCTAGAGCATCCACTTTGAAGGACAAACACAGGCTTAAATTAACTATTTTGAAGGATCGAAAGAAAACTTATGTTGACCACAGCAAAGAATTCAAAACAGGGGCTGGAAATTCTCTTTCTAGATATATAATATCTAGATGAATGAAAGAAATGGGATTTTCTTCTAAAAGGTGAGCAAAGAAGACATTTTTTCTAAGAAGAATATTAATAATAAAAAGAGATTTTTCTCGTGTTATGGCAAGAAAGATACAGACTAGTTCAGGAATGTTTTCTGGTCAGATGAATCAAGATTTTGTCTTGTTAGTGTTGCTCCCAAACGATGCATTCGAAGAACTGGAGAAAGATTTTCGCCAAATTACATAAAAACGACAGTTAAACAAGGGATGGAGGGATAATGGTCCGGGGAATTTCTACTGCAGCAGGATTTGGGGAACTTATTAGATGTGAGAAGTTAATCAATGCAAAGGAATACAGTTGAATATTAGAAACAGGACTGTTACCAAGTATATAGAAGCTGGGATTATCCCAGAACATTATTTTTCAACATGATAATGCCCTTGCACACACTGCTAAAGTCACAAAAAATGGTTTTCTGATAATTCAATTGATGTGATGTTTTAGCCAGGCCAAAGCCCCGATTTAAACCCAATCGAGAATAGTTGGTCTATAATATCTTGTGCATTGGATGGAAGAACATTTCGAACAATGACAAAGTGTGGGAAGCTGTGCAAAGCAAATGGAATAGCATCTCCTCTTCAGTGTTCCACTTTGGTTGAGAGCATATCTAAAAGGATTGATATTTTAAAGAAATCAAAACGGAATGCGATTCCATCCTAAGCATTTATTAAAGTAAATGTCTTGTTCTGTGTTATTAGTCTCGTTTAAGTTTCCTTGTTCAATTTTTCATTGTTCAATATAGCTTTTAGTGCAATAAAATGTATAAAATTTGTTTGGCCCATTTTTTTTTTTTTGCTCACGAGTGATCCAGTATCAAAAATATGTTTGTTCGTGTGTTTTGAGGGAAGTGCTGTTTGATGAACACTGCTGGGGAGCCATGTTTTGTTTTTAAATCCCCGAAACAGTATATTTATGGTAAACAACCGATAATCCCTTTAAGAACATTGGTACAATTGTTTGTTCATGTAGGTAAAACTGTTCAGTGATGCGAGAAATTAATTGAATTACTGACAAAATAATTTTTCAATGAAGGACATTTTTATAGTTTAAAGTTTTAAAGAAACTTCCACAATTATATATATATATATATATATATATATATATACTAGCAGTATTACCCGGCCTTGCTCGGGAGTTGCTTTGATGCAATTTTTGTGTTTATTTTGATCTGTATCTTTGGCAATTCCAATATTTTCTTCTTTTTTTTTTTGTAATCCTAAAATTATTTTAGTAAAATTCGGTTTACTGACACCTTACTTACCAACATAGCCCCCACACAGTGGATGCAACGTGCGGGCAACAATCCAATTTCTCTGATTTTCCCCTTAGAAGCTATTCTTCTAGCTCAAAACCAATTACTTTGGCGAGGTTTTGAGGGCCATGATTTCCTGAACTGTACGTGAAAGAAGCCACAGGATCGTTTTAAAAATCTATGTGGTTGTCGCTGTATAGTTCTACAATTGTTCAACTGTGTGGAAAAATTCCATGTCTTATGTTGCTTGGTTGTTGAGGGTCTATGTTTTGTTAAACCGACATATAAGAAACCTCTGAATCACATTTTCACTAAATATGTGTGTAGACTGTTTTCCAATTTCTTTAGGATCAGTTGCTTGTCAATTATAAATTTTAATTAAAGTACCGTAATATTCCAGTTTTATATTGCAAAAATAATAGATATTAAAAAATATACACACGCGCGTAAATTTTTCAATCTTATAAATAAACTTATTAACAGTTAACAAAAAAAAAAACATTAAGAAATTTACGTGGGGAGTTTGAACCTACAGACCACGTCATACAAAAAAAAAAAAAAGAAAACATGCTATCAACTGTAGAATTTTCACGTCCTGCTGTTCTATTCTAAGCGACGACATGGAAAAAATGGCTTTATCGATGCTAGATTAATTAACGGTTTCGATTATCGGTAATTGTCGGAGGTATTCAGAAACAAACTTAACTAAGATCACTCCCAGACTTATGCACTAAAGTTATGTAAAGAAAATCTGTTCAGTCGTTTTGGAGTCTATACGGAACTCTCTCTCTCTCTCTCTCTCTCACACACACACACAAAGTTGCATTTATATAATTGTAGATATATATATATATATATATATATATATATATATATATATATATATATACACGTGTGTGTGGAAGAGACAGGCATTTCTATGAACAGGTTAATCCTCTAGACTAATTAATGGATCGTTGTGACTTGGAATATATATATTTGTGGCAACACGATGAGTAATTTGAGAAAATAAAATGGATTTTTTACCTTAACAGTATCCCAACATCATCAGCTAAATATGTTTGAGAACTGCAAAATAATATGAAATCAATTCCTCTTAAAAATTTTCTATCCATCCTCCCCCCCCTTACGTTTCTGGTCATTTTGTGGAAGCAATCATCATCCAAATAACAACCTTTATCCTCGAGTGGCCCTCGGGCCTTGATAAGAGGTTATTTATTAGTAAACAAGAAAATCCCCCAAAAATCTGTTTTACCCTTTTCAATTATACTTATGTTATCCAACCAAAACCCTTGCCGCTATGGTGATTTACAATAGAGACAACCATGTAATCTATTACTTTTAATTTATTTATTTACATCAATGTTTTTCTTTTTTTTTTTTTCTTATGGTGTGGAATCAGGGGCTCCCTTGTTCAATAATAATGGTTGACCCTAACGCTGTTCCCATGGTCTTCATTTCTTTCATCTTCTCTTTTTTGTCATTGGTGATTGCCGAGGGGGAGCGCACTGGTTCACGCGTATAAAAACAAACAAACGCAGATTCCGATACATTCTGTATACATCGGTTGGTCTGTGGATACATGTGTAACACAATTATGGAAAACGACTCCCTGAACGTTAATGTCCGCATCTAAATACACAGTCCGTCTGTCCCGAGCCACAATTTGCATTCTACCATGTCAAAATGAAAAACCCACAACTGTCGCAAACTCAAGACTGTCCTCTAATTGTTGTAAGTTGTCACAAAAGTTATTGCCTACCCCTAAATCTCTCTGTAAATTAACTCTAAATATATGGACCTCTTTTGTCTGATCCTTTGTCCCAATCATTGCCACACCTTGATTAACAATCCTATTTCAGCTTTCCTTTGTGTACATTGGTGAAAAATTTCCTCTCCATTGTCTTTCTACTAAGCTCACCTTCTATCATCTTCGTTCAGCCGATTAACTTCTTTCCTCTTGCTATAGTTTTTCCTCATTTATTAATTCCTAGCACTTTAAGGGGGGGCATCGATAATCCTGCTACTAATCTGCCTATCTATCATCTCACTGTTTCTTTCTGCCATTAAAACATCCAGTGTGAAAGTAAGCAAGCAAGATTATCGGTGTTCTGGTATTGTATAGATAAGTTTTCAAAAATAGCGATTTTCAAAATAAGTCAAAACGATTTTATATCAGCTCTCTGACAATATTTTTAGTAAGCGGATAAAGAAACATAAAACACGGAGGCCTCCAGAGTGTCTACTGTAACATGATAAAATAATCGAACCGTCAAATCAAACAACTGATTTTTGAAAATCTATTCAAATATGCACCCGTACGTTACGCCGCCCACCATTTTTATCTGAGATCTTGAAATAAGAATTTTATTAAAAAAAAAAGAAAGAAAATCACTTAATTGAAACGTTAATCTCAACTTCTCATCTTACATGTTATATAATGCTCCCCCCTCTCTCTCTCTCTCTCTCTCTCCTTGTATCTCTTTTTCTCCTCCCCTCTTTTATCTGGGACTTCTCTCTTCCTCTCTCTCATATAAAACAAAACCAATAAAACCATTACCTAGCAATATTCCTCCCTCTCTCCCACTCTGTGATATGCACTAGTAGAATAGCCGCAATATATATATATATATATATATATATATATATATATATATATATATATACACACACACACACGAGGAGCGTGCAATAAGTAATGCCTCTGACTCACTTCCAGTTGTCTGATCTAGCTGAAATTTTGCACGTGCAATGACTTATACCTATACGGGTTATGTAGCAAATTACAGCTCTGAACTAATTGTGGTTTCTGTCTTAGAGGTGTTTGAATTGAGTCAGGTGTGAAATGGAGCCTGTTGAATGTCGAGCAGTGGTCCGGTTTTTGTATTTGAAAGGACGCACACCGCAGGAGACATGATGAAATGAAAGAAACTTATGGTGATAATGCCCCATCATATGACCTTGTAAAACGCTGGCATCGTGAATTCAAACATGGCCGGAAGTCTGTGGAAAAAGCTCCCAGAACTGGTCGCCCCCCCCCCTTCTGCCATTGATGAGGCATCTGTCCGTCAAGTTGAGGCTGCCATTTTGGAAGATCGGTGCATTACTATTCGCCAAATAGCCCAAGATGTCAAGATTAGTACAGAGTCTGTGGAAACTATCATTCATGACCATTTGCATATGCATAAGTTGTCTGCCAGATGGATTCCCAGGTTGCTCACACCATTTCAGAAGCAAGAACGCATCGAGTGCTCGAGGATGAATTTGGAAATGTGCCAAGAAGATGAATCAGAATTTTTCAAAAGACTGATTACACAAAATGAAACCTGGGTCCATCACTATGATCCAGAGACCAAAGCCCAGTCAATGCAGTGGAAGCACTTGGACTAACCACCTCCAAAGAAGGCAAGGGTGCAGCCCTCTGCTGGCAAGGTTATGCTCACAGTCTTCTGGGACCAGGACGGAGTAGTGAGGACAGATTACCTGGCAAAGGGTACCACCATTACAGAAGCCTATTATGCTTCACTTTTGAGAAAATTAAGGGAAGCTATCAAAATCAAGAGGTGGGGCAAGATCAGCAAAGGTACCCTCCTCCTGCACGACAACGCTCTGGTCCACAACTCGCATGTCGCCAGATCAGAAACACGGGCATGTGATTATGAAATCCACCTCCATCCTCTCTACTCTCCTGACCTTGCACCCTCTGACTTTCACCTCTTCCCAGCCATGAAGTTGTTTTTGAACGGAAAGCGTTTCCCAGATGATGCAGTCTCGATTTCTGAAGTCACGTCGTGAAGTCACGTCGTGGTTGGAGGACCAACCTGGGGTGTTCTACAAAAACGGTCTCCAGAACTGCATCAAACGATGGGAGAAATACATAACTCTGGGTGGTTCTTATGTAAAGAAAAACTAATAAATGTGCCAAGTTTCGTTGTTCTACTGCAATGGGAAGTGGGTCAGGGGCATTACTTATTGCACGCCCCTCGTATATATGAGAGAGATATTTTAGCGTTTTAATATTTTATTTTTATAAATAAAAGAATATATTTCACTTTTTGACTCAGATGCCTTCGGTGGCAAATAAACTTTTTTACCTCGCCTGAAGAGTGACT